>NC_135479.1:173936064-174264818 GCF_052094955.1 Ictidomys tridecemlineatus
GTGAGTTACATAAAAAAATGGAGAGAAAGGTAGGTGTGATAAGATCATATTGTGTACATGTACAAACATGTAACAACATCCCAATATCATGTGTAATTATGATGCACCAAAAATAGGAAAGTAGAACAGAAGAAGATCAAGACTTGGACTTGAGAGAGACCCTGAGGCACTGTTCTCAATGTAGTTTGTGTGTGGTGTGAGGTAGGGATCTATGTGAATTTTATTTTCCCACAAAAAAGACATCTATTTCTTAAACAGATATTCCTTCTCTTATTTGTACCATCAACCCTATCATCTACCAAGTACTTGTATGTGCTAAACTTATTTTCTTGGCACACCAGTTTATTTTGTTGATCTAGTTTACTAGGTTTGCTGTTGGCTTAGCCCAGTTGACTCCTCTTGGCTCCAAGCAAACTTTACTTTCAACTGACATTTAGTGCACACTGGAACCTGTTAAGCATTTTGCAGTGTACCCAGCATAAGGCCGTGTCATGAAGTTGGTTTAAAGAGTGGGCTCTGTTACACTGCCACTTATTAGCCAAGGGTATTGGGAAGTGAGTCCTAATATAACCCACTCCTCAATCCTCTGTTCAGATCAAGTTAGAGAAAGGATATAAAAAATCTAAGCCTTAGATATCCAAGCCTATTTGTTTGTCATATAAAAAATGTTTCACGAGTGATAGTTAATATTATTTATATTACTCATAATACTGAACATTATAGTACCTAGCATGTGATAGTTTTATTATGATTATAATAGTTAATATAAGTAAAACATATATTACAAATCAATACCTATTACATGTTGAATGTCTAGTAAATGTTTATTTTCAGCCTCCTATTTCTTTTCTAATGCTTGTCCTTCTTTGGACATGTCTGTGGTCTTATTAGGATAATTTTTTGGGGGGGCTATAAAATAATATGCTACAAGACAGGAATTAATTTTTTTTAAATGATCTAATGTGATCTTTTCAAAATGCCAATCAATTTTACATCTTAAGGTACCATTCTTCAGATTTATTATATTTTTAACAGCTTTTTTTCTTGTTTCACTGAACAAATTGTTGAACATGGAAATTTAGACCGAGTTGGTGTGTTGCAATCTTCTGCATGGGTGAGCACCAAAAATTCACAAAGTACTTCTATTTAGGCCCAAGATGTCTAACTTTTCTCTAGTCATTTCCCCTTTATCTCACCCCCCTGCTTCTTTTGTAAAAGCTCTATCTGAATTAAGCATCTGCTACTGCTTCTGATGCCAGTTCAAATCGGCAGGAGTGAAATAAAATACTACAAAAAGGGAGAGATCTATTTTTGAAAAAAGAAGAAAAGGTTCATTTTTCTGCATCTGGGATTCCATTTTAATGCTTCAGAAATTCCGTGGACCTTGAATGAAGCTGAAAGAGCAGAGTGTGAGCTGGAACTGAGAGCTTGGCTCCATGGTAAGAAGGACCTAGCTGAGGTTGGGTCTGTGACGCTGCGTGTGCGTGAGTTTGTCTCAGACCCACGGATGTCCTGCGAGGTGGAAATGCTCGAAGTGGGATGGAGTGGAGCATTCGCAAGGTAAACAATACGGAAGGGCTGTGCAGACTGCCTCGGCGTATGAGCATGTCCACATCACACGAACCATCTGCATTCCTGGGAAACTACATGTGTTCTCTGTGCACAGAATAAGATTTCATATTATGTAAAAACAGAAGCTTCTGTATCACACCAACTACATGCTTAATGTATATATAACAATGTTTTAGATTTCAAATGCACAAAATACCAGTACCTGCTATTCTCATTTAACATTTGTGCATATAAACAAGACTGCACATTTGTAAGATCTTACGTTGAGCAGACAGCCCTAAAAAATTATTAAAGCAACTGATTTGAAACTGTTTTAGGAGAATTTATGCTCCCAGTTAAATCCAAATGCTGGTTCCCAAATTGCTGAGTTCCCTGTCGTGTCTTGCCCAGATCAAGTGTGTATTGTAGGACCAGGTAAGCAAAGACTAAATGTGATAAATCCCTCACTGTATCTATGGCCTGTGTTCTAGAAGCATAACCCATGATATTGTGCTCTGAGGTTGCTTTGATCTGTGTACCAGGTTGTGGGAGGTGACTTTGGACCATGTACTTGCACTAAGCTAGCACAGAGGAGCGCTGGCAGTGGCCCATGGCACAGAATGGTCAGTGGGTCTGCTCACCAGGTTTTTTCATCCATTCTACCCCCGATTTATAGGTGCAATTTGGGAATTTCTGTCTGGTCATTTTAATTGTTGGGTCTTCGAAGGCCTTGGAAACGTGGCTGCAATGCGAGCTTCTGTCTGTCATTTTGTATGTTTAAATGTGAGAACTTGTTCTTTATCTTGCCTGTGTTTACTCTGCATTTTTGTTAAGTCTCTTAAAGAGGCAAGTGCCACATGACCATAATAAAACAGTTCATGCATGCAAAAGGAGTTTGTTAGCCCTCTGGTTGAGAAGTTGGTGGGAGACCACCAAGTCTTTATCTTTTTCTCATTTTCATAACTTATCTTGGTCAGTGCTGGCATCTATCTAGGGCAGCTTTTCTTCATGAGCTGAAAACACAGCCCTGGGTAATACCAGGCTCACATTTTGCTTATAACGAGCAATATCAGAGGAGAGAGTGATGCTCTGTGGGCCGGCAGCTGGTCAATCTTCTTAACAAAATCTATTTGGTTCTGCTAAGTTACATGCCTATTCCAGTTGTGCCTCTGGCTTTAGGGACAGGGGCAAACATGACAAACAGGCTGAGTCACAGCTCATAGGGTAGATGTAGAAAAACAGCCACAGAAGGTCTGGGGATGGACTGCCTGAGCACAAATTCCTGCTCAGATCCTTAATAGCTCTGCAAATTCCAGCAAGTTGTTTGACCTTCCCTAAATAAAATAATACTACCTGGCATGCAGGATTGCTTTGAGGATTCAGTGATCTGTGTCTGCAGAGGACTTGGAACAGTACTTGGCACATAGTAGGCATAACATGGCCCTGGGGTCACTGTCAGCACAGACGGTTCTCCTTGTGGGGAGCAGAGCTTTGTGGCACTAACAGAATCAGGGGGACTCCTCAGTGACAGTTTGGCCATCTCTTTCCTACAGCCCAGAGTTAGAATGTGGAGAGAAAGTTAAGTTTTAAGAAAACCTGAATCCCATGGAAAATCTACAACAAATCGTGGTGTCACCAAATTTCCACATTGGAATAAATATCCTGAGCTCGGTTTCCAGCATTTCTTTCCAATGTTAGCACTTCAACTGGGAGCCCTTTATGTGACTTGAGCTGTGAGCTTGAGGTGAAAATTGGCTTATATTGTGAAAAATACACCTGAGATATACACTTTTTATTGCATTCAACAGCAAATGCAATAAAACAAAATCCTAGTTCCTTAAGTCTTTGTCTTAACAAAGCCGTGAGCTTTACTTATTTGAGAATGAATCTACACATGAAATTAGGTAAAAGATGCCTAAACTGTTTTATCTACATGAGACATGGATCTGTTTCTGTGCAAGTTGGCATAGTTTCTAGAAATTGCCGAGGATACTTTGCTGAGAAATTATTCTTTTCTTGGAGGCCAAAGGTCAAAGACAAATCAACCAATGGAGGGGGTGGTCCTGGATATTCTCTATATTAGCCACTTTCTTGCTCTGCAGCTAGATATTCATTATGGGGCAAAAAAGTTTATTTTGTGGAGGCGGAGCTGAGGAAGACATTTGTTAACATCCCCCAGAGGCCCCAGGGGCATAAGCTGAGGGCCTCCTTTGCTTCCAACCAGCTCCCAAAATATGGAGTTGTAGCAGAAATGTCAGTCTGAATTTAAAAAAAAATCCTCACATGAATAGTTTATTATTGTTATTATCTGTTTTCCTTCTCCAACATCCACATTTTCACCACCAACAGCCAACAGGACAGGGATGAAGATCTATGTACGTGAGTCTTGGCTTCATTATTCATATTTGTTCTATGCCTTGGCCTGCAGCTTGGGGAGCTGTGTACCTTCATCCAGAAATTTACTTATTGCTCATGCCTTGATTTTTTCTTCTTTAGCACAACTCCCAGCAACCCCCAAAGTCTTGCCGTCAAAACTGTGGGGAGAGATGGTGCCTTCAGAGTGGCAGGAAGTGTGTGCACATGCGTAGGACTTCACCTCCCAGAGGAGGGCTTGTATTTTCTTTTACTGAAACAAAGAAAATATGATGGGTGCCTAAGCTGAATGAGAAGCACGTCCCGGGACGTCACTTACTTGGGAATAAATTTGTCTTTCCATGTCAAGGCAGATTTTGCTAAGAATAAGGACACTGGGTCCTCCCACCTTGGTCACCTTGACCTTGGACAGGTGCTGCCAGTTCCCTGGGCCTTACTGTTTTCAATGCAAGAGGGTGCCATGCTCCCCATGCCTGTGTGGGAGGTACTATGGGGTGGGGCTGATGGCCCCCGACATTGCTTGAACTTGAGATCTATTCCAGGGCCCCTTCTCCAGGTCTGGGGCTTTCCTCCACCATCTTTAAATCAGATTTTTTTTTTTTTTTTTTTTTTTTTGCTAGGGAGAGGAAGAACACAGTTCTCAGGGAATTTTGCCTGCCTTTCCAAATCTACTACCTCCCTCACAGCATTGAAGTCCTGGTTGGGAAATCTGGGTTCCCACACTAATGTCACTGTCAGCTCGCTGTGTGATTCTGGCTTTCTAACTTGTTACCTTGGCATTTTTCACCAGGGATTATTAATATGAGTTTTATCTAGTGTGAAAATGGATAATTAATTTTTGCTTATTCAAGTCCCTGGAAGCATTAGGCATTCATTAAGAGAGGAATGCATGAGGGAGTTATAAAAAAATAGTTGACTCGAGTCCCAGGGATGGGCTTCTCTAATTTTCTGGTTTTTAACAAAGGAAAAAAGGGAAGTTGATATCACAACTATGGCCATGCCTGGCTTGGGTGCTGACCTTTCCTGCTCCTGAGGTCCCTCCCTGGTTCCTCAGACTGGGACCTGCATGGAAATCACTGTCTTTGCAGGTATAGCTGATGAGTCATCCTGGAGTAGGTGGGGCCCCTAATCCAGCATGACTGGGGATCTTATCAGAAGAGACATTTGGACACAGATTCAGACATACACACAGGGAGGGTGCCATGTGGGCCCTGGACCCAACTGCTCCAGGCACTAGGAGAGGAGCTGGGGTAGACCCTTCCCTGAAGCTCCCAGCGGGAGCAGGGCCCTGCTGAGGCCTTGTCTTACACCCTGGACTCCAGATTTTTGAGACACTATCCGCTGCTCCAGCCACCCCATATAGGTGCTTCCTGGTGGCTCCTCGGAACCTTGGCCCTCTCTGGGCCATCACCACATCTTCCTGCCCAGCCCATCTGTTTTGCTTGGTGACAGGGAATTCCTTCCCCCACATGTCTTCAGGGACCAAGTGGAGCTGCCCTCGGAGACCAGCCTGCCACACTCCCTGCTATAGGGAGGCATGTGTGTGGTCAGGGACTTTGATCCGAACTCTGGGCACTTATTATTAGTCTGATTTGGAGAGTGCAGTGTGTCCTAAGACCCAGTTTCCTCATCTGGGAAAGGGGATGGTGACTTCTCACAGTGTTGTCCTGAGCATTGAGCGGCATAATGCTGAGAAGACCTTGAGTGCAGGGCCGGTACAGAGGCGTGTTCAGTGAAAGGCAGCTGTTTAAGGACACTCCACGCTCCTCGAGGTCTGAAGAGCATCGTGTTCTTCTACTTCTCCTTTATTGGATTAATTAGGACGCTGATTTACTTCCTCTTAAGTAAAATTCTGAGTTTATCTGGTGGCTGGTGTTAATTATCAATCAAGTTTCCTCCTTAATTCAAAGTTGAGGGGGATCTGGGCTGTTTCTGCTTTGTCACTTGGCCATTCCTGGGTGCAGCATCCCTTCATTCTCAGGTGGTGGCCATGTTGCTGGGGTGGGGTGTGGGGGAATAGGGTCAAGCCTTGGAAAAGACCTGCCATAGTCCAGTGGCCAGAATGTAGTATGGTGGCCAGTGCTGATGACCAGGGCTGCTGGGAAATGTAGCCCTGATCCTGAAAAGCCTGTGAGATGTGTGTGTCCTAGTAGCTGGGATGGGGGGGATGGAACTGGGGGCAGCCTGTCTGCATCTCAGCTACACATGAGCATGTCCACGACCATCCATAAAATGTGGTGGAAGCAATGAGTGTCACTGGCTCCTGGGGGCGTGGCTGAGCACTGGCCTGGTAAGGAGCTGTCCCTCCAAGTCATGGTCCACCAACCACAGGGGGTTTAGAAATGAGTGGGCACTGGGACCTCCCCACCCTCCATGGGTTCCCACTTAGTGGCTACTGCAGTGGCATGTTCTATAATGTGGGACAGATGGCACTCTGGGGAAGCAGGTGAGATCACTCAGCCTAACTGCTGGGTGTGCAACCCCTCCCCACCCTGGCCCCCAGGCTACAAAATTACAGGAGGGGAGAAAGTTGAGGTGGGGTGATGCGGAAGATGGAGGGCAGCGGCCAGCAGACTGGGCCTGGGCTTCCACGTGTCTCTCCTGTCAACCTGGGTTTCTTAAAGGTCAAGAGAAGCTATTCTGTGGTGGGATAAAAAGTGTTTGGAAAAAGAGTCTCGGGGCTCCTACAGTACATATTACTTTTATTTCTATCCATCATAAATGTAAAACCTGACTTGGATGCTGAAATATTAACAGCTTCTCCTTTTTCTAGGAAATGTTCTTATTTTAAATATGTTGAGGTACTCTGTAAGTGGGGGAAATATATTTCTGACTAAGTAACTGGGTAGCTTATCTGTCAAAGACCTATGTCAAAAAGAAGAAAACATGAGAAACCCTCATTCACTGTCAGCTTGAAATGTTTGATAGGCTGCAAGGTGCTGCAGAAAAAATGAAGTAGGAAGTATTTGGGTAATTTTCAGCTTTGGGAAAATTTTTGAATTTGGTTTAAAACTTTCAGTTAGAAATGTCCTACTGCATGAGTAATTGCATAGTTGTAAGGTTAAATTGCTTCTAGAGTCACCAGTGTTTAGAGAACAACCACAGAAAGAGGTAAATCAGCACATATGGGGGAGAAGCAAAAATTTTCTGTTTCCCTCTGAGAGTGGGAGATGATGGTGTGATTTGGGGGAGCTGTTACAACAGAGTCACCAGTAGGAGTATTGGCCGGGAACCTTGTGAAAGAGGCCAGCTGGCCAGAGCAAAAAGCTTTAACTGCAAGATAACATGTCATTCTGGAGGGAACAGAAGCCAAGGGGCAGAGGGAAGGACTTGTCTGGACCCAGGAGATTTTGCTGCAGATAAAGAAGCTTCTTTTCCTGCAGGCCCTCTAGAGAACCCATGGCAGAATCCAAAAGAAAAAGGCTCAGTTTTAATGCCTGTCATGTGTGTGGGATAAAAAGCCACCTTATTCCAGTGCTAAGGAAATACAACATGCACCATCTATGTACTTCCCTGGGATCCAGAACCCTTAGCTGGTGCTGTTGTCCAAATGTCTGTACCCTCAGGAAACTGGACAGTGCCCCACCCACAACCACGCCCACCTGGGAGTTTCCTGTTATTTCAAGGCAGGGATTCCACAGGCCTTGCTGAGCTCTTAGACCAACTCTGAGCCCTGACTTGGCATTCAATAGATACAGTATTGAGCCAGAAATGTTTAAATAGGTGGAAATGTGGGTGGGAATCCTCTCTGCAAGCAGGAGAAACTAACTAGGGTTAACCTGAGCAAGAGGTGATTAGTAAGGGATCAAAGCAGGAGTGGGAAGCTCTCTTTTGGCCCAGAATTGTCAGCTGAGGCAGCCAGGAAGATGGGAAAGAGACCTCCCTCCTGAGCATGCCTGTGACCCAGAGGGATGAGGATAGAGCATCTTCAGCATGAAGCAGAACATAAGCTCTTTCCAGTAATTTGTCTCTCCATTGAGAAAGGCACATTTAACTGGCCCAGTGTGGCTTTTGCCAGGAGCAGAATGGACCACATCTAATGTGGCAAAGTATTTCTAACTTAGGTGAAGAAGTAGGGTGCTGTTAGGAAAGAGGAACTGGGCTGGGAGCTGCAGGGAAACACAGGTAAGCCAAAAAGCCCAAGATATTAGGTGCTAGTCCTTTTTTTAAAAAAAAAAAATTATCAAGTGAAAGCCCTGTGGTCCGAGGGGCCAGTGGTATCTATGTGCTGCACTTTAGCCACTCGGCACCCCACAGAAGCCAAGGAATCGCCACCCCTCTTTGCTCTTTGTCTTCAACATCGGCAGTACTTGAGTTCGTGAGAACAGATCGCTGCATCTCGGTTAACTTGCCGTCACCATCCATCTGCCGTGGATTGCTCTTCCTCACGGGCTTGAGAAGAAAGCTTTCAGATGCAGTTGGTTGCAACAGAGCATACTATGGGTTTTCCTTTGCCTTCCCAGCCTGGGGGCTTGGGTGACAGATCAGCTTGATAAGGGCACATTCAAACTGGGGTCATGGAATTCTGTCACACTCATTCTGAATGTTAGTTTTGCTATATCTTGTTTCTTTAGAAAGCAAAGCCCTGCTGCCCTCCCAGACACATACACTCAAACACAGAAACTACCCCCCACAGGGCATCATTAATTTGAACTTGAGGCATTTATGAAATGTATCATGTTCATGATTTTGACTGGTCATTAGGTTAGAACTTTAAATCTGGAAGAAAGAAAAATAAAACGACTTTCAGATTTGCCTGCACAAGAAGAGTTGGGCCCCAGAATAAGCGTTGAGGGGACATAAATACTGACACCACAGCGAGCAGATTCCCCCACCGAATGGCCCAGCTAGCCTGGCTGTGTGTAGGTGGTGATGGACAGGATCTGTAGGATTCCGTTGTTAACCATGTTCCAAGTGATTCGCACACTCAGAGTGGCCACCACCCAGTGTCCTGTGCCCTGTGGGGTGAGCAGCATCTGAACCCATGAGTCATGAGTCTGTAACCCCGACTGATCCCATTTCCCAGCTTTCCTCTTTTCTGGGGCATGGTACCTATTCATGGCTTAATCACAACCTGACTCTCACCCATTCTCTAATTTCAAAAATCTTTGCTGAATGCCAAATGTATTTAGGTCTCATTTCAGGGGCTAAGGAGCCACAGGGATCCCTGACCTCAGGAAGTCTCTAATCCACTGGAATAGATCTGAGTTTGTGCTACATTGACCTGGAGGGATGTCCTATGGTTGGGATGTAAGAGCACAGACTCTGCTGCCAAGTCCAGCCTGCCTTGCATTGGCTGTGTGATATCTGCATGTTGCTTAACCTCTCTGGGTACCACTTTCCCTCTGTGTGACATGGGTACACCTGCAAAACCTCATATCTTAGGGCCATGATGGAGACCAGATGAGGGGATAAATGCACAGCTCAGCCAGCTCACATGGAGTGCCTGATGAGCTCTGGCTGTGACTCCATTCCTCAGGGAACACAGAGCCTCCATCAGTGATTGCAGAGGGGTGGTGCTTACCTGGCTCTCTAGGATGATGCATGTGTGTCTTAGCAATCCCTTCACTAGTATGAAGCCATTAAATGACAGGACACACTATTTCATTTTTAGCCATTATTTCCCCAAATGACTTTTTTATTTACACTATCAATCTCCATGTATAATTGGGGTTGTTTAATGTACAGCTGCACTTAACAGGCTGCTAAGATAGCCCAGCTCAGAGCAGCGCTGCTGTGCTTATGTCCATAATGAAACCAATGTGTATGGGTCCTGATTTTCCTTTATATTTTTTAATGCAATTACAGAAATTTGATAACAGAATTTACAAAGTAGTATTGGTAATCTTGGTCCTAAATAAGTAACAGATAGCTAATTAAATATAATACAATCATTTAAGATAAGTCACTAATCTGAACTTATTGACTATTTTCTACCCTGCACAGTCTTCCCAGAATTTGCTTCATCTTAAATCACTGTGCTTTATAATTTCAGAAATCAACAAGAAAAATCTAGGACATAGAATTTTATCTTTTGATATAAATTCAACAGATCTGACTGGCTAAATAAGGGCTTTTTGGAAAGAAACGGAAAAGATGCTGGTGTGCTGAGCAAATATCAGGAGCCAAATAATTTGTCCCGAGTTTATTTTCATTTTCTTTTTTGTGTGCACTTAAGGGATGCAGTTCGATGCTTTTCTATCCCTGATGCAGGGGTTACCACAGTCAGGCAGATGAACACCCCCTCCTCTCACAGTTTCCTTTTCTGTGTATGGCAAGAGCACCCAAATATCTGTTTTCTTAGCATAAATTTCTGCTGTGACCCAATGAAAACCTGGACTCCCTCACACAGGGAGAGAAGCAGCGTTCAGGTGTGCAGACTGAACCAGGGGTTCCCAGCAGAAAGGAACAGAGGAGATGGGGGGACAGAAAAGACCCAAGCCAGGCATTTTTTGGAGGGGAAGGAGTGGATTAAATAAGAGGTTTGGAGAGAGCAGCCAAAACCCACTTGGGTCAAGAGAGTCCCTGAGATAAAGCGGGTGGTGGGATGTTTGAACATGGCCGCCGGATGGTGAAAACAGAATTTGCTGGGAGTTTTTTGGATGATGCAGTGACTCTTTTGCCTGGGGTGAGGCTGTTCTAGAGAGGGGGGACATGGTTGTCAGAATCACTGAGTGACTGAAGCCCTGTCCCACTGTACAAAACACTCCCAGGAGTATGTGGCCATGTTCAGGGTCCAGGCTGTGCACATGACCTCCCCAGGGGCTGGGGAAGGTCCAAGGTACTTAAGCTGCACCTAGACGGCTCGTTGTGGCTTAACCAAAATGAAATTTGCTAGTTGCATTAGCTGGGCCTTGCCATCTGGAGACAGAGGTGGCATTGTGGACCATGGCGCTCTTTAGAGGCTGGAGAGCACAGGTGGCACCAGGGAGAGGAGTCTGATGTCTCCAGTTGGGCAGACTGTTCCCTGGTCTGTCTCAACTTTTGGAAGCCATAAGGCCGAAGAGATCCCGCGAGTGGCCTTGTTTCTGTGCTCATTGGTGTTTGTGGAAAAGGTGTCCCTGGGCGCGACTGCCCCCAGCAGCCCAGCCTCACCCTTGCTAGCTGGCCCCACTCCATGCCCAGTGCTTTGTGTCCATTTTGGTCTTGGCTCAATAGCGTTTCTCAAACCCGGCCATGTGACCTGAGGCACAGTTAAAATTCATCCAGCCCAGGGTTTGTCCCACAGACTGATTCTGCAATGAGCCCCGTGGTCGGCTCCATTGGCACAGTGTTGTGGGGGCCATGTGCAGCCAGGGCAGAGACCCCCGGGCTCAGTGCTGATGTCCTCCTGGGGAAGACCCACTGTGTGGACCAGAGGGCATGACAGGCCATGAAGGAGCCCAACCACGTGGGCATGTGACAAGGATGAGTACTTTAGATACACTCCCAGGTAACTGTTTTCTCAGAGTATTCTTGTGTACATGTCACCATGTGTGACTGGGGTTGGTGGTCCCTCCGAACCAGGGCCAGGAGTGTGTTCCTAGTGATGAATAGATGTTCTGATGTCAGGGTTGTTCTGTGGCACAGGAGGGTAAATGGCGGCTCTGGTGAAGTTCAACAAGGGGACAACGAGGGCGGAACACTGGTGGCCTCCAATCTCCTGTTGCCCCGCTCCAGCTCCATGTGAGGTCATGGAAAACGATGAGTTCTCCTTAGAAAGTTCCTGTCCTCGGCTTCCTCTTGCCTCTTGTGGCCAAGATGCACAGGCACTTTGGACACTTACAATGGATGGTTGTTGGTATTTTACAAGATGGCACAACCATCAGTGCTGACGGATTTGGGAGTATCCCTGCTACCTTAGCTGTCACTGCTGGGCCTCCCTGGCCCTCAGCCCCATAGTCCCGCGTCTGTCTGCAGGGATTTTTGTCACTGCAGGCACTTCTATGGCGTGCATGTGGCCTTCTGTGTGTGGCTGCTTTCCTTCAGTGCAACATTTCTAGGGTCACTGTGTTCTTCCACATTATGGTCTGGCCATTTTCTGTCACCTGGACGACCCCGTGAGGCTCACACTGGCGGGCGTGCTTGGGGTTCCACCTCTGGGTGTGATGGAGAATGCTGACGTGGGCAGCTGTTTTCAGTTCTGTTGGGGAGCTGGTGAGAAGTGGCCCTTTAGGATCATAGGGTAATGTTATATTTAGCTTTTTAAAAACTTGCCAAAGTGTTTTTCAAAGTAACCGCAGAATTTGACATTCCCCTAGCAGCCCTGGGAGCTCCCGTTGCTCCCCACCTCCCCTAGGCCCAGGGTTGCCAGGTGTCAGATCCATCTCCCTAGGGGTAGAAGGTGGTTTTCATCGAGGTTCCCCCCTACATCCTGGTAACTAACAAGCTGAACACACACAGTCATGGTCAGCTTCATGTCGTCTTTTTTTTTTTTTTTTTTTTAAGAAAGAGTATGAGAGAGAGAGAATTTTTTAATATTTATTTTTTAGTTTTTGGCGGACACAACATCTTTGTTTGTATGTGGTGCTGAGGATCGAACCCGGGCCGCACACATGCCAGGCGAGCGTGCTACCGCTTGAGCCACATCCCCTGCCCCTTCACGTTGTCTTAAGGAAAAGGCCTGCTCAGATGTTTTGCTGCTTGCTGCTGGGCTGTCTTTGATGGTCCATGGGTCATGGTGCTCTTTACTTATTCTAGATATAAATCCTCTGTCAGATATGGGGTTTCCAGGTATTTTCTAACTACAGCAAAATCCCCATTTCACTCAGAATTTCTGGACAGTTTTCCAGGGCTTTGCGACTAGTAGGAAGACCTGTGGGCAATGCCTGGGAGATGCTTGGGGAGCACTTGGACAGAAAATACAGGGGCCTTGACCAGCCAACAGGAAGAGAGAAGTTGGAAGAATCAGAGGGGCAGAGAGACAGGAAGAAATTAAGTACCTGGTTGAAATCATGGAGTCAGAGTCCCTGAAATGAGCTATAAAGTAGAAATGTCAGGGCAACAAGTACCTTTGGGGAGCGGAGGATGAAGAGGGCTCCTCTGATTCTGGAGGTAGATGTTTCCAGATGCTCATTGGGTTCCAGATATTCAGCTTTGGGTCATTGAAGGGACCTTATACCTTTCTTTGGCTGGGTTCCACGGCACAGCAAGCCATAGCGGGGTGTCTGGAGAGGTCATTAGTACTTATGTGGATTCATCCACAGGGCACAGGTCTAGTCCCCTGGAATAAGGCATCCAATGAAAGAATTATAAGTCCCTGTCCTCACGGTGCTTACAGTCCAGCTGGGACACACAGCTGACATCTTAGTGTAAGCACTGGAGAACTTTAATGTAGGTACATCATGAGAATTAGGCAGCCAGGGGCTGTAGGTGGGGGCTTATGGCTTAGGTAGATGGCGTTGGCCAGTCTGACAAAGTCACTCTTGAAAGAAGCCTAACAGGTGAAGGACTGAGCCTGGATCTCAGGGGGGAGCTTCCTGTGCAAATGTCCTGAGGTGGGCCTGGTGCATAGCTGGACATTGGGGAGGTGAGCGTGGCTGGTGGGTGAGCAAGGCCATGTGGGGTGGGGAAGCTGCAGGGCTTCCCAGGGTCCATGAGGACCATGGTCTCTCTCCAGGTGGAATGGACTTGCGGGCATTGAACAGTGCCCATTGAACTGGCCATTGAACAGTGGGGCCAGGCATATTGTCTGCTGTCACCAGGTCCCTCTGGCTGTGGATGGAGAGCAGGTTGCAGGGTGCAGGACTAGGTGCAGAGCAGAAATAGCCATCAGGAGCCCCGTGCAGTGGCTGGAGAGAGAGATGATGGGGCAGAGCAGGCTGGCGGCCATGGAGGATTCGGCAAAATTCAGGAGATCAGACGTGGGGTGGGGGGCACAGAGTCAGAGGTGATCCAAGACTTCTACCCAGGTAACTCAGATGGACTTGGGTTTAATGGGACAGAGAAGGTCTGGGACAGGGTGTGTGTGTACGCACGTGTGTCCACTGCTCAGCTTCTGACAGGTTCACTGGGGAGGGTCCATTCACCATCCCTCCTGATCAAGGGTGGGCAGTGCTGTGTAACTCGTCCTGCCACACCCACTCAGTGCTGCTGACTCTGTCTTGGGGAAAGAGAGCAGGACCATCCTAGGACTGGCAGGAAGGTGGCGAGTACAGAGGGAATCCTTTACTGCCAGCTGCACAGGCCTGGGGCCCTGGGCTGAGGACCTTGCACGCAGGTGCTCTTGGGTCAGCCGTCCATGCCTCAGCCTCCTGAGATTCCTGGTACCCTGAAAGTCTTGTCCCCTCCCTCCTTCCCTCTCTTCTTCCTTGCTCTGGGGAAAGGTCACAGCCCAGGTTACTCAGGGCCTCTTTCCATCCTCCGGTACCTGCCTCTTCTTCGACACTGGGTCTCGCTGCCAGGAGAGATGAATGGGCCAGAAGTGTCATAGCTTGGTGGCTCTTAGTACAGTGTGTGCTAGCAGCTGCCACCCATCCTACCTGTGCCCACTCTGCCCCCCTCAGATGCCAAGGCAAGCCCTCTCCTCCCAGTGTGCCCTCCCCCTAACCAGGAGGCCAACCAGGCGCAGCTCCCTCAGGGGTTCAGAACTGGCACCTCCAGGACCCTCTTGATGTGAGTGTGACTGGGATCCAAAGAGTAGCCTCAGGTGACCGCAGAGGGGAGACAAGGGGACCCAGGGGAAGTGGGAGTGTGAGATGGTGGCATCAGGCAGGGTCTCATGGCCACTCGGGGCTCTGCTGACTAATACTGATCCCTGGGGCAGTGGTGTTGTGAGGGCTTCCCGAGAGGGTGGCACAGGGCTGATTGGCCATGCTGGATGACTGCTCTGGCAGAGGCCTGGGGCCCCTGGGGGCAGGCACGATTTCGTGGCCACCTACAGCTCTGCAGACTGCTGCTGGCTGGTGTGCAGGTGGTGACAGTGCTGTACCATCTGTCTGCACAGACACTCATGTCTGCTGAGCCTGGAAATGGAGGCGCATTGAGGAGCCCTCAGTGACTGTTTGGTTTCTGGTAGTGACCTCAGGTGTCCCCCACCTGTCCACGTTGCTAGGCTCAGCTGGAGCAGTGGCTTCTGCTGATGAGAAGGGAGGCATGAGTGGCTTGAATCGCACCTGCCCTGTCAGGTGTGGGTGGCTGGAAAAGAAACTGCCAGCTGCCTGGACGCCCGGCACAGACAACTGCTCTCACACACGGAGCCCCAGTACTTCCTTCACGGTCACTCATTATTAAAAATCTAAAAGCAGTAGTGGCCAACGTTTACAGATTGCCCCCTACATCCAGGCACAGTGCTTGAGTTTTCAGGGTGGAAGAAAGTGGTTTTTGGATAATATATAATATATAATATATTATATAAATATATTATTTATATAATTAATATATTATTATTCTCTCTGGTCATATTTTTGTTGCCCTGGCCAAAGGCTAGCCAATGACATTGAAATAGAACTCTTCTGATGATATTTAAAAAGGCATTTGATTTTCTGATTATTACTCCCTCTTCTCTCCTTCCCCTTTTTCTTGCCTTGAAATAGTTATGATGGTGAGAGCTTAGCAGCAAATCTTCTGCCCGTGAGCCAAAGGGCTGAAAAATCAAAAGCCTTACTGTAGACATTATTGAGACCTGGGCCAATGTGAAAATGATCTGTTCCTAAGCATCTCAGTATGTAAAGAATATAAGTGTTTGTTATTTGATTCTTAAGTGGAGCCCTCATTTCAAAGGACAAAATGGATGCTGTTTTGGGAAGGATTCAGCTGATGAGTAGGAACCATTGTCTGTGTCGTAGGATTGTTTCTATTTGGGCCTGTCGTCTCCATCAGAAGTGTCAGTCTCCGGGAATACGTTGCTGTGGATTATTTAGAAAATGAGCATAAATCACCCCAAACCCTACCTCTCAGAGATAAGCATTGAATATATATTTGGGGGAATAATTTTAAAAATCCTTTTTCTTACACCAAGCTTAGTATAGTTGAGGTCGTAACTTGCACATGCACACACACTGGTGTGCACCCTTATCTCTCATAAATCTGTCAACTATGACAACGTGGTTTTATGTTCATGTCCAAATTCCCACAAATTCTAGTCCCTGGTCACTCAAATGAAAACTCAGGTGCTTCAAAAGTTCTCTCATTTTTTTTTTTCTGTGAAACCCTGGTGGCATGTCACCAGCCCTCCCATGTCCCAGAGGCATGTTCTTCCCCTGGGTACCACAAGCCTTCTGCCTGAGCAGGCTCCAGGGGCCCAACAGAGTGGAAAGTCACCAGTGACCACGCTCTTCTAAGAGCTGCCCAGGCCACCCTTGGCAGCATACCAAATGGTTCTGGGTCCCTCCGTTCCTCCCACTGCCAACGCCTCTGCAAAGATGGTTTCTCCATTTTTCCTGTTGCTCCGGTTGTCACCCCCTGGCCTCCTGTGACCTGTTCTTCCTCTTACCCCATATCCACCAAGTCCAGAAATCCTTTGGCTTCACTCTCCAAATCTGTCTAGATTCTGACCCGTGAGGCTGATCTGTAACCTTCCCCAAACTGTCATCTTACTTGGGACCTGGGAACACATCATCTCCCACAGAAGAGTGGATTTGAGGATGTGGCTAAGGTTCCTAATGTGGGTAGAGGATCCTGGGTTACCCAGGGACTCATAGTGGGCCTCAGAAGAGGGTGGCAACAGGACCAGAGCCAGAGAAGGAGTGAGATGGTGGGAACAGAGGAGATGGAACAGTGGGGACAAGATGACAGAGGAATCTGAAGATGGGACCCCCCCTGCTTTGTGGATGGGAGAAGGGACCAACCAGGCAGAGCTCAGGCAGCCTCAGGAGCAGGGAAAGCTTAGGGGACGGTCCTATCCTGGAGTCTGTTGAGGGAGCACAACCCTACCCACACCGTGACCTTGGGACTCCTGACCTCCAGTGCTGGGAGAGAAAATTCCTGCTGGTCAGCCAGGAGCTTGGGCTGATTGGTTACAGCAGCAGCAGGAAAGAGGTCCACTCTCACCTGGCCAACTGCCCCCCAGGTCCTGCAGGAGCCTCATGACTGTGCTCCCTGGCCAACCTCTGCTTATGCTCAGCCAGAGTGGACCTTTGGGACTCCTTGGGTCCCATCATGGCTGTCCTCTGCTCTAAGCCAGCAAGCCCCCCAGTTTTCTCCTGTGAAAGGCAACGCTGTCCTTTTCCTCAGAGTGCTGCTCCAGAGGGTCACACCTGCTCCTCCTCTGGCCCTCCTCTGGCCCTCCTCTGCCCCTCCACCTGCCCCTCCTCTGCCCCTCCATTTTCCCCTCCATCTTCCTCTCCACCTGCCCCTCCACCTGCCCCTTCTCAGGCCCCCCACCTGCACCCTCCCTCAGCCATCTGCATCAGCCTTGCAGTCTCCAGGCCCTTCCCAGAGCAAGAGGGCCTCTTGCATCGCAGTCTTGGAGCCGCCATGCCCTCTGCAGGATGGACACATTTCTCATGCAGAACCAGCTTCTGCTCAGCCACTGACTTTTCCATCGTGTCTCCATCTGCGGTTTCTGTGCTCTCGACGGCCCCCCTTCCTGTCTGTGGTACTTGTCACTAACATCCCTTATGATTCGCTTACTCATTAGCATCCTGTCCTCCATCAGCATATCAACCTCACAGGAGAGGGACCGCGGCTTTTAACCTGCATGTTTCCACGAATGCACCAATGGAGGGCAGCCCACGGTGTTCCCGTGGCCACCAGGACTCCAGGAAGACTGTCCATTAGTTTTATTAAAATAATTAGCTTCCTGAAAGAAATGAGTGTGACTGTGTGCACGTGCCTTAGAGCATTGCCTGGGGCCGGCTGTGCTCTCAGCTGTTCCTGGGTGGGTATGCAGCAGGTCCCCTCTCCCCTAAGCAGACATAAGTCTAGTGGGATGCTGGTGGGAGACACACCCCAGGCTGTCACTGTCCTCCCCCATCTTCCCTGCATCCACTGAGCAGCAGCCCCCAGTAAAAAGTCGGACCCACGACACGCACGTGAGGGCAGGTGCAAAGGTCCCTCCTGGTGCCGCTGGGCGTGTGTGAGCCTGCGGAGCAAGCTCTGCTACACCTGCTGGAGCCAGCTCCCCAGAACATTATCCTGGCTTTATTTTTTATAGTATTATATATAAATCATTTTATTGCAGCTATTAACACAATCTGTGTAAACATAATTTTTATGACTGCAAGATATTCTGGCATATGGCGACACTATCACTTACTTGACTCTCCCTGTTCTTGGATATTTAGGGTGCCTCCTGGTTTTCGTGATTATAGGTCTCCTGAATGTCATGAAAAAAGCCCTCTTGGAGGGGAACCTTGATGTTGACACAAAGGCTGTGCCATCTGCAGTGGGGAGATTTGCCCTGACCTGTGATGGCAGGGAACGTTGTGGGCAAGGAGTCCCAGGGTCCTGGGAGTGGAGCCTTGGCCCCAGGTGAGGGCACGCAGTGCGGTAGAGCAGTCCTCTTGAGTGGGCCCACAGGTATTGATCAGCAAGCAGACCTTCATTCATCTATTTCTCCTACAAATGTTTGCTAAGCACCTAATATATGCCAAGTCTTTTTCAAACACGGCTTTTTCAAGGGATGTTTGCTAGCCTGGCAGCAGCACCCTGAATAACTTACCAGAAGTGCAAATTATTGGGCATCAGCCACAGGATTGCATCAGAACCTCTAGAAGAGGGGACCAGCATCTCCATTTAACGGAGCTTCCCAGAGATTATGGTTGGGGGTAAAGTTTGAGGACCATGAATGTAAAATGGCCCAGCATTACAACTGTGGAAAAAGTCTGTGCTTCCTGCGAACTTGTGTGGTGGACAGCGTGCATTGAAGTACAGGAAGTAGATCAGGTAGTGAGTTTGAAGGAGGAAAATATAGAAGGAAAAATTGAGCAGGTGCCTGAGGAGAGGGAGGACAAGCCCTTTGGACACACGAGGGAAGGACATTTCATGGGGGATGCAGGGAAACAGGCATCAGTGGCCTGGGCTGACAGAGCATGGACACTGAGCGTATTGGCCACCACTGAGCTGCTGGAGTTTGCTATTGGTGGAGGGAGGGGACCAGAGATTGGGAGCCGGGTTGGGGAGTATCACACAGAGTGTCCCAGGAGGCTGGCACAGGAGAGCGGTGAGTGTGCGCTGAACACTCTTCTGAGTTTTCCAGCGGAGCAGGCATCAGCTCCTGGAACTGCAAACCTCCAGGGCAGCTTAACTCGTGTTCTGGGCAGCTGGGTCACTCCCTCCTTTCTTCCCTGTCTCTGAGATGCCACACAGAATGGAGAAAACTGAAAAGCTTTGTTCAGTGGGTTTAAAACAACTGACAGTGTTTGAAAGAGCAGGGTTGCAGACACGGCCATCAGAGACCCCGGAGGAGCACGGTCATACACCTGCAGTATCAGGCAAGATTAAGATGCTCTGGGGACTCTTCCTGAAGTTGCCTCTTTTAGAGTTTCTTAATTCCTTGAAAAATGACTGGACATCGTGTCCCCAAACATCTTCTCTATTTTTGAGCTGTTACCTTGGAAATGGAAGAAGGAGCTGAGGATAAAGACACTGAGTGGATGTGTTTTAATGTGTGAAGGAATCACCAGGAAGGTGCAGGTCACCTTCGCTTGCTTCTTGTGAAGGTGTTATTATTGTGCCTTCCTAGAAAAGCTTGCTTTGATTGACATTGAAAGGGGTGTGTCCCTAAGTAGCATCTCAGAGAGGAAGTGAGACAAGCTGTACTTGAGGGGGTCACCCAGGGTAAAGTGGTGACTTCTGGCCAGGGGCTGACTCTTGAGGCAGGTCCATTTGGTGCAGAGAAGCTACCACTGCGTTTGCACACTCAACCAGAACGTGGTGTTGACTAAGAGTCCTGGCTGGTGACATTAACATTAGATGGCAATGGCTGACACTTCATTTCCCACCCGGAGGGACTCTATGTGTGGTCACAGCTTTATACAAGAAAAAAGAAAAAGAAGTTCCTTTCATTTTGATGTTGATTTTAGTGACTGACTTGGACCTTGGGCAAAATTTGAAAAGTTCTGGATGTCCACCTTGAGGCAGCACCTGGGACACACTTCACAGTGGGCGGTTAGTATCAGTGATTCACCGTTTCTTGATCCAGGAGACTGAATCCAGAGGCCACGTCCAATAATAGCGTGTGGTGGAGGGAAAGTGATTCGGTGGTTGTCCTTTCCTATTCCACACTGTGGGGTGGAGTGAAAAGGAGGCCAGGCTCCTGTTGACTCACCTGCAGATCAATCGCAGACAGATATTTTAAAAAAACAGTGCTCTGTGGCCTTCTCATTCTATGGTAAGATGCTGTGGATTTAGTTTGATAACTAATTTTCTTTTAAGGCCTGGTTCTAAGCAGCATTTTTGAAATAGCATATGTTTGTCTAAATATGAGTCCTGGCTAGGTGTCTCCAAAGTCAGGTGTGTATTATGGGGAGGAAGAAGAAACGGGGAAAGGGAACCTTTTTTTTTTTTTGTCTGACTACTATTTATTCTTTTTTTTAAATTTATATATATAAAAACAGAATGCATTACAATTCTTATTACATATATAGAGCACAATTTTTCATATTCTGGTTGTATACAAAGTATATTCACACCAATTCATGTCTTTATACGTGTACTTTGGATGAAAGTGATCATCATATTCTGCCATCATTAATAACCCCATGCCCCCTTTTTTCCCCTCCCACACCTTTGCCCTATCTAGAGTTCATCTATTCCCCCCATGTTCTCCCTCCCTAGCCTACTATGAATCAGCCTCCTTATAGCAGAGAAAGCATTTGGCATTTGGTTTTTTGAGATTGGCTAACTTCACTTAGCATTATCTTCTCCAACTCCATCCATTTACCTACAAATGCCATGATTTTATTTTGTTTAATTGCTTAGTAATATTCCATTGTGTATATGTGTCACAGTTTCTTTATCCACTCATCTATTGAAGGGCATTTAGATTGGTTCCACATTTTAGCTATTGTGAATTGTGCTGCTATAAACATTGATGTGGCTGTGTCCCTGTAGTGTGCTATTTTTAAGTCCCTTGGGTGTAGACCGAGGACATGAATAGCTGGGTCAAATGGTTGTTCCATTCCTAGTTTTCCAAGAAATCTCCATACTGCTTCCCTATTGGCTGCATCAGTTTGCAGGCCCACCAACGGTGTATGAGTGTGCCTTTTCACCACATCCTCACCAACATTTATTGTTGTTTGTCTTCATAATAGCTGCCATTCTGATTGTAGTGAGATGGAATCTTAGAGTGGTTTTGATTTGCATTTCTCTAATTGCTAGAGATGAACATTTTTTCATATATTTATTGGTTGGTTGTATATCCTCTTCTGAGAAGTGTCTATTCAGGTCATTTATTGATTGGGTTATTTGTTTTTTGGTGCTTACTTTGAGTTCTTTATATACCCTAGAGATTAGTGCTCTATCTGATGTGTGAGGGGTAAAAATTTGCTCCCAAGATGTAGGCTGTCTATTCACCTCACAGATTGTTTCTTTTGCTGAGAAGAAACTTTTTAGTTTGAATTCATCCCACTTATTGATTCTTGGTTTTAATTATTGTGCTATAGGATCTTATTAAGGAAGTGGGTGCCTAATCCCACATGATGAAGATCAGGGCCTACTTTTTCTTCTGGTTTAATTCCTAGGTCCTTGACCCATCTTGAGTTAAGTTTTGTGTATGGGGAGAAAGATGGGTTTAATTTCATTTTGTTGCATTTGGCTTTTCAGATTTCCCTGCACCATTTGTTGAAGATGCTCTTTTCTCCATTGCATGTTTTGGGCACTTTTGTCTAAAATAAGATAATTATAATTTTGTGGGTTAGTCTCTGTGTCCTGTATTCTATACTATTGGATTCTTTGGTGCCAATATCATGCTGTTTTTACTACTATTGCTCTGTACTATAGTTTAAGTTCTGGTATAGCAATGTCACCTGCTTTACTCTTCCTGCTAAAGATTGCTTTATTCTGAGTTTCTTATTTTTCCAGATGGATTTTCTATTTCTATGAGGAATGTCATTGGGATTTTGATAAGAATTGCATTAAATCTGTATAGTGCTTTTGGTAGTATGGACATTTTGATATTAATTCTGCATATCCAAGAGCAAGGTAGATCTTTCCATCTTCTAAGATCTTCTTTGACTTCTTTCTTTAGGGTTCTGTAATTTTCATTATATAGATTTTTCACTAAGTTGATTCCCAAGTATTTTATTTTTTTGAGGCTATTGTAAATGGGGTAGTTTTCCTTGTTTACATATTTGAGGATTTATCTTATATACAAAAATGCCTTTGATTTATGGGTGTTGATTTTATATCCTATTACTTTGTTGAATTCACTTACTAGTTCTAAAAGTTTTCTGGTGGAACTTTTAGGGTCTTCTAGGTATAGAATATTATCATCATCAAATAGTGCCATTTTGAGTTCTTCTTTTTTTATGTGTATTCTTTTCATCTAATTGCTCTGGCCAGTGTTTCAAGAACTATGTTAAATAAAAGTGGTGAAAGGGGGTGTCTGAGAGGGAACTTTTTACCAGGTCTGAAACCCATGTATGGCCTCACAAGTAATCATCTCAAAAGACTATCACTGTATTTGGACGTCTATGTATAAAAAACATATGTTGAATATAAACATTTAAAATATTGCATGTTTTAATGACATTCTTTGATTTTAATAGAGTTACGTGTTAGTCAGCTTTTTATTATTATGACAAAATACCTGAGAAAGTCAACTTAAAAGAGCAAAGGTTTGCTTGGCTCATGGTTTCAGAGGTGTCAGTCCATGGTGGTTTGGCTCTGTCACTTTAGGGCCTGTGGGAGCTCAGCATGTCATGGCGGGTGTGCACAGAGGAGAGGGCCACTCACTTCATGGCAGCTGGCTGCAAAGAAAGGAGAGATGGTGTCCCCATGGTCCCCTTGAGTACACACTTGCAGTGATCTAATCCTCCCGATGAGGCCCCACTTCCTGAAGGTTCTACCACTTCCGAGTAGTATCAAGCCTCAGTCTTTGTGGGCCTACTAAAGTCCATACCCAGCTTTAGGCTTACCAGTCCCTCTGAGCTGGGCTTTCCCAGCCTTGGGAGATAAGACCTAACCTTTCTGGAACTCTGAACACCCCAGCCTGTCACACCCCCTTCCACTGAGTCAAAGAACTTCATTGACTTATCTTTTCTAGAACTGAAGCAGCAACCCCAATGTCAGTGGGATGGCCAGGGGTCTCCTCTAGGAAGCTCCCCATGGGCATCCATCTCTGCCTGCAGACTGGGAGCTCCATGACCCTATGCAGCTTGTCCTTATCATGCTCGGTGTGTCCACATGGGACTCGGTGGACACAGTGATTGTTTAAGAGTGGACTCATGGGGACACAATGCAGCCTTAGGATCAGTGAGAATATAAATGCAGACAGGAAGAAAGATAGTGTAGGACGTGAGCCAGCTGGGAAGTCGACTTACAGTAGTCATTTGTGGTCAACAGGCAGAATCAGTGACCCCAACATTGTAGTTTCCTATTCCTTCTGGTTCTGAATCACAGCCCCAGCATTGTGACTGGCTGACAGGCTTCTTTACCTGAAGGAATCCCTTCCTGGAATCCTCCCCTCCTCCTGGCAGGAAAGAGCTCCCACCGCGCTCTCCTGCAGGAATTTTCCCCACTCCTCGCACAGTGTGGGGTGCGGGGTCCTCCTTCTTCTGCCCCACAGGCAGACCACTCAGATTGGCAAAGCACTGGGGTCTCTTGGGGGGGACACCAAGGTCTCCAGGGACACAGCAGAGGATGTGGACATGAGTGGAGACAGCTGTCCTAGGTGGCTGAGAGCTGTCCTGGACAGCTGAGAGCTGTCCTGTGGAAGGGCAGGCCCATGCCAGGCCATCACTGCAGGCCTCCTCTGAGGTGTCCAGGGAACTCAGAAATCCAGGTGCTTTTATGTAGCCATCACCTTTTAGAAATGGTTAAGCACCACGTAGGAGTGTGCAGGGGGCTTCCAGCTCAGCAGGCCTCATCCTCCAACCCCTGCAAAGCAGTTCTAACACTTGGCCAGTACTGAGCCACAGCAGGTGACCTGTGTTAACACTGTGACTTGGGGTGTTTGCTTGAAATTTGGAGGGGCTGAGGGTGGAATAAGGTGCAGGCCACTGAGGTGGACCCAAGTGCAAACTCGGGCCACCAGGCTCAGGTGAGCTTCTTTGGTGGCAGTGCCTGACACTACTGCCACCGGCCCTGCTGGGAGGCTGAGCATCACCAGTGACACCTCACAGGGACAGGTGGGAGCTGCATTGTGGTGCTGTGCTTGCTCTGTTCTCTGTGCTTTGTACCGATGCCATCATTTTGCTTCAATCCACCATTGCCCTGAGCCAAACGGCTTCTGTGAGTCTGGGTCCTGTAGACCCCTTCACCCTGAAGGTAATCTGAGGGATGTCCGGCCTCAATTTAAAGGAAAATGTCCATGTGTGCTATAGGCAGTTGTTCCATGATAAAACCAGCTCTAAGCCACCTTTTCAGCATCTCTGATTCATCATATTCAGGTACCAGGTGTCCTTATGGTGAAGCTGAGTGTGAGCTCAACTGAGACTGAGTGGCCTCGACTGGCTTTGCACAGTCTGTCCCTGCTGTCTCCTCCACCCAGCTGCATCCCAACAGGGCAGCACCTGGGAGGTTCATGGTACCAATCAATTGTGTCATTAGAGATAATACAGATATTGGAAACTGGTGGTCCTTGAGCTGCCCCCAAATCATAGACCTGCTCGATTTGACCTGCTGCATAAGAAATGGCCCCTCAAGAAGCCTGCTCTCAGCTCAAGGGTCCACCTTTCCACCAGTCACTTATTACTCCACCAGTACCAAGGGGGCATCTCCCAAGTGCCAAGCTGCTCAGATCCCTAGAGATACAGCTGTGAACACAAAATTCTTGCCCACAGAGAGCTTTCCTCCCAGAGGGGAGGACTTGGACAAGAAGCAGTTCAAAAATCAAGGATGTTCCAGGAGCTGATAATTATTAAGGGAAAAATAAATAGGAAATGGGAACAGATTCTTGGGGGAGAGAGAAACCAGGTGCACCTCACTTTGGAGCAAATACCTGAAGGAGGGGAGGCTGTAGCATGTCTTTTGGGGTGGAAAAGGGCCACAGGTGGCATTAGGGAAAATGCTATGGTCCTTAGTGGAGGTGTTTTAGACTCATCCTGGGGTCAGGTGAGAAGGAGAGCAAAGAAGCCAGGCTGGGAAGGGACCGAAGGCCTGGGCTTTGGCTGTTGCTCTGATCAGGACAAGGGTCTTGGAGGGTGTGGGGCAGAGCATGATGAGACCTTTGTTGGGCCTCCCTGGTAATTCTTCCCTGCAGTGCTTCTCAGAGCGGCCCTGCCCCATCTTGTCTGCCCTGTTGGTTCTGAGGTCAGAATTGCCTGTCCCAGGACATCATCTCTCTGGCCCTGCAGCCATCCACTCTGCAAACCCAATTGGCTAGTAAAGGGCAGGACTGAAAGGTGTCTGGGGTAAAAGGGAGGGTTCACTCTTTCACGTCCCCTCTGCAGAGGCCCCTCCTTATTTATGGGCTTTTCAGATTGGGAAGAAATTAGGTCACAATCAGGACTGAAATATTTTAAAAGGAGAAAAATGCAGTACAAACAAAAGTTCATGAATAAAACATCATTATTATTTTATCCTCATACCCTGAGGATTTTAACTGAAAGGCCAATAAACATACCATTGTGGGTCTTTCCAGAATTTCGAAAGTTTCTGGCAATACCGGTGACATTTAGACACATACATCCTGATGACAATTTAAAGGTCAGAAAAGGCTCAGGGTCAGATGTTCTTGCCTTTGCCTTCAAACAATATGGAGTAAACCTTGCCACCTACTTCTTAGCTATGCTTGTTAGAGTTTAATAAGCCTGCAGCCAGGTTCTGGTGGGACTAGCCTGGGAGCTTGCTCTGGGTCTGGGCTCCTCACTGGTGATTTCTGGACTGTCCTGATACTCTGCACTTGCATGGCCCTTCCCACCCAACAGCTCTGTGGAGCAGAGTTATCTTGTGGGGCTGGTTCTGAGACCAGGACCCAGGCTGGGCTTCCTTTGAGCTAAGGAGCCAGGTTTAACAGTACTACAGTCTGAAGCCACCCCACTGTGTTTAGATTGAGTTGATTGCCCTCTGTCCTGTAGTAGCCCGGGGCTTTTGAGTTTCATCCACTTGCCCCTTTCTTGGGAACTTTGCACCCCCTGTGCTGATGTGCAACCTGACACCTCTTTCCTCAGGTCCTGACCTGGCTGCCTCCCCTCAGATGCTTTCCCCTCCATTGGCAGCTCTGCTGTCTGGAGTGTCCACCCAGCCATCTTCTATACCACCACTCTTTGACCTCCTGTGTAGATGTACCTCTTTCTGAAATTACTGTGTCTGGTTCTTTGCTAATGGCTATGTCCTTCCCCTCCCAGTAGGATCAAATAGCTCCTGTCCAGGGTAACAACTCTGGTTGTCACCAGACTACTCCTGACTCCTAACAGGTCCTCAATAAAGATCTGTTAAATAAGTAAGTAGGCTGAAGCTACTACACAGCAGATGGTCACCATTTCTACTGAACTGCTGATGTGACTTTATGCAAACATCTGCCCGACTGCATTTCCCCTGAATAATGCAGCAATAAATATTCTTGTGTATATAGTTCTGGTTGCTTGTAAAAAATGTAAACTGGATATATCCTTAAATGTGGATTACTATGTGCTTGAAAGTTTTGGTATTGCCAAATGTTCTTCAAAAAGTTAAACTAATTTATAACCCTACCAGAAGGACAGGAGAATATTTGTTTTGAATGCTGTAAGCAGATGGGATGGTATCAATGTCTGGCCTTTGGAATGGAGGTTGAAAGTAGTGTAAAAATGTGTTCTCCTTCTGGAGAATTTTTTGGGATACAAGTCTCAGAGATATTTCAGAAACTGAATATGATAAACATTTGTCAAAGTGTGTGTGTGTGTGTGTGTGTGTGTGTGTGTGTGTGTGTAGACTTGAATTCATAGAAGCTAAGCTCCCAGACATACTCACAAGCTGCAGGGAGTGCCATGCTGATCTGGAATAAATTTCCTTCAGGTAGAGTGCTGGAGGGCAGTCAGGAACTCAGGCCCTGCTGAACTCCTCTGAGGCTCAGGATTGGCAGCAAGGTCACTATTATTAGTCCTTACTGGAAGAGAATCCGAGGGTCTCACAGGACATGACTACCACAGATGAAGAAAAGTTATTTCAGGTTTAAAGGATGCCTGAAAAGCATAATATCTGGTTATTCAAAATTCACATCAATGTGTCTGGAAATATTAAGCAAGAATTCAGATCTGGCACAAAACCTGACATTCTTTAAAAATTCCAACTTTAATACTAAAAATAATGTTTTTACTTAACATATAAATGTATTTTCAAATCTCACTACAGTGCCCACTTAAAATGTAGTCATACCCCCATTTAATAAATCATCATAATTTTAAAGCTTTAAAATGGACAGATTTTGTCATCACAGTGGTTTTGCCACATTGACTAATAAACAGATACTCCTCTGCCTCTTTATGAGGATTAAATTAGATTTACACAAATGTATTATTTTCCACTTTGAGAAACATATTCTTACAAAAATTGGCCTCCTCTGTATTAAAAATTTGGCAGAAACAAAAACCTTGGTAATCCCTGCCTTGAATAAGCACTAAAATGATTTTGAAATGGCTGGATTATGGCAGAAAATGAAGAGTTTAGAAGTGGATGAGCTATTTTAAAATCTGCATAATGTAATAGATTTTTACTGAGTACTTAATAAGTTAGTACTTCATGTGCTAGGAAATACGTTAAATGCTTTGTGGGCATTTACCTGAGTTAATACTCGAAATAATCCCAGAGATGGAGCCATTAACTGAAGAGGACACAGGGGCCTAGAAGGTCAAGGACTCCTTCTCCACTTACACTGTCAATTCCAAAACCAGCCTTGAGCAAAAACTCATTCATCTCCTTCTCCCCCAAATAAAAAAAGTAAACAAATAAGTAAAAAGGAAATGAGAGAATTCTGGGGAAGGGACACAAGCTGTCACCTCTATAGCCACAGTGTAGACTAATGTGTGTTTGAGAAAATTTCTGAGAAAATAATCATCCTGGGCAAAAGCATTAGCCATCTCTAACACTGAGTGTATCAGGCAGCTCAGGATTCTATAACAAAATATCATAGACGGGTGCCTTTATAAAACAAAAACCACTTCTAACGTTTTAGAAGATGGGAAGTCTAACGACAAGGTCCAGCATGAGCAACTTCTGGTAAAAGCACTCTTTCTAGCTTACATATGGCCACATTCTCACTGTGTCCTCACATGGTGGATGGAGAGGGAGTTCTGGTTTCTCCTCTCATGAATACACTAGTCCCACCTTCTGACCTCATCACAAGATAAGTACCTCTCAAAGGCTTCACCTCCTAATTCTATGTCATTAGGATTATGGATAAAATATCTGAATTTTAGAATTTTCCATAACACAGAGAGGGGGAAAAAGGACAGAGGATACCCTACTTTGAGATGTGAGGACAAAGGGAATGTCTCAACCTTAGGTTGTAGCAAACAAAAAGAACCCTTCCACCCTCCACCACCAGGAGTAACAAAGGTAGTTACCTTCCCCTGACTCTGGAGATGGGAACCTCTCTGAGCTTCAGAGGCCCAGGGGTTGCCTAAAGCTTATGGTGAAGACAGGATCACCATCACCCACACTTGGCATAGCCCATGTCATGATGACCTGAAGCCAGTGATGAGCAGAGCACAGAAAACCCAGACTTGCTCCACCCTGACTAGGCTGACGCACCCAGACCCCAGCAGCAGAAGCTCCTCCATGAGAGTAAATGACACACCTACCTCGGTGACTATGTCACACAGTGTCCAGATTTCAACCAAAGATGATGAGACGGAGGAAAAAATAATGACAATGATCAAAAGCAACACACTCCAGAGAGAGAAACCCATCACAAAATCAGATTCAGAGTTGACCTGGGTGTTGGAATTATTTAAAAAAATAAAAGAAAAATAATGATTAATGTGCTAATAATTATAATAGTAAAGGTGGGCAACATGCTTGAACACTCAGAGAATCTCAGTGTAATGTGGAAATGATGATGATCTAGGAAGCGTAACAGATGAAGAATGCCTTCAGTAGATTCATCCTAGATTGAAATGGTTTTGGAAGAACACCGAAGCACAGGTTGGTAAATAGAAATCCACAGGAACATGAGGAGGAAAATCAGGGCGTAGCAGAGCATCTGAGGAAACTATATTAAAGTGGCATAAGACCCAAAGAAAACAGAAGAGAAGCCAGATTGACCTAAGAAACAGAACTAATATTACAGCTGGCTTTTCCTCAGAAACTAGGCAAACTAGAAAATGGGTGTGGCTTCTTTAAGATGTTTTGGAGGGAGGGAGGAGAAAAGCTGTCAATTCCCTAATTCTGGGTGCAGAGAGACTGTCTTTTGAAACAGGTAAAATAATAATAAAGTTTTCGGGGAAAATAAAGCTTTACAATTATCAGCATATCTGTATTACGTGAAATGCTAACTTTAGGTTGAATATTATGTTCTTCAGGTAACAGGAATAAAATACTAGAGAGAGCTTTCCTGTACACAAAGAAATAGAGACTCAGGATAATGGCTAAAGGCTATTAATTTTAATCATTCTAGGCAACAATTGCCACCTAAAGAAAGAATACCAGCATGAATTATGGCTTTAGCAGATGTAGAGATAAATTAAGCAACACTAATACTAACAGAAGACGAGATGGGGGTGAGGCTCTTACATCACTTGTGAAGCAATATTATTTCAAAGCAGTCTGTGGTTAATTAAACTTATGCACCATAAACCTCAAGGAAACCATGAAGTTTTAAAAATGACTAAATAGTGAACATGAAAATATATTTAAAAAATCAAAATTATCCAGAGAGATCAAGCAAAAATAAATTACAAAATCAAGGAATGAAAGGAGAAATAAGAGAGGCAAATAGAATGCACATTTTATGTGGGGGCAGATCTTCAGCCAACCATGATAATTACACTAAATGTAAATGATCTAAACACACAAAGTGTGGATTTTCAGATTGAATTAAAAGTGATCATATATTATCTGCCAAATAAAGCACTTCAAATAGTTTTCGATAGACTGAAGGCCAAGGATAAAAACAAAAAATATGTATGATGAAAATACTAGGAAAATGAAAGCTAAAGCAACTGTGTCAAACCAGACAAAGCATCTTTCTGAAGGACTATTTCCAGGGTTAGAGTAGCATTAAATGATGGTGAGGGGTCAATCTGCCTGGGAGGTTTAACAAACTGAAATGAATGTACCCTTAAAAACTGACTTCCCAAACAGTCAAAGTCAGTAATAGAACTGAAAAGAGTAACCAGAGGAATGCCAAAGGTTCAGCTGCCAAGCTGACACTCTTCTTCCAGTGACGGATAGAAAATCCACTAGAAATTGGTAACAAGTTAGGAGCCCTGAGTGATTAGGAGACCTCATCTACTTCAGTGAACTTGATACTTATTAAGATTCCACTCACTAATGGCAGGATGCTGATCTTTTTCAACAGTTGGCAAGATGGAAGCTAAGTCCAACATCGATTTCCCTTGTGAACACTGAGGCAAGATCCCCATGAAATAGCAGACAAGAGATCATTAATATTGATATATTACTATTAATTACCCATTATTAATATTGTTATAGAATCATTATATTGGTATATTTCTAATAATATATATAGAATTGTAACATGTTCTGCCCAAGTTGGCCACACCCTAAAATACAGTGTTGTTTCAACAGTCAGTCATCATAAAAACCATTTAACAAGAACAGATAAAAATCCAGTCTTGGTATCAAAACTTGCATAACCTAGGAATACAAATGTCGTTGTCTTATAAAGACACCTGGACTGACGGCCCAGACTGACCCTGAGGGTCTGCCTTCCCTTATGGTCCTGAGCAAGACAGGGTGACCCACCCTCATGGCACAGAGGAAGAGTAGTTTGAGGAGAGAACTAGATGGCATGCATACTGGAGAGGAGGAGACAGCTGTTGACAAACAGTGCATTGAAAATGCAAAAGAATCTCCAAAAGCTACTGAACTTGCAAGTGCCTTTAACTCCGCCAAGGTACACGTGTTCACGTGCAAGGATGGAGTGTATGCTCTTTGTTCTAACAATGGACATGGGACATTGAAATTCAGCAACGTCTTCCACAATAGCAAAGGATCTTGGAATTCTTAGGTTTAAATCTAGAATAGATGAGCATGTTCTTCAACTTGAAAATTATAAAACAGTGGTGAAAAAAAATCCCTTAAAAAACGTGGCGTTCATGCCATGCTCACAGTCAGATTAGCTGTCAGTGCACGCCCACATAATCTGTAGGCTCAGTGCCACCACCACCAACACACTGAAAACATTTTTATAAGATATTGACAAGGTGGATCTAAAACTTATATTAAAAGGCAAAAAAAAAATAGAGTAGCCAAAATGATTTTTAAAAGAACAAAGTGGAGCACTTAGACTGTCTGACCCTGAGACTTCCTATGTAGCTGGGACATTTAAGACAGAGTGGTATTTGCAGTTCTGCAGCGGTCAGTCAACAGAATGAAATGGAGTTCAGAAATGGCTTGCACATGTATGGTGTACTGAGTTCTGTCAAAGTTTCAAGGGCAATTCAAAATATAAAGGATGTCTTTTTCAAAAAAGTTTTTGAACAAATGGACACTCATAGGGCTAAAACGTTCTTCAAGTCTTAGCTTATACCATATAAAACCCCAAAAGAATCATAGCTCCAAATGTAAAATGCAGAACTATACAACTTCTAGAAGAAAACATAAGAAAAAAAGTCTTTCTTTTTGACCTTGGTCTAGGCAGAGACTTCTTATATATCCCACTGAAACATAAAAATTATATAAATGGGACCTCATTAAATTTAAAAACTTCTGCTTTTCTAAAGGCATAATTGAAAGGATGACTGGCTGATACTGACTTGGACAAAATATTCATAACACACATATCTAATAAGACACATGTATTGAAAGTATATAAGGATCTTTCAACTCAACAATGAAAAAATAAACCAATTTAAAAGGGGGAAAATATTTGAATGCATGTTTCACCAAAGATGATCTGCTGATTCCCGATGCACATCAGCATATGAAAAGGTGCCGAACACTGGGGTCACTGAGAAATAGAAAATAACTTGATAATGATATTCCACTTCATACTTACTAAATGGCTAATATTTTTATAATTCTGACAATAGCCAGGGCTCCTAAGGGAGCGGCAGGCGTTGCTAATGGGAATGCGGAGTGGTGTGGAGTGGGGGGCACTTGGTGGTTCCTGATGAAGTCCATCACATCCTAACCAGGCTGCCATCGCCTCTTGCACCTCTACTCCTAGGTGTTAAGCCCCAGCAAAGAAATGCTTCAGTGCACATTAAAACTCATAATCTTCAAACACTATCTGTCTGTAAGAGCATGGACACGTGTGCATGTGTGTGCATGCATGTAAGTGCATGCATATGTTTGCATATGACCTGGGTCCCATGGTCAGTGCCCTTCATTACTTCCCTGTAGTAGGCAGAGGTCCACTTTCCCCTCTCTGCAGACTCAAGTAACTCAGCGCCTTGTGATTATGTTCCACCCCCTGAGAGTCAAACTATTTTTTTTAATTATTATTTTTCTGAAATCCATTTAGTCTGTTTTCCTTGTAACTAAGAGCTTCGGGGGAAACTGACACCAGGCTTCAGTTCACTGCATTCTTTGTGATCTTAGGAAGAAGCTACGTTGGCTGCTCTTTTGTTGAATCATTGTGTTTCAGGATACCCTGCAATCAAGTTGGCGTGGGCAAGCAGGGGCGTTTGTCTCAGCAATGGAGACTAAGGGGCGGGCTTCACCCTGTCTCCAAACTTCTCCCCAGGGAACCATAAGTCCTAAACAAGAACGGGCACAGTGGCCCTTTTGGGTGGCTACGTGGCGGCCTTGCTGCCTGTTTCCTGTCACCTGACCTCTGGGCAGAATTTGGAGCAGGAGGCTCTCTTTCTTGGCTAAACTAGACTTCTGTGAAAGGAGTCATTTTTGGTTCCCTTCCTATCTCCCAGCTACTCACCACCTCTGTCACTAATCTTCACTCCTCATTCTAGATTTTGGAATCCCTCAGGCATCAATTTTGGACCTCCTTTCCATTGACACGTACCCCTAGGTGGTCTATGTCTGTCTCAGGGCTTTAAATGCCAGGTGACTCTTCAGAGTCCCTTGGTAGCCTACATCCCTTACTGAAATACAGACTTCCACTTCCAACTGCCTAACATCTCTCGCTGCCTGGTGAACAACATCTCAAGTACATGTCTAAGATAAGCCCATAAGTTACCCACTAAATCTGTTCTATCCAAACATTTCCTCATTGCAGGAGATGCTAACTCCATGCTTCCAATAGCACATGCCAAAAGCTCTTGGTCTCCCTGAACCCCTTTCTCCCTCCCACCCCAAACTCTCCAGAACCAATTCTGTCCTGTCATTCCCCCCAAACACACCGAAAATCCAACAGCTTCCCTCTATTTCACCTGCTCTCCTTCTGGCCCATGCCACATTTCCTTTCCTTTGGGTTATTGCAGGAGCCTCTTGTTGGGTGTCTTACTCTTTTCCAGCCCATTCTCCATGCAGCAGCCAGAAGGATCCTGCTAAAACACAAGTCAATCATGTCCCCCAGTTGCTGCAAACCCTTCAGTGGCTCCCTCTCCTAGAGGCATTGTTTCCAGTGGATGATTTTTGAGCATAGAGTTTACACATGGGCCTAGTGGGATCAGAGTGGAACTATGCTGGGAGTGACAACTTTTAGGGTGCATCTGCCAAAGTCAGACTGGTTTACTTGAATGACAGCAGTGATGGGGATTATCTGGGTAGTTGATAGTACAGAAGAAAAACATCAGAGAGTCTCCAGATGAACAATGAACGTAGTAGCTCTGGGGAAACCAGGTGCTCTAAAAATCAACTCTACCAATTTTGGCTTTTGAGATGCTCCATGTAGGACTTAAATTCTACGGAAAAATCCAATGGGCCTGGCCTGGTTACGCTTTTATCTCTGGTGATGGATTTACCATCACCGGCTGGGTGAGGCCTGCAAGATGGTTCATCCAGAGGAAATGAGAGGTCCTGACTCTAATGCCATCAGACAAAGATACAGGTGGAAGGGAAATATAAGGAAAGGCTTGGTTGCCATTCTATATGGAAGCCCTTAAGTTTGAGAATTATTTACTTTCCATACAAATTAGAATAGGTTATCTCTTAAAAAACAAAACAAAGCAGAAAAACCCCTTTCCTGGCATCCTTTCTAGAGTAGGAAAGAAAGAAATGGAATGAAAGAGGATGCTCTTGAAATTCACAGTTGTAGTGAGAATTTCTTCCCACGAGTCCTGAGTGGTTGTGACTGTCTTTGGTTACTGTGGGGTTTTCTTTCCCTCACTAGTTTCTTTGGAGTTTGGCATAATAATGAAAACATGTGTCACCTAACACTTGTAGCATGGCTAAATAAATATATAACCAAAAAAGCAGTAAGAGATCTTCTCATTTATTAAGACACAGGAATTGGAATATAAAGATCATAACAGCCTGGTGACTCTTTGATCTTTGTTATAGGGCAGATTTGGGAGAAGCACATGGAGGACATCCCTAGGTCTCTCAATATGGAGGTCTTAGAAAGGCTTGGGATGGATTTTGGGTTGTCTGAAGTGCTTTTGAGGAGTGTTAAAGACGCTAAGGCTTTTGTCTGAATTAGACGCTCTAAGAAATTGGAAGCAGTTCCATTAGAGGGCATCTCAGGAGTTTCTGTTTTTCTGCTCATGACTAGTAACATAGTCCAGGCCAGTGGAAATGACAGCCATCCCAGGAGTTGATGACAAATGCCAATGAAATCAAAGGCAGTTTTCATTCCCCCTCCATCCCTGGCTGGTGTGTGTGCTGACTGCTAAATGCTTCTTGGTGGCACAAACATGTTGTTTCATTTGTCACAATTAGGAAGCCTATTTTGATGATGCACATATAGTAACCTCAGATGCACATGCTGTTAGGAAAATTTCACAAGAGATTTTTATAACTGTCATTTTCCCTCAAGGGTACAGTGGCCAAGCGACACATCCTGAAAGATCTTATATTTTCAGCATCTGAAGTGAAAGAAGCCATTAGCCTGCGAATGTGTTTCTACCTCATTTCTTGTGTTTCCTATTTTTTTAATGTTATTATTTTCATTAGTTCATTTTAGTTATAGATAATAATAGGACTCATTTTGACATAAAAGAGTAGATACAATTTGCTTGTTTCCTGTTTTTAAAAGTTGATAGTCATCTTGAGTTCGGGAACTGACAGATGTTTATCTAATTCATTCCTCGGAAACTGACAGAAAATAGTTCATATTTGAAATATGAGGTCACCTTCCCCTTTACACTGTGTCTATTACATCATCAAATCTTCTCCAAAACCTAAGAGTTTAAAGCAGCCAATGTTTCTTACCTCACAGTCCCCGTGGGTCAGGTCCCTGAGCACAGATGGGCAAAGGCCTGGCCTCATGGCCTGAGAGAGGTGCCACTTGGCAGGAGCCAGGGCTGCCTCATTCTGTGGCTGCTAAAGGAGCTCAGAGTCCTGGCCATCCTCCATCAGAGAGAATGAACCAGAAAAGGTGAGTAGGGCAGAAGCTCTTGTCCTTCTGTAATGTAACCTTGGCTGTGACGTCTCCTCTCTCCTGCCATGCTCTGGGTGGTGGGAGTCTTTCACTTGATCAACCCTACCCTGCGGACTTCAATTCCAGGGAGAAGGGTCTTTGGGCATCTTAGAGGCTACCTGGCTCCTAGAATGAGAAGGTGAGAATCCAGGGGAGTTGGTAACTTTGCCTTTGCCTGGGTGCTGAGCTCCTATCTAGCTCCTTGGTTTCTGTGAGAAAGAATATCTTCTCAGCTGGAGAGAAATCATGGCAGCTATTTTAGAGCCCCTGAGAAATGACTCTCCTTTTTCTTTTGGGCACAGACAGAATGTAAAGACTCAGATATTATCAAACTACTTAGCACTACGTCAGTCAGGTTGGGATGGCCATTCCATCTCTGGGGCCTGTCTGTGGGCTCATGTATTTCTATTAGAATCAGAATCCTTCAGATTCCCAAGTATAATCCCTTTGGGGGATAGCAGATACATTTTTCAATTTTATCTTGCAAATTATTCTGGGGCACAGTCTTCTGGAAACATCCAATATAGGAACCTTAGATGATGATGTCATCATCCTGATCCTCAATTAACCTCCTTCTTGTCTGAAGTGGGCAAGGAAATAGCATTCTAATGATCAAACTCCATGAGAATTTGAAGCAGCATCTGCAGAACTAAAGCCATACATTGGGTCCTTGGTGAGTAGGGGGCCAAAGCCTCATGGGCCAATGAGGGTCCTCTGAAGAGCTTGGGGTCATTAGGGGCTTTGGCCCAGCTCACACTGCTATGGAGCCACGCCTTACTGCCATACTCTCTGACGCCACCCCATAAGTGGGTAGTTGAATGTCAGACCTGTTTCCTGGTGGCATATTCTAGGCATCATAGGGGGCTGCAAGACATCTGTAAGACGCAAGGCCACCCCCTAGAACCCACTGCCTCGTTAGAGGAATGTCAGGCTAGCATGAAGGTCTTATCCAACCCTGAGCAGGAGGAAGTCTGGCAAATAGAATGTCCAACAGCTAACAACATACTGAAGTCCATCAGAGGTACAAGATGTCGGGTTCTGATGACCTCACAATGCCATGAGGGATCCAGGCTCCCACAGCTTTCCTTACTGTCACCGTAGCTCATTCTATTATTGCTGATCCTACCATGAGCTCACCTCATGGCTTGTTTTCTCGGCAGCAAGATGGCAGTTCCACATTCCATCCTCCACCCCAATGGGAGGGGAGATGGCAAAGGATGAAAACCGAGTCCTCTGCTGTGGTCATCCTGTTGACAGCTTCTGGGTTAAGCTGTCAGTCAACATCGGCTTGTATCTATTTGGTCAAAACTGTGTTATAGATGTTAGCAGAAGAGAGGCTGGGAAGTGAAATTTAAGAAATGTGAAATAAACAGTCACCAAGAAGGAAAGACTAAATATGGGAAGGCCACGAAATACACTTGGCAGGAACAGAAGACCAAAATCAAAAGATCATGGCTCGTGAAGGGCAGCGAATGCAAAATTACCCAGGAGAAATGGGAGCTCAGGCCTGGGAGAATTTCCACCGGCATTCAGAGGCAGGGCACATTCTACAGGAAGTGGCCTCCAGCAGGGACTTACGCGGCTGGCACTGGAGAATACAGACCTTTTTTTGGTTGTCAGAATCAGTTGCTTCTTGCGTTGAGTAATGGAGGACATGTGGAAAGATGGTGTTCTATTTTTAGGAAACTCAGCGTCCCAATTCTATTTCCACTTCAACCACAAGAAAATCTCCTTAGCTAACCTTCAGCTACTTATCTCACTTCCCACCCATGGAATCCTTTTGGATCCTTTCTTATGAATAAACAGAGTCAACCCTCCATGCACACGGAAATCCTCCTGGGGAATTTTTAGAAATTTTATGGCTAGACCATTCTCCAGAGAAATAATTATGTTTAGAAGGATGTTTGGCACTTTAAAAAAAAGTTAACATTGAGAACCACTAGTCTAGAATCAGGGTCAGAAGAGTTATGACCTGCAGGTAGAAAAGAGTCAGTCATTCTTACTCTGAAGATAGTTTTACTGGAACCCAGCCACACATACTCAATGACAGCACTCACTCTGCAAGAGCAGAGCTGGGCAGTTGTGATGGAGAGCTTAGGTCTATCAAAATCTGGAATATTTACTATCTGGCTCTTTTAAGATAAAATTTCCCAGACTCTTGTGTAGGCCACAGGATGATAGCCCACAAGATTTCATCTGGAAACCCTTTAAGACAATCAGTGCAGTCCTCTCATTTTATAGCTCCAGGTGCAGTGAGGAGTTAGGAATTACCGAGGGTCAGCGGGGAAAATTTTTGACCTCCAGGCACCTTCTAGGTCCAGCATGTATGTAGATGGTTCTTGCATAGAAAGTGTAAGTTTCCCCCATTGCAGTGGTCCTCCTTAACCTCAGCTTTGCTTTCATCTATCCATGGCCTGAAAATATTAATTACAAATGTATGGAAATAAATAGTTCATGAGTTTTAAACTACAGTCTGTTCTGAATACCGTGAAGAAATCTTGTATTGTCTTGCTTCATCCCCTCAAGACATGAATCATCCCTCTGTCCAGTGTGTCCATGGTGTATAGTCTACCCACCCATTAATCAGCTGTCTGAGTTATCGGATCAACCATGGTTATAGCACAGTTCTTGTGTATGAGTAACTCTTACTTTACTTAATAATGGCTCCAAATTTCAAGTATAGTGATGCTGGCAAATGCCATAGTGAAGTTGTAAAGTGCTTCCTCTATGTGAAAAGGTAAATACTCTCAACTTAATAAGAAAAAAATACTGTGTGAAGGTTGCTAAGATCCATGGTAAGTTCTTTCTTTCCTCTTACTGTGTCTAATGTATAAATTAAATGTTATCGTAGATAACTATGCCTCAGAAAAATGGCATATATAGGCTCCATGCCATCTGAGGGGACTCAGAGTGTGTCCGCTGTTGACAAGGGGGCTACTAAGATATCATCATGTGTAAGTATGCCATTTGTCACAGCCAATGAGCCAGCACTATGCACTGTTACTAAACTAAGGTTCACTCTCTTTAGAGTTCTGCTTTTACCTAATGTTCTGTCTGGTTCCAGGGTCCCACCATGGCGCCTTGTTCATCATGTCCCTTGGGGTCCTCGGGGTTGTGACATGTTCTCAGTCCTTCCTTATTTTTGATAACTTTAGCAGTTGTGAGGGTTATTGATCTGGGCTTGTCTGATGTTCTCCTCATGTTGTGTTGGGGAGTAGAATGACGTGGTCATTACATCTCACCACATCAAGGCCTGTACTGTGGGGGCAGCTTAGCATGGTTGTGTCGCCCTTTCTTACCTGGCTGGTGTGATGTTTCTCAGGTTTCTCCACCACAGTGTCTGTCTTCCCTCCCTTTCCATACTGCACTCTCCCTAAAGAGAAGGGGGATTGTGCTCTGCCTTCTGCTTGAGGATGCTTTATTGACGTAAATTATCCCTCTGAGTAGGAGACTTGTCTGCTAACCCCACTTATCTACGCCATGATTTATTTACGTCAGTGTAGGCTCATGGACGTTTGCATTTGATGTTCATTCACTCACCAGACATGTATGGAGCATGATCTCTGAACCGAGGACTGTGCCCATAGGCAGAGACAAAGCAGCCACTAGGCCCCAGAGAATGCAGGTCAGTGGGCCCAGCATCAGGTAAGCAATCAGATGCAGACATGGGGAGGGGTTGTGGTGATGCTGGCTCAGAGAGGGGTTGTTGTGTAGTGTACCATGACCCACTCCTTCCTAAGGGTCCGAAGGATGCCACTATTGCCTCCGTGCATGCATGGGAAAGTGGAGGTCAAGGACTAGTGGAGCCGCACCATAGAGCCCAGAAATTCTGAAGACACCTTCACCAGAAGGAGAGGACACTGAGTCCCAACAGCCATGTTGGAGCACGTCTGGCCTGACCTTGTGCCCTATGTAGCATGGCTGTTTTGAAAATTCTGAGGGGCCAGGAGGGCCCTTCCCATAGGGCAGAGGTAAGAAGGAGGCTGGTCCTGTGAAGGTGATGGGTAGGACCTGTTCTCTGCTTGTACTGCGCCACTGGCTTCTTTTTGAATAAGAGTGTGTGCCTCTTCCTGTGAGCCACAGGCAGGCTGTCTGGGCAGCCTGTCCTCTTCCTCCTCACGTGCTTGGCTAGTGGGGATAAATGCTGGTCTGCAGCCATGGAAGACACTTTACAAATGATGACAGTACATGTTCCCCTCAGCCTGGGAGGTCCTTGAAGGCTGGGAGTCACAAGGAGTCTCTTGATGTCACAGCAAAGAGTCAGGAGACATGAAGAGAGAGCTGTCCTTCCTCTCTGGCTGCCATGGTCAGGACACCGAGCATCCTGCCACGGGTCTGAACAAAGAGGGCACAGCTTAGCCCACTCCTGAGGAGGCAGTGGAGAGTTGAGAAGGCAGGGGACAAGGCAGGAGCCAGAGAAGGGAGGAGGGTGTTCTGCAGACATCCAGGGGCATGGAGGATCAAAGACCATAAAGAGGGTGTGGGACAGCTCCTGTGTGCAGGGCTCTCTGTCTAGTCTGGGGCTGCAGGGATGCAGATGAGAAGGGTCCACTGCCATTGCAGGGAGCTGGGGAAAGCCAGTGTTTGACTTGGAGAATGGCAGAGAAGGCACCATATGGGCGAGGGGAAGGGCGCTCCAGGACAGGCACAGGAGATGGGGCACCATCTGAGAGAGGGAAAGGGCGCTCTGGGACAGGCCCAGGAGATGGGAACTGTGAAGGCAGTGGAGGCTGGCTATTTGGGGAGGCAGCATGTATCTGTAGGACTACCCTGGTGGCTGTGACTGAACCACTCCTGCTGTCACATGGAACAGGGTACTCTGTTGGGTCCAGGACCCATCTGCCCCTCAGCATGGGTCCTAGTTTGCTCCTTTCTCCTGTGTCTGCCTCATTGCCTGATGGCTTCCTCTAAGGGGGACCAAGAGTCCCAGCTGCGGCAGTTCCCATCCGAGAAGCTGAGGCACAAAAAAAACATCTGTTCCTACTGGGCTGGTGAGAGGCGTGGGCAGGCAGAGCGTGTGGCTTGTGTGCTTGTCCCCGAGTGGTCACTGTGGCCAAGGAACTCTGGTGCTTGGTTTTGGGTCTAGAAGTGGGGCTTTCCCCATGATCTGCAGGTAGATTGTCAAACCAGGTATATGGAAAGGGGAGGGGCTTCTTCCCTAAGACAGCAGGTCCTGCTTAGAGAAGGGACGTGGCCAGGTCAAAGAGAAGGGTTGAGATTCCATAAGAGGCAGGGGTTGGAAGATGAAATCAGAAGGTAATTTGGGGTCAGCTTGTTCTCCAAACTGAAAGTTCTTCATCTTTGGGCCTCAGAGAATGTAGGTTAGAGGCAAGATATCAAGAGCCAGAATTCCAGTTCTTTTGGTATTGTTTTACTCTGTTATGAAAACAAACAGTTGTTGAAGCAATTCAAGAAATATATATATATATATATATATATATATATATATATATATATATATATATATTTTTTTTTTTTTTTTGGGGGGGGGAACATAGATATTGGCTTTTCCGTCTTTCTACGGTGTGCCATGCTGCAAGAACAGGAACATGAAGTGGTGTTATTAAATGGAGATGCAAAGTTTTATTTGTCAAGGTTGTGGATGGAGGAGACTGGGTGAGTGGTAGATGAGGGCACTTGAAGCCCGCCCACCCTGCCCTTCTGGCCTTGGCGAGGGAAGTATGGCTTCCCTGGCTGGGGTTTCACCTGCCTTTTCTGTGGTGGCGATGAGACACTCCTTGGCTTGTTCTAGTGGAGGTGGGAAGATGCCACTTTGGGTGAGGCAGTCCTGTTCGTGGTGTTTGGATGGAGCTCCAGGAACCTAGTGTGCAGTCAGGGAAACATCAGGAAGCCAGCCAGTGGGCCACAGGCTTGAAATGCACCACAGGCTGTCCAGAGGGCAGGCAGCACCAAACCATGTTCTCTGGTTCAGCTGTCAGAGGCCCTCACGGGTGGCTTCACGCCTTCCTCATGGGAGGGGGACAGCCAGTGCTAGAGTGCAGTGCCCTCTTCTCTCTTCTAAACTTGTGTTGGCAGATTTTGCAAAATTTCCCTCTCTTTTTTGTTTCGATTGTGAATTCTGTCTTTAAGTAATTCTGTGCCTCTCTTTCAGGCACCTGCCACGAGTGGGAGCAGCATGAGGACCTCCCCAGATACAGCCACTCAGTCCTGGACTCCCAGCGTCTAGAACATGAGAAATAGGTCTCTTTCCTTTATAAGTCATCCAGTCTCAGGTATTCCCTTATAGCAACAGAAAATAGGCCAAGACAAGGAGCTTCCGAAGACACACTGTGACCTCTAGCTTTGCAGGGGCATGCCCTGTGCAGCCTGGCTTCAGGCACAGAGGGCCTTCATCATGACAGCTTTCAGTGTCCTTTTAGTTGACTCCATTGGCATCAGGCCTACCAATGGCTGAATGGTAACTAGGTTCAGATCAATCAGATTGTCATAGGGAGCACCCAGTAGTGGCCACACTTGTCATTTACAAACTTCTGAGGGATGCAGAGAATACAAAGAGGCTGTGGACAGCCCGACTGCAGGCCAGTCGTGGACAAGTAACTTCTGCAGCCTGTCCCCAAGGTCCATGGTGAAGTGGAGCCCTTTAAGCAGACTGGTTACTATTTCATGAGGGTAGGTTTGCTGAGGTCCTTCCTCTCCTGGAAGGTTCTCAGGTGTTCTCTGAAGCTCAACACTCGAGCTGGCTGCCCCTGCTTCAGCAGCCACCTGACAACTGACGACCCATGTGTGGAGCCCTCAGCTCCCTGCCCCCATCAAGGCCCCTGTGGCTGCAGAGCAGGGGCAGCTGACAGCTACCCTCTCTACCACCGAGGCCATGGGAGCCCTTGGTGAGGGATGTTGACACCTGGGAGGCGGCAGTTACCACTTGGGGGTGGGTGTGAGACACAGGGCCCTCCTCCTGGGGTGGCCATGATGGCAGTGGTTGTGACCATTTCCCTCTACCTGCTCCCACTTGGGAATGGCTCTTTGCTAGAGCATTGTTGTGTCTGTGGACAAGGGTGGCAGTGCTGGCCTCAGGATTCTCCTGCTGCTTTCCCCTGCAGCTCACAGGGGCCATGCCCGTTCCATCCGCATGCAGGAGTGACACTTGATGCCTGTTTGAGATGCTCATTCTCTGTCATTAGGGTCACTCTAGGCCAATGAGCAGATCAAGAAGGCAGGATCATGCAGGCTATGGAAAAGTCCTCTGGGCAGGACAGATCTACCCACTGGCTCCTTGCCCTGCGTCTCTGCAGTGCTGACAGCAGGCAGTGTCCTGGGTACACACTTGATACCATATCTCTTTAAAGCTACGTGATATGAGAGTATTTGAGCTCCTTTCAGCATTCTGTCATGGTTTATAGCAATCTACCTTTGTTTGGCCAAGTTTGCAGAGGGGGAGAGAGGAACAGGGGGGCAGGGAAAGAGTGAGGACTGGGGAGGAGAGATCCAACGCCTATTTAGAAACCTCTGTCATTACTTGGGGAAGGATCCATGGAATGCCAGTGGCTGATAGAGATTTGTCTTCAGGAGCCTTCCCCATTGTTTGTTTTCTGAGAGGCACCAGAACCTGCATCTGTAATTCCACCCCAGCTCCTCAGCCTGCCTGGGGCAGTTTTAAACATGCAACCTGAGGTCCATAAACACCCAACAAGGTACACCTCCACCCCAGGCCACGCCACAGTGGTGTTCCCAGCTCTGCTTGGGCAGCACAAGTAAGCAAATGCACCAACATTCTTTCTGTTAAGTTCAAAGTATTGATGTGTTTTAGTCTCCATAAAACCAGGGTGGCATTTTTCTTCTTGCATCTTTTAAACCCAAAAGACCTTGAGCTACTTTTTAGGGGGTACTTGGGCTATATGTTAACATTTAATTCACCCCTGGGAGCCTTGAAAGTGCTTAGACTGGCCTTTGAGAGGAAAGACATGGCATGTCCTTAATTCAGCTGTTTTGGAGCCTACAAGCTTCCCGTTCTCAGCCCGCGGTGCAGCATGAGCCTGCAGCAGTCACATCACTTGGTGGCACGTGACCCATTGTGCAGGTGGCTGCATGCAGGACCCCTTCAGAGCACGCAGACCTCCAGAGCTGTGAGCACCATGCACCATGACTTTTGGGCACTTGGAAGACTTCCTGAGTTCTCACAGAAATGTTTATAAAGTGCAGAATTTAGACTGAAACTCAGTCAGCACTTGGCATCTGCAGATTTTTTTATTCTTTATTGTTTCCTTTAAGGAACATTGTTTTATTCTCTACACAAAGTGGAGAATATAAAAATAGGCTTTTAAGAGAGGCAGAAATAAGAGATAATCTCAAAATGGAGTGGTGGGGGAAGCTCGTGAAGGAGAACGAAGGCAGGGTCCCCTTCCCTGGCTCTCGCAGGATGGTCGGTGTCTGGGTTACCCTATAGCCAGCAGTGAGTAATTGCTGTGAAGTACAATTTTTTATTAAGAACAGTGACTGTTGCAGTTTAAAGTCAGGGAAACGCCTCTGTCATAAACTCCTGCTGAGCTGAACCCACAGTGTGTTGTGGGGAAGCCACTTTTGGGTGGCTTTTTGGCAGTCTCTACAGAGGCTAAGCTTCATTCACCTCACAAAGCACTGGCTTTGCTCCCAAGTGCACGCCTGAGAGAAATGAGCACACCTGTCCCTCACAAGATGCAGCCTGGGTCTGTGTGGCAGGTTTGTTAGTAACAGGCCGACTGGAGACAGGACAATGGAGTGTCACACAGTGGCACAGAGAACAAGTGAGGCTTTCAGTTCTGGACAAGACAGAGTGGCTGAGCCTAGATTTTCCCTTCTACCCAAGAAAACAGGAAATAGACAAAACCCACAATGCCACACCAACAGCCGAGAGTGGTCCTGGATAGGTGGGAGGAGTACGGTGAGCCGCCTGGGCATGCGCCCTTGTTTGAGAAGTTTCCAGATCGGGAGTCCAGGTGGAGCTGAGCCCCCTGCCCTGAGGAGAGGGAGTTGAGAGCAGGGGATGCCTGGGTGTCTGCAGAGGGCTTCCTCCAGTGATCATAGGCGTGTGCCCAGCTCCTCGGGGTGGAGGACAGGACTCTCTGAATGAGTCAGTGGAGGGTGCTGGGAAGAGGGTCTGTTGAGGTCCTGGGGTGGGAAATCGTTGTCCATCCTTGGGCATTTAAATGAGCACGAGTAGCACCTCCCAGGAGCACACCCACCCTGACTAGGTGTGGAAACATGGGGAGTCCACAGGCCTTGAATGCCCAGCCTCACCCTGGCCAGTGGGTGGGACTCTCTGGGAAGGGTAGAGATGCTCCACCCCAGCGAGTTCTTTTGCATACTGTGGAGACAGAACAGGAGAGGCCAGAAGGGAACACAAACTTTGCTTATTATTGACTGTGCTCAAAACCACTTGGATGGACAGAAATATAGGCTGTGCCTGAGGTTCCCTCCTGATATACACCATCCAGACCATTTGTGCTGGGTGCAAGTGAGTCATTTTAGTCACTTCCCTCTCTGCCCACTAGCTTGTGCCCAGGTTGGAAATCCAGCATTGCCAGGCGTGGATTGACTTTAGTCTGTACTGGGTCCACTTGCCTAAGCTAAGTCTGGGTCCCAGGAAAATTAGTGGCTTCCAGCAACTCGATGAGCAGCAGCAGAGGGAGTCTTATAGAGCAGCAGGTGCCCAAGTCTCCAGTAACTGGGAAGAACCTCAGACGCTGTGTCCAAATGTCCTGTCGCCACTTGGCTGGTGGGCAAGCACCAGCTGCTTGGAGGCATCCTGGTTGGTCATGGAAAGGACGTTTATGACACAGCTCCCAAACACTGGCAGGATTTTGCAGTAGCCCATGTGTTCCTGGGGCTGAGGGACAGTGCTAAGGATGCAGCTGCAAGCCCAGAGAAGCTTGGGGAAGGACAGGAAGATGGACACCCTGAGGGACAGACAAGGAAGGGCTGCCTCATGGCAGAGGCCACAGCTGGAATCACTGGTCATCCCAGAGCTGTACAAGGAGGTTCTGGCTCTGATCCGATGAGCAGCAGGGCCTTCAGGTTTGAGTTTCTATTGAGGAGGAGAGTTGGAGTCAGTGTCCAGGGCCTGGGCAACGTTCATGACGAGTGTTTATTCAGAGAGACAGGATGTGCGTGCCCGCGGGAGGCCTGGCTTACAAATAGCCCCATCATATCAGCAAGCCACCATAACAGCACCAACAGCCTGATGTGTGTCCTTGTGTGTCAGTGCAGCAGCCTGCCCTCGGGTCACCTGGGTAGCAGCTGAGACCTCCCAAGTGCATCCCTTTTCCCTTCTTTGCTTGTTCCCAGATCACTCCTGTGTCAAGGTCGAGCCTTCTCAGATAAAGAAGTGGACTCAAATGGAAACGTGCTCAGGGCACAGGCAGTGAAGCAAGTTTTGTTGAATTGTGCCCAGTTCTTGCTTCCCCTCCATCTCTGCCTGTGCGCCCTGTCCTTGCAGTGCTGCTCTTGGTGGCCCTGGTGGCTCCTGTGCCCCTGGTTATCTTCCTCCCCAGGAGGCAGCTGTGGTATTAGATGCCTGTTCTGCACCAGCTGCTTATTAACATAATCCCGTCTAAAAGCAATACTCCCTCCAACAAGAGATTGTGAACAAAGTCTTTTATCTCCTTAGTCAGGAGAGTGGCAGCAGGGTGTCAGCTGATAGGTGTCCAGTGCCTCCCCATGCCAGGCACCCTTGTAAGCCTTTGGGATTAGCAGCTCTTGTCATCCTCTCTGTGACCCTTTTTGCTAGTGCATCACAGTCTTGTGTGGTGTCGGGGTTCTTCTGACACGGTCACACCTGCATGGACGACAATTTGTCAGTCGCCTTCCCTCCCTCCCCCCTTCCCTTCCTATACCCTCCTGGCCTTCATTCTACTTATGGATAGGTCTTTACGCTGGTGTTTTAGGTTATCCACGAAGCTGTCAGAATTCCCTGTGGTGCACTCACACAAGCACGGGGCACAATTTCATTCTCTCTTTCTTCTCCCCCCAGTCCCCGTCCATTTCAGGGGATTCCCTGACCCTCTCCCTCCTTTTCCCTTTTCTGGTCCAGGTTCTGCATTTAAGAGCTCTGAAGGGAGTTTGGAGAGACTTTATGCGTAGGACTGTTTGGGTTTATGGGAACCCAGTGCAGAGCTGCCCACGGCCCACCCAACCTGCCTGTCACTAACCTCTTGCGTTAATGCATTTGCTGCCTCTGAGGAGCCACGCTTCACTGTGCCCAGCTCAGGCACAGAGCTGTTCAGCCTTGCATCCTCTCCCTCGCCGTCTCTTTCTGAGATCCCGTCTGAGCTCTGGGAGTCAATGCTCATCTGCCTCCTTGGGCTCCTCCTGTCCATGGTGGCCTCTCAGTCTCCCTAGTTTTGGTGACTGGTGGCAGTGGGGACACTCGCTGGGTGTCCTGCAGGGTGCCTCACTGTAGGGTGTTTCTGATTTTGTTCATGTGCTTCCCCAGCCCTGGTGTTCCAGGGAAGGACCTCGGAGGCTTACTCTGCTCAGCTGAGTCATGCTGCTGAGAGCCACCAGTTCCACTGTGACCTGGCAGTTCCTTTCTGTGTTTGCTGAGTGACTTTTTCTTACTAAGGGTGCCCCTGCCTCAGTGTCTTATCCCCTCACCCATTGGAGGTATTCGGGTCACTTCTCACTTCTGGTTACTACAACAGAAGCTTCTGTGGAATCTGCCTATGGTCTCTGTGTGGCCCTGGGCTTCCTTCTCTCAGGGGCCATTGCGAGAGGTTGGATTGCAGATGTGATAACTGAGAGCCACCATGGCACAGCCTCCTGTCCAAGCCCTTCAGTGGTCAGAAGAAGACTCACGATTTGGGTGTGAGAGCTAGAGCCTTAGTCCTTCAGACCACCATGCTCTGTGCTCTTTAATCACACAGCCATAATAACAGAAAAACCTTCCTCGACTGAGCATTTATCATACATGAACTAATGGGAAGTTCCGCACTTCATCAGCCTTAACATCCCGCCTCCCTGTGTGAGGGAGTGTTGTCGTGACCCTTCATTAACAGATGACTAATTTCCCCAGGATCAGACTGATGTGCAGGGGTTACAGCCAAGGCCCAGGGTCAGAGCAACTGCTCTCCCAGAAGGGAGGGGAGGAAGGCTTTGTCCTTGGCCATGAGTATTGACGAGGAGCACAAAGGTGGCCATCCCCAGCTCCATGAGGAGATCTCAGTGGTGAGACCTGGGACCAGGACGTCTGGATGGGCAGCCCCTGTGAAGCAGAGTCCCTGTGTTCCTGGCCATGACCTGGGGAAGCACAGCGTGTGGATAATTTGTTTTTCTGAAATTCCAGGAGGATTTTGGGGCCTTGAAGTGTCTCACAAACCCCGAGGATGGGGAGACATTGATTTTTTATTTGTTCTAAGGATGAATTTTCTTCAGTCCACGCAACAGGAATCGTCTCTGATTCTCTTAAGAAATAAAAGAAGTAATTGGAAGGACACAAGGTGATTCTGAAAATCGACAGGTCTGGAGGAGAAGCCTCAGAAGAGGAAGCTCTAGGGACTCAGTTGCAAGAAGTTACCCCAGATTTTCTCGTGATGATTGTTGCCAGAGGAACCCGCAGACCTGCCCACTCACTTGCGCTGCTCAGGCTGCTTGAGCTTCTGCCCTCAGTTAAGTGTGTCCACATTTATCTCCCAGAAGCTACTTATAGCTTCACTCTAGTTTCCATTTAGAGTTTGAAAATGTGTGCTATTCCCAGATCAAGGGCATCTTTTTTCCCACCGACTGTGAACAGGTGGATAAGGACTTCTAGCAGGGGGCCCTCCTTCCACATCTACAATCTTCTGACCTTGCCCCTCCCAAGTGATAGTGGGTAATTACAATATTGGGAATGTCTATGCCCCGGGATTGGGAGGGAAATGAAAAGTTTCTGTAGAAACAATCAAGCTGTGGAGAGAGAGCCTACAGAATGGGAGAAAATCTTGCCACCTGCACCTCAGATAGAGAATTAATCTCCAGGATATATAAAGAACTCAAAAAACTTAACACCAAGAAACCCAAATAACCCAATCAAGAAATGGGCAAAGGAACTAAAAAGGCACTTCACAGAATAAAAAATATGAATGGTCAACAAATATATGAAAAAATGCTCAACATCTCTAGCAATTAGAGAAATGCAAATTAAAACTACACTGAGATTTCATCTCACTCCAGTCAGAATGGCAATTTTCAAGAATACAAGCAACAATAAATGTTGTTGAGGATGTGTAAAAAGGTACACTCCTACATTGCTTGTGGGACTCCAAATTGGTGCACCCACTCTGAAAAGCAGTATGGAGATTCTTCAGAAAACTTGGAATGGAACCACCATTTGACCCAACTTCTCAGTATATACCTAAAAACTTAGCATACTACAGTGACACAGCCACATCAATAGTGGCTCAATTAAAATAGCTAAGCTATAGAACAACCTAGGTGCCCTTCAACAGATGAATGGATAAAGAAAAGTGGTGTATGCATGATGGAATATTACTCAGCTATAAAGAAGAATGAAATTATGGCATCTAGTAAATGGATGGAGCTGGAGAGTATCATGCTAAGTGAAATAAGCCAATCCCCCCAAACCAAAGGCCAAATGTTCTCTCTGAAATGTGGATGCTAATTCATAATAAGGGGGGAGGGAAGAATAGAAATTCACTGGATTAGACAAAGGGGAATGAAAGGAAAGGAGGGGGACTGGAACTAGAAAAGTCAGTAGAATGAGTCAGACATAACTTCCCTGTGCTCACAAATGAGTCCACAACCAGTGAAATTCCACATCATGTACAGCCCCAAGAGTGGGATCCTAAGTAGAATAAGTCACACTCCATGTATGTGTAATATGTCAAAATACATTCTACATCGTGTCTATCTAAAAAGAACAACAAAAAGTTCCTGCAGACCTAGTACAGGCTCACACCCTTGCCACATGTGCTAACCCCCGCTGAGGCTCTTCTCACTTCTCCAGGGCGATCACTCTTGCACAACAGGTCCAAGTCCATTTCCTCCTCAATGGAGCAAGTTTGGGATCCAGGGATCACGTGAGCTTCCATCCTGGATTATGATGTAAGACTTCTGGTGACGAACGGTAACCCCTCTCTCACCTCATGCCACAGTCAGAAGGAAATGTGCAGGAGGAAAATGTGTCTCTCAGTCCTTTGGCTTTCAAGCCCCTCTCCCCACCCATGGATGAGCCAAGAGACCCTGTGGCTTCCCCCACACACACACACTTGGAGGCTTCTCCCCTGAGGCCACTGCCCTGCCGGCCCCACCCCTGCCATGCTCTGTCCTAAAGACATGATCATCTTCCCATCAAGGAAAGGCTGGTTTCCCCTAGAAGTCTGCATGTTACTCTCCCTCTTGGCTGCTGGCAAAGGCTGTCTGGAGACATCAGCACCCCTGTGAGTTCCAGGTAGTGGTCTCTCCACCAGTTTCCATGCTCCCTTGGTGAATATTGTCACCAAGTTCTTCTCAGGAGGGGAGGAAAAGACATACTGTGATATGTTTTGCTTCTGCTCACTCAGGTTTTAACAGTTGAACTGACCTGTAATGAGGAAGATAGACAGTTTGTTTTCCATCAAGATAAACATTGGTTCTCAAAGTATCGCTCTAGTGGAGACATTGTATTTTGTAGTGATACATACTTGTAATAATTAGCAGGTGGTGGCTAGCTGCCTCCTCTTTGTCACCCTGGTGTTTCCTGAAGGCTTGTTTGCTTGGGCTCTTGTTTAATCAAAGCTACAGTCGTGATCCCCTCCCTATCCTTGAGAGGAATGAGTGAGGGTGAGAAGACCTGGTTTGGAAGAAGAGCTAACGTTAATTATACACTTTATGTATTTCAAGAGTTTATTCTAAGTTCTCACGTGAGACTTAAGTTTTTTTCTTTTTACTTGTAAATTGACACAATACCTTTATTTTTTTTATGTGGTGCCGAGGATTGCACCCAGTGCCTCATGTGTGCCAGGTGAGTACTCTACCACTGAGCCATACCCCTAGCCCCGTGATTTTTAACAAAATCTACATAGTAGCCCTCCTAATGAAATAAGTATTTGCTTCTATTTTCCAAATAAGTAAAACCTTATTTAAGTCTTTAGCCAATGTTTTGTAGTTTTCTGTATGCACATTTCTCACCTGCTTGGTTAAATCTATCCTTTTCTGTTGCTATTGTAAATGGTCTACGTTTAATTTCCTTTGGGATATTTCATTTTCCAGGTAGAAATAGAGCTGATTTTTGTGTGTTGGATTCTGCAACTTTACTGTATTTATTCGTCATAACAAATTTTTTGAATGGTCCATTTAGGATCTTCTATACATAAGATCATGTTGTCTGCCAAGAGAGACTGCTTTAGTTCTTCCTATCCAATTTGGATGTCTTTTTTTTTTTCTTTACTAATCACCTTGGCTGGGGCTTTAAAGACTATGTTGAATAGAAGTGGTAAGGATGGGTGGCAAAAACGGGTATCCTTGCCTTGTTTTGGAACTTAGGAGAAAAATTTGTCCTCTACCAGTGTGTGTGTTTGCTTGGGCTTTTCCTCTATAAGCCTCAATATGTTCAGGTAAATTCCTTCTATACATATTTTTATTTGTGTGTGTGTGGCGGGGGCAGTACCAGGGATTGACCTCAGGGGCACTCAACCACTGAGCCATCTCCCCAGCACTATTTTGTATTTTTAGAGACAGGGTCTCACTTTTGCTAAGGCTGGCTTTGAACTTGCAATCCTCCTTCCTCAGCCTCCTGAGCCATTGGGATTAAAGGCAAGTGCCATCACACCCAGCAATACATTTTGCTAAATTTTTTTTCATGAAATGTGTTGATTTTTGTCAAATATATTTCCTGCCTTTATGGGGGTGATTGTGTGATGTTATCCTCATTGTAACGTGGCTTATCACATTAACTGATAGCTCAAATGTGTTTTCAACCCAGGGGTGGCCTCACAAAAGAAATCTGCAAGAGTTTCCTCTTTGGTTCTTCGAAGGCATTTGAGTCATACTGTGTTAACACTTACTAACATGTCTGTGGTTACCAATGGAGCTCTTTGGTTCTAAGATTGTCTTTGTTGGGACATTTTTGATTTCCAACCCAATTTCCTTATTCTCTATTGGTCTTTTCAGAATTTTAGAAAGACCTCCACCCCCACGTTCTTATTTTCTGCCAATAACCAGCCCACCCCAGCACAGGCAGTGCAGGGCGTTACCAAGGGGGTCCTGTGGGCCATGCAGTTAGTTGGCCAGCAACTTACCCCACCCTAGAGGCCCATCCTTGTTACTCTCCACCTGCTGTTCTTCCCACCAACCCCGCAGAGAGAGCCTCGTTACCAACTGTGCACTGTGCACCCTCAGGTGCCAGATGGATATTTACTTATTTAAAAGAAAGAGTGGGGCTGGTATGACAGACTACAGTTGTCTTCCCATGGTGCCTCGGCACAAGGCCCCCAGCAGTGACAGATTGGAGCCTCTCACGGTGCACGTCTTGAAGAGTCACCGGCATGTGGGCTGACTGAAGGAGCCGCAGTGAACCTGATTTCCAGTTCTTTCCTGGTCTTGGTTCATTTTGTGTCTGCTGTTATGTGGTAGGCAGATGAGGGAGTCCTGAGGTGTCCACATCCTGGCCCCGGAGCCCTGTGAATGCTGTCTCCCACCACGGAAGGGGCTTTGCCAATGTGGCTAAGCAAGATTGTTGAGATGCGGTCACCCTGGGTTAGCTGTGTGGCCTGGGGTCATCACGAGGTCCCTACAAAGGGGAGCCTCAGAGCCAGAGAGATGTGATGAAGGGGAGGGAGGGTTGGTAGCTGCTGTGTGCCTGGCTTTGAAAGTGAGGGTGGAGAAACTGGCAAGTCCCATCCCAGACTTGACGAGGCTGCATTCCTTCTGGAGGCTGTGAGACAAGAGTGTTTGCTGCCCCAGCAGCTCCTAGGGGCCAGCTGCCTTCCTTGGCTCCTGGCCAAAGAAGTCCTTGCTTGTAGGCAGATTCTGGACCCTGCAGTAATTGCTGAAGGTTGCTTTGGCATCTCACCTCAGGCTCTACCTGCACATGGCAGGTACTTCTACTGGTCTTCTGCCCTGCAGGCCACAGGTGTCTGAGCCAACACTATTTCCCTGTAATGGAAAATGACTGGGTGCTGTTCCTTCAACTCTGGGCTGAGCTGAAGCCTATGATGTTTCTCAGCTCCAATCTGGAAAGTTGCCTCAGCCTTGAGCAGAGGGTAAGGCAGATATTCTCACTCCTGGGGGGTCTGTGTCTTCCCTCTCTGGAGATCTATGGCATGGAATCCTGCCCAGATCCCAGCATGCCTACCTCTGCCTCACCTACTTCCCAGACCCTCATCAGAACCACCCGCCACCCAGTGGGATAAGGGAGGTAAAGAGGTTATTTGGATTAATATACTTTTTTCCCTCAGATTTCTCCCATTATCTTATTTATGTGTCCTTTGGAGAGTTTTTCTCTTTCCATCAGTCCTATATTCCCAGTAACGATGAACAGTGCTACTCCAGGTACATTTTAGATGTGGAGAAACATCACAAGACCAAGTTTAATATGTGGGCTCATATTCCAAAAAAATGATTCTACCACATATGTCATATTTTAAGATCACACTTAAAAATCTTGATATGAAAAAAAAATATATATATATATATAGTGTGTGTGGGAGGGGTGGTGCTGCTGCTGCTGGGGATTGAACCCAGGGCCCTGTGCATGCAAGGTATATTTTAAGCTGACTCTAGGAGAAGTGTAAGGGAAGCTGGTTAATCAGTTGGGTTGAGCTCTTATAACTTACTGCTCCTGGTGTGTCCTGCCATTGTGCCATCCTTGGTGACTTCATCATCATTCATAGAGTGTAAGATTATGTCTTGGTTTGTTTGCTGTAACAGATACTGCAGGCTGTGGGAGTTATAAACAAGGGAAGCTAATTTGCCCCAGGATTCTGGAGGCTGGGATGTCAGTGTCTGTGGAGAGGACATTTCCGTGGCATCGTAACCTGGTGGAAGGGCAAGCTAATTCATGCCAGCAGGAGGAGGGCAGGAGCCAGAGAACTCATGCAAAAGGGCACTCACTTTTATATCAAAGCTACTTTGTGGTGATTAACCGGTGCCTGCAACTGCAGCATTAATTCCTATGAATCCCTAAAGCCCTCTTGAAGTTCCAACCTCCCCTACCATCGCAGCACAGCATGGTATCAGCATGCATCTGGGAGGGAACATTCAAGCCACAACAGATTCTGTGCCTAAACCAGACCCCATTTCCAGCCTATTTCTGTCACCCTGTGCATGCATCCATGTCAGAACTAAGAAACGCTGAAGGAGGCCAGCCAGCGGCCACATCTAATCCAGTCCCACCTTCCTGGAACCCATTTTTTCTCTTGCATACAGCTCCTTTTTTATGAAGTAAATTTCTCTTCATTCTTCTATCCTTTAATGTCAGCAAACCCCCCATTTATTTCTCTGAGTCTCTTATCTTTAAATGCCATCTCTACACATTGCGTTGCCTCTAATGTATGTCTCCCACTCGTCTCTGTCCGACTCTTGAGTCATAGATCCAATTTCTTCTTGATGCTTTCTACTGCCAGAAATATGAAAGGTCCCTCAAGTAGAACACATCCAGAGTCAACCCTGTGCATCTGTGACATTCCTTATTGCCACAGGCCAAAATCTTTGAAATTGTCCTTGACTTCCCTCTTTTCATTTTGGCTCACATGTCTGTCAGGAACTCACAGTGCACCAGAATCTGGTCACTTCTCAAGACATCACCACCACCTGGCCCTTCTACCACCGCAACTCCTGCCTGAATTCCACACAGCCTTGGACCAGTTTCTGCATTGTTTCACTTTCTCTACAAGAATGTGAGCACCCTGAGGACAGAATGGTATTTTTCCTTCTGAGTCCTCAGTGTCTAGAACAACTCTGACATGAATCAGGAGCTGAAAGGTTTTATCAATGAGTGAATGAATGGACCTTTTAAGTAGCCTATTTTAGAAGTTTTTTTTCCCTTCTTATCAGAATTAATAGGAATGAGGTTGCTTATATTTCCTTTCCAAATCTGAGGCCTAGAGAGTCAGTGTGGTTTGTGTGTTTTGGACCAACAGCATCTGACACTGTGTCTCTGACAGCAGAAGGTTGGGAAGACTGACAGAAAATTCTGGGGACAGGGCCATGTGGGTGACAAATTTACACCAAAACCTTTTCCCAATGACATACAGAGAAGAGGGAACCCAGAACGTGCTCTACAAAGAGCTTTCCAGTTGCAGGACAGTCTAGTCCCCCAAGGTTTTGCCTGTCTCAGGGGACAGCACAGTATGCACAACCAAAAATACACTGTTCCCTTGAAAGCCACTGTCATCATAAAACACTATTTAAGAACACAGGTGCCACCTCTTATTTTTAGCTCTTGGTTTTGGATAAGGAAGCCACAAGAGATTTATGTGCCTATCAAGCCAGGACAAGATAAAGCACACTCTCCTGGTGCCTCATATATTTTCCTCATATATTTTTAGTTATATATTTTGCTCATGTGCCAATGATATCTCCTTCTTTTGGTGTCTGTCTTCTCATTATCTTTTGATTCTTATTAATGAGGGGGAGACAAGTTGTTATTGCTATGGGCAAGACTTAATGAAATTAAAAAATGAAGGAGAACATCACTTTGTAATTTTCCTTCTCCCACAATCTCATAATGTAATCTATTTGGGCTGGGATGTCACTCTGTGCCAGAACAACACTTGCCTAACTGTGCAGACCCTGGGTTCCATCCCCAGTACTTCCAAATAAATAAATGAATCATGGAGTCTATTTATGGCAGCTGTGGAGATAGGACACCCATCCTTTGCACACACTCAGATCTTTTAACACTTGGGTAGTTAAGAAGAAATGGCCTGTGGTATTCATTGCTGACCAGTGCCAATGAAAAGTCAGAGTTGATGGATACCTGACTCCCAGACTCTGGGCAGCTAAATGTTCGATTTGCATTTTGCTTGAACTTTCAATAGCTGTAAAAGTTTTCAGCACCCACAGGATATATTGGGCTTTGAATTTATGTGTTTGTTGCTATGGAAATTTATATTGGCACCATTTTAATACCCTCATCAAACTTGGGCCTTTTGCCACAATGTGGCCCTTCATGCATTTAATGACAGACCTTCAGGACAACTTGAAAATCCACTTGATTTTTTTTTTCTCCTAGAAAAATTTAAAGTAGAAATAAACCATCTCAAACCTAAGATGAGTGAATATTTGAACTATGAGATCGGACATTACCTGAACATGATTTTATGGTTGGCACGGTTACTCTGTAGATGCTACAAGGCATTGATTAACTGCAGTGGAAATACCTTTGCATGGAGCCCAGGCCTTGCCCCACTTTCAAAAATTATGAGAGACGTCCTTGCTAATTATTAGGACATGTTGCAAAAGGATGTTTTGGCAGGCTTTAATGATGGATTTATAACAACTGACCACTAGACCATGGGGCCTTAGTTTTTTGTCATAGATATTTTTATTTAAAGGTGTGGCTATTACACACAGAATCTGAGCCCAAAAGATTGCTATGGGGTCACCCGGGAATGGTGTTATTCTTGGCCACATGATTAAGTTATATGCATTCCCATATATTATTGTTTTTTAAAACCCAGATTTGTTGTGTTAATACTATGTCACTATTCTCTGGGGTGTTCTGTTCACTAAGATGAGTGGCATAATTTAGAGTTGTCATTATTTCAACTCTATTATAAAGCAGATACTTTTCTTGCAGCAAAAGGAGAAACATTTACATCACTGAGGAAAACCTTGGCCAACGTGGAGTTGAGGTGAATTTCAGAGCTGGAGGGCTATCAGCCCTGTGGCATGCCATGAGTGCGGTTCCCAGGCTTCTTGTTCCCACCCAGGGCTGAATGACAGGGTCTCTGTTTATGTTGAGTGGAGCCCAGAAGCTGCTGCTGACATGGTGCATGGATGGATGAGGTCTTTGGAGATACAAATCACCATTGCGCTCTCCTTTTCTTCTGCTCCTCCACACTCAGAGCTCTGCTGTGAGCTGCCCTTGGTCCCCTGACACTTCCATCCCCCCAGGTCCCGGCCCTGGAAGACGCTGCTTGTTGTTGGGCATGTTTCCTGGCAACTGAGCTCAGCTCTTCTTAGTACAGAGTAGGTTCTAAGTCAACATTTTGTAATGGACTCTAAGTCTCTTGGGGTTTTGAGGAATAAATAGAACATAATGGTGTTAATTTTTTTTTGTTGTTTTATTATTTTTTTTTTGAGTCCTGGAGATTGGACATTACAAATGCCACATTCCCCACTGGAATCTGCCTCCAGCACTAATATTTCTCTAATTTTATGATTAGATGTGGGTTTAACATCTTTTGTTCAGGAGATACTGTGAATAGATATGGCAGGAGAATAATAAATGCTTGTCATCTTGTCTTAAAGTCATCAAAAATGGTTATTTCCATACACATCAAATTATTTCAATTTCTGAGTGTAAGAGAAGCATAACTATCAACCAGCAAATCTTCTGTTGCCCCCTTCCGTGAAGAATATGTGAAAAATAAGCCCACATTCCTAAAAATGACGACTGGCCCCTTCCCTTCTGTGCGTGACGCCATCTCTGGATGACTGGCTGGTGATCAGGCTGGGGAGAATCCATCCTGTCAGGTGTCTGGCTGGGGACTCAAGTGACTGCACCCCCATGATTGGTGTAGAGTTTCATTGGCCCCTATCATGACTCGCGTTCATCGGGGGTTTCATGACACCCCTCCTGACTCACGTTCATCGGGGGTTTCATGACGCCCCTCCACAGGTAGCAACATTTGGGGACAGGGGCTGTGTATTTGCCCTGCCCTATTTTGGGGGTAGGAGGATACTGGGAAGTGACCCCTGGAGTGCCTTGCCTCTGCACCATGCCTCCAGTCCTTTTAAATTTTTTTTTTTGAGACAGGGTCTTGCTAAAGTGTTGAGGCTAGCCTCAAACTTGCAATCCTCCTGCCTCAACCCCTGATTTCTGAGAATAAAGGCTGTAGGCGTGTGCCACTGTGCCCAGCTGTGCTATTCTAGCTCTATCTGTTTGTCCCTCAGTCCTAGTGGCCTGAGCAGGGTCCCCCACCTCCTGCTTTGCTGATTGCTGCTGTGCAGTGATCCCCGCCTGGTGTTGAGGTGATTAGATCAAAGTGAACACTTCGGCTAGAGTTAGGCCAGTCCCAAGCTCTTTCCTGGAATATGACTGAGGACTCAGATTTTCTGTCCAGCCTCTGTTGGATGGTCACAAATAAAAGTATGAAAAAGACTGGGTTGGGATTGCCACGAGTGGGTCAGAGTCACCAGCTCAGAGAGAGCACATCTGCACAGAAAGAAAAGAACAGGGACTGGAGCCAGAGGGAAGCAGAGCACAGAGACCAGGAGCCACAGAAACTGGAGGAGCCATCCTGATCATGTGAGCAGCACTTTCTGAAACCAGGCTGTGTGACGTCAAGGAGATTTACACTCATCCCTTAGAGTTTTTGCTTGCTTAGCATTTATTCTACCTTTTTCCTCACTTTTTCTTTGAGGAAACCTCAACTCTATCATCTATACTTTTGGGCTTCACATTGATGTCAATCCACACCGTCATACTGGCCTGGATGACGAAGTATCCTTTTCCTGATGGGTGCATGACCAAACACAAGTCACTGAGAGCCATCCTAGGATTTTGCCTGGAGCCACTGAAAATCAGTGTCCCTTCTGAGTGTGTGCACTGTAAGGTCTGAGCAGATATTACCCACAAGCCACATGGTATGACTGGAGAAGCTGGGGGGACAAATTTGCCATGACATATAGAGAGTCCACCTATAAATTTATAAATCCAACACAGAAACAAGGGCTTCTGTGGACTTATATTGAACGCCTAAGGCAAGCTACACCTGAAACCAATATTTTAAATTTTTACCTTCAGGATCCAATAAATTCCACTTCCTTCAGTGACTGAGTGGAATTTCCGACACTTGCAACCCTTCTTCCTTTCTTCAGTTAGCAAGCACCAAGTTCTGCCATCGCAGCTGGACCCTGGCTTCTCGTTGAGGATGTGGGTGCTTCTGGTCACTCTCTGGAGGAGGCAGTCACCAGCTTTTGGCTTGAGCCATAATCAAGACAGGGTCCCTCAAACTGCTGTCATCTCCTGGCTTACTGCCTGCCAGTGTCTTTGCGTTGCTCGGCTGCCTACCTCCTCCTCCCTCCCTTCTTTCCTTCCTTTCTCTTCCCCTTTCTCTCTCCTGTCCCACCTCCATCCCTCTCTTTTCTCACGCTCTCCTTTCTTGTCTCTCAATCTCTCTCTTACTCATTCTTGTTCTTTCAAAATTGACGAAGGAGAAGAAGGGAGGTTCGATTCTTATCGCTTTCATCACATGCACCCGGGGTTCTCATTACGACGTTTTGCTTTTCCTTTCCCATCAAAAATTTTTTAAAAATCCTGAATTAGATATTCACAAGACTTCTCAAGAAAGGAGGTGCTTTCTAGTGAATCTGCGGCCCTGGTCCTCCAGGGGATCCCCTCTCCTGGCACCTGCAAGGAGCTCAGATACAAAGCCTCACTTAGCCGATTAGTGAAATCCAGCTCCTCTCCTCTCCTAAAGTGCCTTCCTTTCTCTCAGGTGATAGTGCCCTCTGCCACTTTTCTCCAGCTTCTTCTCCACAGGGGGACATCTGGCTGTGTGGAAATAAGTGGATCATTTTAATTTATTTTCAAGGACTCTGGCCAGCCTTTGGTCACGTAGAAGTACTTAGGGGGCCTGGCTGATGTTTTATGTACTTTAGGAAATGTCTTTTGATTCTCTAAGTGGTAAAGTCTCCCTCTAGAATTTCTTTGGAGTTTTGTTCCATGTTCCCATTGGATTTCAGGTGGTATTTTGGATTCTGCTGAAGTTTCATTTTCTGATTGTACATTTTTTGATTGCAGAGACGTGGGCTCAATTTGGAAATTTTAATTTGAACTCACATTGCCTTGATGAAGTATTTCTCTTCAGATGTCTTCTTTTGCATCTCCTGTCCTCCTCCTCCTGGGGTATTTACAGAAGTGGGCAGCTTAGCAGCAGCATTCAGTGGTTGCAAAATGCTTTATGCCATCAGTTAGGTGTACCTACCTTGTGACTCACTCTGTACTCATTTCCCAGTCACCACCACCCCCCCACCCTCTGGAGAGACAGTGTGACACCCGTTATTTTCTGCAAATTACCACCAGAGGATTGAATGAACTCACCTTTATTATCAAGGACTTGGACTGTGCCTTTGTTGGAGACACCAAAGATGGTTCATTCACGTCCCTCTCTTTCCTTCCACCCTTCAGCTTCTCGGGAGAGCAGATTTGGTCAGACCTTCTCTGGATATCAGCATTCTCATCCATTTTATGCATTAGCTTCGCTGAGTTGCTCTTTCTTCTTCTCGAGAGGATTTTAAGCATTTTCGTTTAAGTGTTTGGTGTCTGAGGGCTTTGAACTTGTCTTCTGGTTTTCACATTCATCTTTAAAGGTGAGCCGACACCATGTTCCAAAAAAAAGCTCGGACCCTTTTTCTGGTTGTGCTTTGAGGTGGCCTCTTGTAGCCTCACATAAAAAGGTGGGCCTGGCCAGATGTTAACTCCTGCTGCTAAACTTACAGTGTAGGACACGTTCAAAGAGCCGGCTTCCGTGGATGCCTGTGGGCTTTGGGCATAAGGCTGAGCTGGCCATGAGTTTGATCATTTTCTTTCACTCAAGTAGAAAACCTCTGGCCAGTGCTCTTCCTGGCCTCTGCTGGGTGGAACATATACTGACCAAGTCATTGCTTGCTTCCTCTCCCAGGACACCAGAGTGACCTGCGCCTTGGCTGCTGTCTCCAAGCAAGGTCACCAAAGTCCTGCTCAGTTTCTCAGGAAAGGTTGGAAGGGATGGGATTGGTGGTCAGCACTGAGGGACTCTGTAGCTTGGCCTTGGCTGCAGGTTGCTTGCTGGGACCTCCATAGGTCACCACTAACTTAGTGGAAGGTTGTGCCTGGAACCAAAGAAGCACCTGGCAGCCACGGGTGGGTGTCACTGCAGGTGGAAGAAGCCTGGCCAGATGAGGAGGTGCTGCCCAGCCTTCTGTGGTCAAGGTGGATGTAGATGATTGGGACATGCAGCACATGAAGTCAGGGGTGGCCTGCCAGGAGTCCAGCTGACAGTTTCCTCCTGGCAAGTTGAGAGGAGCCAAGCCAGTCCTTCCCCACTGCCCATCCTCAGTTATCGCCTGTCCAAGCCCAGATGGGTGCTCTGCAGGAGGGGGCACATGCCTGCAGCAGGGGGGACTTTGCCCTCCTCTCCTGGGCCAGATTCTTATTCCTGCCTGCAAAGGCTGTTTAAGTAAGTGTTTCTCCCCCAAGAGCCTCCCTGGTTTTATTAGAGAGAAAGGATGGTGGGGGAGGAGTCTGGTCACAGTCAAGGATTTTTAACAAGGGTGTTTGTTTTATTTTTGGTTGATAACTATTTTCCCACCCAACCTATACCCATGCACCATGCAGCCTACTCCCAGGCACCCCCTATCCTGATCAAGATGGGAAACAATTCCAAAGTGAAGTGGGGCATTCACATGGTTGGTGTGGGACTGTGCCTTCATCTCTGGCTTCAGAGGTTCATCCCACTCAACCCTCTCGGGACAACAGTAGAACCCAGCTCTAGGGCCACAGAGATTTTTCTCCAGCGGAACTCCCCAAGCATGTGTACAACACGTCACAGGCCAAGAGCTCCTCCCAAGATCATCTGGAACCTGAGATCCTTTTCTATCTCTCAAGCCACTGGGCTCCTGGACAGTTATCCCAACCATCTCTTACCAAGGGAGTTGAGGATCAAGAAAATTCAAGAGCTCCATAGCTACTTAGAAGCGACCACAAGGGAAGAGTAGGGGCTGCACATGGTCAGATCTTGTCCGACTACTTGCTTTGTTAAGATTGTGTCGCATTGTATTGTGGGCATGCACACAATGTAGCTTATGGAAATCCATCTGATGTATGGTGAAGGATCTAGCTTTGATAGATGGAGGGAAGCATCTTTCATTAATCAAAGATCTACTAAAAGAAACAGACATCAATTTTGATGGTACCTGCTCAGTGTCCTCAGATGAGGATGTGGTGGGCATTAGTATTCTTCCTGCTGATGCGTCTTTCCAGATAAGCCATAATTACTGTCTTTGTCTGTCTTCAGTCTGGAGAAACTGAACACACCAAGTTCAGGAACCAGGGGGACGAGACAGACAGAGATAGTGTGCCAGACACCCTTCCATGCCTGTGATTCCCCACGTTTAAGTCAAGTCGAAGGGGAAGGATGTGCTGGCTGAAAAGGACAGGCCAGCTGACCCTCCTTCCCAGGGGCATTGCTGCCATTGGGTGGGTCCTCGCTCCTCACACTCTGTTGGCAGCTGTGATCATGGCTTGCAAGTGAAGAGAAACCAAGCCCTCTGAAGCAGCTGGGTACACTGACTCCAGGCTGCCCATCTGGGAGGAATATGAATCTGATGCCCAGCAATGCCCCATGGCCAAATGGTTCTGAAGTCACCCAGACAACTTCCCCACACAATTGCAACTTTTATTCTGGAGAAGTAACTATTAGAAGAAAATCTTTAGATGGGCTATATTTAGCAGAGTTTTAGCAAGGGTGGTCAGGCTGCATTATGGACCCACAACAGAAGAGAGGCATGGATGGTTTAAGTGGCCTCAGCCTGTGCTCTCCCTTGCTCTGACCAGTGGCTGCTGGGACCCACCAGCTCCTGCTGCTGCGATTGGGTGAGATGTCAGTGTTTGAAGAGTCAAGCTCTAGGGAGACTTTAGCTGGTCAGCCCCCAAGTCAGGTTGCAGTTTGTTCTTTAAAGACTCGAGTGTGGAAGCATCCTCAGGCCAAATTTAGTTTAATACAAAGAAAACAGAGTCCTAAAGCTGATTCAGTTCTGTGCCTTACGTCATGCCCTGAACTGTCACATGGTGGTGAGGACACAGCCATTTATTAATGACTCCACAGGGATTTAGGAGACCAAAGCGAGCATCAAAGGGGGCCCACACCAGAGCCGTGCAGCTGCTGAGGTCAAACTCAGACCCTTTCTTGGGAAATGAGTTTTTTTTTTTTTTCTTCATGGTGCTGGGACTGAACCCAGGGACTTGCACATGATAGACAAGTGCTCAGTTACCAAAGAACATCCCCAGCTCCCTTTATACTATAATAATATTGTTCATGTTATTCTATATATATCTTAAATATTTACATACATAATTCACAAAAATAATGGAAAAACCACACTGCGTTGTAACACCCACATCCGCAGCACCTGCGCTCACTGTGTGGCACAGAAGAGCAAGTGTTGTGAGGTCAGCTGCTGGCCTCCAGCTGGAGTCCCCTCCTCCAGGCCAAGGGCACCCTCGCCTATTTTATTGTCATTATCATTCCTTTTACTGCTCTTCGCCCCTAGTGCAGAGCTTCCTGGTAATTACTAACCTGTCTATCATATTTTTCTTTCCATAGAAATGCAAACCTCATCCAACTGCTTTGAAGTTCAATTTTAATTTAAGATGCAAACTACTCCCACAGGACCCATGGTCTAAACGGAATCTGGGCAGACTATAGTTAGAAAGGGCTGAGGTTTTCCATCTGATTAGAATGTCATTGTCTTTCCTCCCACAGACAGCCACAGAGCCTCATGGACATATGACATTTCCATCTCTTCCTCCCTGTCGCCTGTCCCTGGAGACACCTGTCCATCACACAGGGTTCCTCACATTTCTTTTTGTTTGTTTTATATTTAAATGTCGGTGAGCAACATCACCCAAACAAAGCCAATTCACTTAAAGACATACTTAGAGAAATAAATAGATATACATATGTTTTTATAATTGTGTGTGTGTGCAGGGAGAATAGATGAATCATGTCTCCACATGTGTTTAAGTCCCAAGACAACCTACTCTCTCGTAAGGGACTGGGTGACTGGAACTTTCTCAGTTATGTAGAAACCCAGGGGGGCAGCGCTGGACTTGCCATTGAGGCTGACAGGCGACAGGTATTAACTTTAATTGAAAGGGATGTGGAACAGGCTTGGTCAAGCAGGAATCAACACTTCCTCCTTTTTTTGTGAGTCAAGACTGGCTTCATGCAGGTGCTGTTCACTGAGAACCCATGGCCCAGAGTCACCTGGGTTCCACGTGGGATGTCCAGCAATCATGGGGGTGAGCAACAAGCCACAGGGCCACTTCATTCTGATGGAAATTTGAGATTTGAGGAAAATGCTCTCCTGGGCTGAAAATCAAGTTGGGAGGCAACAAGTGTCAACCTCCTTTTCAGAGCCCAGTAGAGAGGGCAGTTAGCAGAGCCATGTGATGTGACATAGGCGATTTCTGTCTTAGGGGCTTGTTCCAAGTGGATTCCCTCGAGACACAGGTGCCCAAGGCTTCCTTTAGGTGCTGAGCTGGTCCTGTGTTTCTGCCCTTACATCTGAGAAGTCCTGAGACATGGCACAGAGTTCTACCAACACCTCAGTGGGGGCAGTTTTCAGGGCAGCATTGGAGCCGGTTTTGACAACGAGGGTGGGCAGGAGTCTCCCAGCCCCGGCTCCTCCTGAAGGGTTCCTGCCTCCGCAGCCTCCTTCTGACCCCTTCTAGGGCCTGCACTGGGTGAAGCCCCCAATGGCTGATGACAAACAGGAGGGACCTGCAGGGGCTGTGCTCTAGGGAGCTAGAGAAAGGGAGCTAGAGAAAGGAGCTCGGGAAGACCTGCAAGGAGCACACAGCTGGCATTCCCCTGCGCCTGAGCATCTCCAGGAAAGGGCTCCCCGTGTTCAGCCTCAAGGAGGGCATTTGTATTCAAAGGAAAAATCAAAAAGAACAAACAGGAGCATTTGGGCACCGCTTTGAACTTTAAAAGAAGGGTGTGAGTCAGCGGAGGCTCTGTTTCCTACACGGAGCTGACTAGCTCAGATAGGAAGCCCTCTGAAAGGAGCGGGTATGGGCCAGGAAGGAGCACATGGAGTGGTCTCCATGAGAACACCCGGGGGATGCAGTCAGAATGCGCTCAGGAAGCGTCCTCCCCTCTGTTGCTCTGCAACTTGACTAGCTCAGCACTTGCCACCATGAGATTGTCCAGACAAAGCACCCCCCCACCCCGGGATCCTGCCAAAATTAAAACGCCCCATTGGTCCAGGCCATATCACACGCCTACAGGCAGGAGCATCAACTCTGACCTTTGGCTTTTCTCTCTGCACCTCCCCAGCCCTGGTCTGGCTGCCAGGGTGTCTCAGGTGGGCTGCTAGGGAGAAGGGCAGGAAGGACAGCCAGGGCGGGCACTGCACACCGCTCAGGCTGGCTCCTTTTTCTGGCCGGGCTTCCTTCCTTTGCCTGGGGGCCCTACAAGGTTTCCAGCTCCCCTTTCTCTTCAGGCTGCTCAGCTGACTAATGAGACCTGCTCTGACCAGTGAGTTCACCCAGGCATCTGACTTGGGACTAGGAGGAAACAAAGTCCTGTGTGTAGGGAGGTCCCAAGACACTGTGAGTACAGAGGGTTAGATGTTTGCACCCCTGGGTCCCCGTGTTGGAGGCCCCATCCCAGGGGTGGGGCCTTGGTGGGGATGCAGAACCACAGAAATCAGATGGGAAAGGGACCTCAGAGAACTCTCTCGCCACCTTCCTACAGTGTGGGGACTCAGAAGAGGGCCCTCATCAGACCCCAACCATGCTGGCACCTGACCTTAGACCTCTGGCCTCCAGGACTGTGAGGGATAAACTGATGTCTGTTATTTACAAGCCACACAGTCTACCAAACGTTGTCCTGGCCACCCAAGACTACTATAACAGTGAGTTTCCTAAATATTGGGGGCTTTTGTCCACATCTGACTTAATAATAATGCCACCGTGCCCTACCTTGGGACTACTCTGTGCATTTTTATTATAGAATTATGTGAATTCTGAACCTTCATTTACTGGCTAATGTAAAGAGAATAATGATAGAAAATGAGTCTTTGTATTTCAGTTACAAGAAGGCTCCCTGTATAGCCAAGGGATGGTGGATGGGACCTGGGTGTTTCACAACTCTATTAAAGTCTTTTCACACATGTTTCCATGCAAGTCACGGGTGTGGGGATGAGCTAGCAGGTTCCCGTCTTCATTCCTGAGAAAGTAGGCTCACTGGCTGTGAGCGAGAACCTGGAGCAGGAAGGGTGTCCTGGAATCCTTTCTGTGGAGACCAGATCTCACACCCCACCATGTCGGCTGGCACACTTGGATTCACTGAGGCTCCACCTGTAACAGGGCCGCTGTGCTGGCTTCTGAAGGGTAGTGAAGGTGATCTCTGGACCCAGGGAACTTGGATAAAGCCCACCCAGCTCGTGACCCAGCTTCTCGTGCTCCCTGCTCACTCCTGTACATCTCCCCCACCTGTCTCTTCTCCGCAGAGCAGATGGGTGGCATCTTACAGCATAAGTCTCATCATAATATGTCCCCTCCAAGCCACTCATCACCAGCCCCTGCATGATGGTGTGAACCCATTCAGGAAGTGTGCAGGTCTCAGAGGGTCTTGGCTGCCTTCCCTGATGGAGTAGCTGATGGGTCCTCTATGGGCAGGGTTCAACGTGCCCAGAGTGTGTAGAAGCTAAGGAGGCTGCATGTCCCTGTGACCAGGTGTGGGCAGGCTTAGGGCAGCCAGGTATCTTACTGTTCAACAGGGACACTTTCAGGAGCAGAACTGTTTCTGCTAATCGATAGGCCAAGATTGCCCTGGGCAGATGGGCATATCACCAACCTGCCCATGCAGGACAGAGTGCCAGCCTGGAGCCTTTGTAAGGACAGTCCAGGGGAGCCCCTGGGGCACAAAAGGACCCCAACAGTGAAAGTCTATAGATGGAAAATGGACAGGGCTTCAGAAGGGGACAGAAGTGAAATGAACTTCTCCAGATCTGTGCAGGTCTCGTTAATTAACGTGGCAGATTTTGATGATTTTTTGGCGATCAAAACATGAGTCCTTGGCCTTTATGTGTGTGTGTGGGGAGTGGGGAGAGAGAGAGAGAGAGAGAAAGGAAGACTGACTGACTTTGACTCTACAGCCCTACATCTATCCTGGTGTTAAACCCTCCTGGCATTTCATGTTACAATCTCCTGCTACTAGTTCCTTAGAGGTGTTATTCTAGATGTACCTTGTCACCTTTAACCTCACCCCCCCCCTCAAAAATACCTAGTAGTTCAGCAGTCTTTTAAATTAACCTCATGGACATATCTCCTGGGGCCTCAGATGTTTCTTAACGGAGGAAATGAGGTGATTGGATAGGAGGGGCGCCCTGGGTTAGGTGGTGGCTCAGGGGACCTGGAGGCCCATCTCTGCACAGAAACAGGTGGGTATCTGAAGATGGAGAGGGCTTTGGTCTGACTTGGAGATGGTCTACATTAGATGGGTTAATGAGGATCTAAGTCGAGGGCTGTGTGGCTGATTTGATGCCTCTTACTAGAGGGGCCCTATAGATTGCTGACCTGACCATTTTGACCAGTGCGGTGACAATGTCACATGGCTAAGCATGGTGTATGGATATGATTTGTGTGCGATGGACTTCCTACAATGGCTTTGTGACCTCAGATGACAACTGTTATAAATTTTAGGCTGTTTTAACTTACTTACTATTTGCTTATTGCTCTTTCAGTTTAGAGTAAAACTTAGAGTGAATCAAAGCTCTCATCTAGCAGCCTTTATCCCTTCACAGACCCACATCTCAAGCAGTCCATTTGGGAAGGTAAGTCTCACATAGCACCTTTTCTCATTAGCTGATTCTTTCATTGTGATGAGATGACTTCAGCCCTGATCTACCCTCCTGACACATCCCAAGGCCACCACTCGTATCGCTAACTGATGTCATAGTGTGGAGCTGGTCCCAGCTTGCTCATCTTGTTTAACTGAAACTCTACACCTGCTGGACAGCAACTGTCTGTCCACCCTGCCCCAGCCCTGGAGCCACAGTCCCGCCCTCTTTATCTAGAAACCCTTGAGATGTCCCATGTGAGTGGACAGTATTTGCCCCTCTGTGACAGGCTTATCAGCATAATGACCTCTAACTTCATTCATGGTGTTGCTTATGTTGGGATTTCCTTCTTTCTTAGGATGAGTAAAATTCCATTTTATATATTAGTGTTTTTTTTCAGGGTGGAAAGTGTCATTATTGTAAGAGATAATCTTTTCTTCAACATGTTTTCATTTTTAATTGACCCATAATAATTGTATATACTGTGGGTTCATATACATATACTATATGCCCAGTATATAATGGTCAGATCAGGGTATTAAGCATGTCCATCTCCTCAAAATTTATCATTTATTTCTGTTGGGAAGCTTTGACCTCTCCCCTCCTTTCCCCTGACCTCCAGTACTGGCCTCCTCAATGTCCCTTGCAGAGCATGGTACCACCTCCCAGCCTCGGCAGGAAGGCCATACATCTTTCTGCATGAATGTATTCTTCTATTTGCATTTACTCAGAAAGTTCTGTTGTCAGTCTTTACTCAATAATTTCAAATATTCATCTGCTGAAATCCTGCTCTGTCTGATATTTTATCTACTTACCTTCCTCATGCTCAAGGTCTAAAAACCTAGGACACAGGAAAGATGGAATAGTAGAGTTCACAGAGGGGCTCCTGCCCACTCCTGGGAGCAGCTCGGGGAGCTTCCCTCTCAAACCTGCACATTGTCTGAAGGTGCTGGTCATTGTGGATCTGGAGAACCAAGACAGCAAACTCCCAACTGAAATATCAAATGCTTTATTCAGTCAAAGAACAAGATAGAACATTTCAGAAGATGTGGCATCTGAGGTCATTTTAATCTCCCCTCCCCAGTCTAAATGAAAAGGTTAGTTTTACTGGAGTGAGGGAGTGAGAGGGGCCATCACTGAGAGCACAGGTTTTATTATTGTGAGTGCTCCAAGCTCTGTCCAGGTGGGGACCACCCACCATTAGCTGGAGGAAAAGCCACAGCTAACTGGGCACCTAACAGCCATTTTCCATTCCAGGAGCACCACAGATCACCTGCACCAGTGTCTGCCCTTAGCTGTGTGTCCTTCTGCCACCCAGGAGGACTGTCCATCACAGAATGCCACTCAGACCACAGCAATTCTCAACTGCTTGGCATCCCAGGGAGCACTTATAAATGTGTGGGGACATTTCTAATTGTCACAACAAATGGAAGGTGTCCTGATATTCAATGTCTGGAAACCAAGGGATGCTGGACATTCTGGACAGGTTGGGTATTTCCATAAAGTGGAGATCCTTTCCTCCACCATATTAAAGGTGCCCAGGGAAAGCCCACTGACTGAGCCTCTCAGTCCCAGGATGGAGCCCTGACAGACACTTCCCAAGGCCCTGCGTGGAAAGTCCTTTTCTCTGCCGTGGAGAGCAGAGCCTTGCTCAGGGCATTTGAATGACCAATCAAGCTGCACAATGGCATGATTCTCTGTGTCAGTCTCTGCTCAGTCTTTGCCATCACTCATTTTCCTTCCATAATTCAGAACTAACTTACTTCAGTGGCCGATTCTGTGCTTTTCAACAAATGCATTTAATTAGCGTGCTGCCTGGGGTATGGAACTTGCATTCGCTTAACACAATGGTCAGTTAAATTTTGCTCATTTCACTTTGGCTAGTTTCGATGTGGGTGACTGAGAGTGTCTCTTCTTGTCCCCTGCGAGGGATCTGCAGGGCTTCTCCTGTCTCATGCTGTACAACGTGGGACCCAATAGCAGTCAGGTAAGCCTGGCATGTGGGCTGTTGTGGGGACATTTATAATCAGTATCGGCCAGCTTGGTTATTGCTGGTATTTCATCCAGTAATGACTCCTCATTATTTCTGTGGCTGGTGGGAAAAGCCTCGGCTGGCAGTGAAGAGACCTGCAGCATGTCATCCCCCGAGCTGTGCTGACTTGGGAAAGGCACAAAGCCTCTCCACCCTCACTTTTCTCAGCCACACAGTGGGGGCACTGCAGCCTGTCCCAGCCAGGTGGTGACTGACGTCCATTTCTCCCAGGCCGGAAGGGACGTACTCCTTCCCAAACTAAAGTGGAGGCCACTAGCACCATCATGATCCCTGACCTGGCATCTTCAGGATCTTGCCTGGATGGCTGGGACTCCTCTGATATCCAGCTTATGAAGTGGACGGGGTGGTGCAGGTGCCAGATCTCTGGGGCCTGAGCTGCGAGGTGCCCACTCCTCAGGGCGTAGGGCTTATGCAGGCTTCTGATGCCAGCAGAACTGGCTCCCATGCCAGGTGTCCAGCAGGTAGGGTCAAGGTCAGGCTGGCACTCCTGTTTCATCGTTTGGTTATAGCAAAGCTCTTTATTGATTGATTGATTGATTGGGTATAGGGGATTGAACCCAGGGACACTCGAACACTGAGCCATATCCCCAGTCCTATTTCGTAGTTTTTTAGAGACAGGGTCTCACTGAGTTAGCACCTCTCTGTTGCTGAGGCTGGCTTTGAACTGGCGATTTTTTTGTCTCAGCCTCCTGAGCCACTGGGATTACAGTGTGTGCCACCGCACTGAGTCTTTATGTTTGATGATCACAAGGCTCCTTGTTCCCAAAGCTATATCCACCCTTGCTACAGCACAGTGTTCTGCTAGGGCTAGATATCACTGTAACACAATTGGTTTTTAATACAATTGTGATTAGACTTGAAATCAGGATAGCCATCACCCAGCATAATAGGCTAGTGTCCTGAAACAGTAACACTAAAGGCTTTTGGTCACATAGGTCATCTGCGAGTGAGGAGATGGTTCTTATTTCATCACTGGCCTGAAGGTGCTGTCATTAAGGTGAGTGCTCTGCTCTGATCCACTGCCCAACCCACTTATTTCCTTATCTCATGGATGTTCCTGGAAATGATCTACTGGAGGTGGTGAGCCCTTCACGTGGGATCAATGCAGCTCCTGAAAAATAACATAGAAACGTTTTGTCTCTGCTGGGTTTCCACTGTGCTAAAAGATATATATCTTTTTAATGTATTAAGGCAGGAAATTCAGAGATGCTTTTTTCCCACTTGGAAATTTTGTGATTATTGGAGAGAATCATAGTCAAAGTAGTTTATTTTATTTTGGGGGGCACAAGTTCAAATCATCTCTAATTTTTTCACCAATGCTTTTCTATCTGGTAAGTTCGGAGGAGGTGTCAGTGTTTATATTTTTATTTTTTGCCATACACAAACTGTGTTGAGACAATCTGGGGTCTAGACAAGTTCGGGTGGATAGACGTTTTCAGTAACTTTCTAGACTCCTGGGTTTACATGCAGCAGGAGCCATCTGGACCCAAGAAGGAGGCTGGACCTGGAGCTGGAGGCCCAGGACATGGCCTGAAGAACCCACTGTCATTTGTTGACAGGGCCAAGGAGTTTCAGGGCTCAAACTCTCTCGCAAAACGTTGTGCAGAGTGAGAATCAAGCCAAGGTGCTTTTCCAGCCTCCCTTGGTTCGTGTCGGGTCTTTCTGGGTCTGTACCAACCTGGCCTCATGCTTATTCTGGTCCAGAAACTGCCAGAGAGCACCTTCCTCTGAGAGTCCAGCTCCATCCCCCTGGGGATGTCATTGTTATCATGGGGGAGTCTTGGTTATCATGCCAAATATGGGGAGGAGAGCTGAGGTACAGGTGGAGCCACTGGCCCCAAAGCCCTCGCAGTTAGGAGGGGTGAGGGGCAGGTACAGCTGGATGCAAGCTTGGACAGGGTGCCTGGTGTCATGGACATCACCACCTCTGGTGCTGCCTCTGGACACAGCTGCCAGATCCCAGAACAGCTTCTGTGTCGCCCCTTGGAGTCACAGGCTCTGCCTTAGAGCTCCACCAGGAAAGCTCTGACTGTGCCCAGGGTTCAGGTCTATGTCCTGAGGGAGGGACAAGTAAGAGTGGGCAGGGCCCAGGCAGAGCCAGAGCTTCCACTGGGAGGACCATGGGCTCTTCATTCCAGGGGCAGTTTTCAAAGTTTTCCACCTGTCCAAAGGTGGCCACCTGAACTCACTGAATTTTGCTTCTTCAGAAAGGTGGAAAATGATAACCATCATAGATACATCTTAGAAAGTAGATACAAAGTTCCAGACATACTTGAACGCCCCCCACATACACACTAGAAAAGTTTTTAGATGTATTTCACATGTAACATTTATGTAGAGTCCTCCCACACAAGTGAAACATGTAAGTCACCTCTTGCAGACATGTAGAGAGTCCACACATGCAGTCCTCCACGCACCCACCCTGTGAGTGTTGCTCTCATTCCCCTCTCAGAGGTCAACAGACACAAAGGGTGGAGCAACTTGCAGGTCCCTGGTAATCCCTTGCAGGTGGAGTCAAATTCAAATCCAGGACCTCCAGCTACAGAGCTGGCCCCTGGTGACCACCTGCAGCACTGCCTCCCTTCCCAGGCTCTGAGCCCCTTTGTAATTCGAAGGTGATCAAAGAGTAAAGTCTCCCTTCATTAGCCTCTTGGACACCCCTTCCTATGCACTTGCACTCCCCCCACTTTTTAAATTTTCTGGTTAGTACATTCTGAAATCTCCTTTTAATTACTCTGCCCATGAGTATTAATATCATCCATTGTGTTTGGTAAATGACATTCATCCAGCCTACAAAAGACCCACTGCATCTAGCTTGCTGTTCATTAAAACTTCATAAAGATGTCTAACAGCCCCCTTTCATTCTTCATAACATGGATGAGCACTGAAACTCCTGGAAGAGAGGGAGTGAGGACTCCATGATCCCACCACATTTACACAAAAGCATTTAGATGTAGCCTGAGAGCAAATACCCCCATTTCCCCTGTGAGGCTGCCTCCCAGTCTGAGGAGGTGTCTGGTGACATGGGCACCAAGCCCCCTTCTGGCTTCTCTGAGTCCTGTCCTTGCTGTGACCAGGGATCCTGCACTGTCCCTGCTGTACTGTGGACCTGTGGGGGCGCAGCCACATCTCTGCCCCTTTCTGTGCTCTCCCAGGACAGTGTTTGGAACCTCAGAGGCATCAGGAAGCCTCTCTGAAGTAATAAGACCCATGAATACATAGATAGAGATGTGGTCAGAGCAGTTGTTTTGAACACCGCTCATAAAGGCACCCACAGATGTGCTTTAGCTCCAGGCCTGTGTTAGGACCGTGGGTATTGGGAATCAGTGTGAACACTGAGACTTTTCCCTTCTAGCCTTTGTTCCCAAGACAGGCATCACTGAGGCAGGACCAGGCCTCAAAACCCCTGTAAACTGCGCAGCACACATAGACACCCTGGTCTGTCAGAGTCAAGGGGGCAGAGGGGCGCTGCTCCAGCCCTCTGCAGAGGCTCCATGCAGAGATGGAGCTTTAGGAACATGATTATTAGGCAAATAGAAAGAAGAGAGCAGGGCTCTGGGCCTCTTTGTTGTGCTTCAAAAACTGGAAGCGTTTTGCAAGTTGATTTTGTCATTGTTCCAACCACATGGCAGTTCCCTAGGGAGATCCATGCTTCTGGGGTTGCGGCACGCAGGTGTCTGAGTGTTGTGAATGTCAGACTGTTTCTGTAACTAGAATTGAGGAGAATACAGCTCGTCTCCAGCATTACCTCTTTATTGACTCAAAAAACACCCAGAAAATAATTGCCTTCCATTAAACATAAGTATTTGGAACTCATAACCTAAGCAACGCGACACAATGTGGCTTGTTGGTGGCAGCAATCAGAAGTGAGAGGCGATAAGTACCCAGACATAGGTGTCCTGGTGGGAGAGGGAAACACTGGACAGAACAGCACCCCAGATGGGCTCCCGCATCAGTGCGGCCACTGTTCCTTGGGAGGGAAATTGCCCCTCTAGTGGGTACCAAGGGCCTCACCTACAGAGTGCAGACTCCCAGGCATGTGCTCTACTGGGGACACAGACTTACCTGCATTTTCTTATGTAAAATGAGAAGAAACCAGCAGCAGGGGTCTGACTGCAGCAGAGTCTAGGGATTCCATGCTCAGATCTCCAGCAAGATCCAAAGGTGGAATTTCTCCTGCCCAGATGTGGACATATTCAAAAACTCTGGCACACTGCGTGACTGGGTGGGTGCTGGTGCACTGTGACAAGACAGTGGCTAATGAATAGATGTCATCTCTGACATTATGGGAGTGTCCCTTCCCAGTGTGAGATGGCCGCTGCTCCTCAGCCCCCTCCTGGGAGTCTCTTCTGCTTCTTCTGCACTGAACATGTGGCTCCGTGTCTGCTGCCTTGCTAGAACCCCAGGTTCACTCACAAAACTCCGCACACTGTCCCCAGTTGGCAATCCTTTCCCCTATGTGCACGTGAGCCATGACAGCTGCAAATGTTCTCTCTGAGTGGATCTCCAGGGTTCTGCAAATTGTGATCTACTTAACATCAGAAAGGTCATGTATTCATATGTGTGTGCACTTCACATGTCTGTGTGTGCATATGCACATAATTTTCTTTTGGTTGAAAAGTTTTAATTAGAAAAAATGTGCTTTTTTGGGAAGCGCCTAAGCTAATCCAGCTTGCTGTGTACCCAGAACGAGTGTGCATAGTCTCCAACCCTAACTGTGCTATTCTGTTCGCTGCACATGGGGAAGATGGGCACCTGGTTTCCACTCCCTGGGTCCACCTGGGCTCTCAGGGCTGCAGGGGCTCTGCTGCCGCCTCTTGTGGGTTTCTGTGATTCAGGGTTCTCTGCAGCAGAGGCTCAGGCCCTGGAAGGGAGGGTCAGATTGGGAGCCACAGAGAATGGATTTGGGACTGCAGGAGCTACAGCCACTGTCCTACCTGCCCAAGTGACTTCCAGAGGACGCCTCTCTCCCAACTTGCCTCGGGATCCTTTGCAGGAGTCTCCAGAATTGAGTCTCCAGGATTGAGTTTCCAGGATTGAGTCTCCAGGAATGTAATCTGCTTTTGTGTGTTTTAATCCTTTTTTTGACCTTGACTAGTGCTCCTGTTATACTGATAGCTTACCTTTATGCAGCACCCAATCTGTTCCAGGGACTGAATGCTGTCTCAGGAGAACAGCACATGAGGTAGACATGGTTATTCCCCTTGTTCTCTCAGTAGCTGTGAGTAAATAAGCACAGAGAGGTTAAGTAACTTGCCCAGGTTCTTACAGCATGTAAGGGGCAAATTAAAACTGGGACACCAAGGCCTGCATCCCTAACTCTCCCAACCTTGCTGCCTCCTCTGGGATGGTTGCCATGTGCATACCTGTGCCTTGGATGTGGCTGTCCCCCTGACATTGTGCTATTCCTTCATGATACGTCAGCTTCTGGTGGAAGCCCATGCAGTACATCAATGTGGAGCTGGGTAGAATGGAAGGAGTCAGCCTTGGGGCTCCAAACATGCAGCTTTAGAGGCTAACTTCTACCCACTGTGCCATGGGGAAGCTCCCCACTTCCCACGACCTTCCCTTGCCTTGAGGGAAAATGGCCTTACCCTTGGCGTCTTCCACATACAAACCAAAAGAGCAGTTTTCTCCTTCAGCTTTCTATTTGCTGTTTGCAGGAGTTTCCCTTTGACTTACTGTGTCAGGATGTTATTAACATCATCAATCGCAGTTGCGGGGGGGCATCCTGTCCCTAGCCAGAAAGAAACACATTGCAGCCATTAGCTCTTCATTAAAAATCCCCTAATGAAGTTTATAAGCACTTTTACATATTTATATCCAGGATACAAATGCATCATAAATTCAACAGAAGTGGTGAGGGATAGATCACATTCACGTGAAAGTCAGATTAAACCGAAGGCTAGAAATAAATGAGCTTAGAGCATCAGCTCACACCAAAACCTATATTTTAAGGGGTGGATTGGCATAAGCTTCCATGTAGATTCAGAGCCCCCGGATCCCCTCCTTCCCTGCACTTCCCATGGTCATAGATCAGCAGACGCTGTGCTCTTTCCTGTGGCAGGTGGAATTGTTAACTTCCACTGTGTAGCTGCCCTGGAGATGTCCACCTTCTGTCCCCCAGAACCTATGACAATGTGGGAGTTTGCAGGTGAGACAAGTGAAGGACTGTGAGATAGGAGAGACAGCCCCAGAGAATCCAGGTATGAAGAGCATAACCACAGAGGGACTCCTGCCAAGAGAGATCAGGTGAGAGGACGCTGTGGTAACAGAAATGGAGGATGACTGTTTTGACCAAGGAACGAAGCTACCTCCAAAACGTGCACAAAGCAAGGGAGGTAATTCTCACTCCAGAGGGAACCTGTCCACACCCTGACCCGTTTTAATGCTTACTCTCAGAGCTATGAGATACTAAATCCGTGTTGTAAGCCATTGCACTTCTGTTAATTTGTTGTAGCACCTACTAGACACTCATACATTCCTCTTTATTCCATGTTTCCTGAGGGCTTTTTTCAGCCTTTATCATTAACTTCTGCAAACTGATGTCCAAGGGCAGTGTTTGGACTCAAATAGGCATCATACATATGAATTGAATGAACAAACAAAGGACAAAATGAATCCATTTTGGCTGAAAATGTGTCAAGCAGCCATAACTGCAGGTCTTACTAACTATTAACAAAAAAGACCTGTTCTTTCTGTGTGTAGCTGATGCTGAGTGCAGAGACTGCATTCACCCAGCTCTGGGGGTGCTGCCCTCTCCATGTAGTTCTGGAAGATTCCATGTGGTTTCCCAGTGATGGAGAGAGCACGCATGACTGACCTCTTACGACATGCACATGGAGACTGTGTAAGGTTTCAGGATTCACCCTGTGCAGATAAATCAATTGGTGAGAATGGATAGGGCAGCTAGAGATGACTTGCCTATTGTCTGGAGCAGGAGAGGCATAACAGGATCCCTGGGAAGGTGAGCATTAGGCATTGAAGGGGAAGAGGAAAGGGCCCTCAAGCTTGGATTATGCAGCAGATGTCAGCAGGTGAGGAATTTCCACAAAGGCAGTTCTCATGCTCCCCAAACAACTTGGCACGTATGGATGGAACCACATCCCTCAATCTAATGAGTGAGTGGTAGAAGGTGCCTCTAGCAGTTGTCACAGACTTTCCTCACCCCACAGATCAAAGCACCTTTTCTCCCCACCCCGCTAGATTACTACTCGATTAATTCAGACAGAAACCAGCCCAGAATATAAACATTCCCTTTAAATCATACATTAGAATGCTGTACATGTAGAGTAAGCCAGGCATTAAAACACAGCATGTTGATCAAGGCAATCAAAAACAAAAAATAGGAAATAAATCTGCAGGAGCAGCTATCAGGAGAACAAATCCCAGGCAGCAGAGGCCATAAGGCAGCTGATGCCAGGAGACACCAAACACAGAGAAGCAAGCCTGAGGCAGACAATGGCCTGGCAGGCAAGACGCACCCACTCAGCCCGGGATAATTCTGCAAAATCATCTTTTGGGAAAAGTACCTTTATAAATCATCCTCAAAGCAGAGGCCCTTCAAACACCATCCTCAAAGCAAGACTAGATGTCTTGGTTGTCATTTTCATTTTATTTTGTTCTGTTTCTAAAACTAAATGAAGACAGCAAAAGTCTGATCTGATCAAGGGTAAGTACCTTTGGCTCTCAAAGTACTTTAGAAGGAGAGGGACCTTGAGTGTGACCTGCAATCCTGAGCCCACTCTGAGCCATAGGAGGGGAAGGCAGGGTGTGGAGGAGTAAATCAAGCCTCACGCAGAAAGGCAGGGATGAATGTCATGACCTTGGCTGTAGATTAAACCCCTGCCCCCCAACATGCTAAATTTTATTAATTTTCCTTTTGTTTGTGCAGTTAATCATTTGTTTGCAACCAGGGTTTCAGGTGAGGACACACAGATGAATCAGAAACCCAATCTGTAGGAGCTCATGACCCCTTCTTTCATGTCTGTGACCGCTGCTGGAGAAAAGATCAAATCCAGGTTCTGTCGAGTTTGTCTCTGCCTGGTCCTGAGCCCACGGTAGCCTTCAAGTTTATTTACTAGTTATTTTTCTGTTTTTTTTTTTCTTGAGAGTTCAGTGATGACAAAAATAGTAGGTTTAATTTATTTTCTCATATTCTTCCTTAAAAAATGGATTTTGCTGTGATGATAGACAATCATCTTGTAACTACTCGCCAACGTTGTATTACAGTGAACTTCAGGAAGATGGAGAATTTGCTGCTGTGTTCTGGCTCAGGGTGTCCCAGGGCTCTCATCACCCAGCAGGAGCACCAGGTCTCCAGTATGCAGCTGGGGTGGGGCCTACTTTTGTCTAGTGCCCACAGGGGCCTCCTCCTCGCAGGTCATCCAGATTCAGGGCTTCCAGAGAGTGGATTTTCAGTTGCTGTTCCACTGCAAGCAGGAGGCACGTGGGGAGGGAAACTTCTGTTAGGGCAGTTCTGGGCCAAGAGGAGGAGCTGACTACTAAATGCTCCTGGAGAGGAAGCCCTGCAGCTTCCGGAGAGGGAAATGGTAATTATCCACCAGAAATCATGCATCAGGCAAAAGTTTTGAGCCAGAAATTCTGCTTCTAAGAAATTATCCTTAACAATAATTAGAAAAGTCATCAATCTCCGTATCCTAAAGGAGGCTTATCATAGTAGTATGGACAGGAACGTGGATGAGACAGCTGAATGTCCAGTGACAGGGTAGGAGAGAAGTCAGCCTACCAGCATGGGGGGAAATGAACTTTAAGGAATAACATAAAAATGCATGTAGCGACATGGCAAAATGACAGTTGCAGAGTGAATATTAAGCCAAGTTGCAAAGCAGGCATGCTGCACAGTGTGCCTTAAGAATCTACAGCCATGTTCATGTTTCTGAGTGAAATATAGACGGCCCTTCAAACACCATGTTTATACCTTGACCTTAAGGTTCTTGAGCAGCATGATGGGTTTAGAAAAAGGGATTCCTAAAGGCATGTGCTGTGTCTTAGCAGAGCAAGGGTACTTCCTTTTTAAAACATATTTTAAAGTTATTATACATGCATTGAAAATCGCAAAGAAGCATGGAGGGGGTCCATAACTTTTCAGTCCACTTTTCCTGATAACTAGACCTTGCATAATTCAAGAGAGCATCAAAATCAGAATAATGACACCGTGCATCTTAGATGCATGTTCTGCCAGGTCCTGTGTGCTCATGTGTGTCTCTGTATGTTTGCAGGTGTCTGATCGTTTATCATGTGTGTGCTTTGGAGTAGCCACCAGCACAGTCAAGGCAGGCAACTGTACCTAACCACAAAACTCCTCATCCTTCCTCTCCTCCCTCAATTCATGACCTTTTCCAGCCATGGTTGCCATCTTTGTCACCTGTTCATCTTTACAATGTAATCTCACGAATGCTGTATCACACGCAGTCTGGAACCTCTGGAGGTTGGCTTTTCCACTCAGGTTAATTTCTTTGATAGTTAAACAACTGTTGAATGTGTCAAGATTTCATTTCTTTTTAAGACTGACTAGTATTATACTCTGTGGCTACAACACAGTTTAACTCTTCACCCAATAAAGTTTGTCTGAGTAGTTTTAATTTAAGGGCCATTAGGACTAAAGCTGCTAAGAACATTATCAGACAAGTTTTTTGCAGATAAATCAGCTTCCATTTATTTGGAATAAATGCCCAAGAATGCAGTGGCTATGTTGTATGGTAAGTTTATTTTTAGTTTTAAAAGAACTTTTTTCCAGAGTGGCTGTACAATTGACATTGCCATGTTCGAGTGATTCATTTATGTTCAGTGAGAGGGGGAAGGGGAGATAGAGAAAGAGAGAGAAGCTAGAACAACATACATTGAAATGGGCAGTCTTGAGCAATAATTTCCATGCTGGTAGCATCATAATACCTGATCTCAAATTATATTACAGAACTACGGGAACAAGACCTGCATAGTGGGCATCAAAACAGATATGAAGGGCTGGGGATGTGGCTCAAGTGGAAGCACGCTGGAAAAACTGGGTATCCATATGTAGAAGAATGAGACTAGGTCCCTATCTCTCACCCTGCCCCAAAATCAATGCAGGGTGCATCAAAGACCAGGGAATTAGACCAGAAACTTCACAACTTCTAGAAACTCAACACTTCAAAATCTTGAGGCAGGCACCGGCTTCCTTAATAAGACTCCTAAAACTCAAGAGACAAAACCAAAAATAAATAAGCAGGACAGCATCAAATGAAAAAGCTTCTGCACATCAAAGCAAACAAGAGTGTGAAGAGAGAGCCTACAGAATGGGAGTTCTCTGCCACCTGCTCCTCTGACAGGGGATTAATATCCAGACTATATAAAGAACTCAAACCTAACACCAGAGCAAACAAACAAGGAACCCAATGAAGAAGTAGGCAAATGAGCCAAACAGACATTTCTCAAAAGAAGAAATGCAAATGGCCTACAGATACAAGAAAAAATATTCAACATCCTTTGCAATCAGGGACATGCAAATCAAAATTGCATTGAGATTTCATCTCACTCCACTTAGATTGCCAGGCTTTGAGAATACAAATAGCAGTAAGTACTGGAGAGGTTGTGGGAATAAGAGTGCACTCATCCAATGTGGCAGAGACTGCAAATTAGCAACCTCTCTGGAAAGCAGTATGGAGATTCCTCAATAGACTATGAATGGAACCACCATAGGACCCAGCTATCCCACTCCTCAGTATTAATCTAAAAGAACTAAAACCAGTATACTATAGTGATACAGCTACATCAATGTTTATAACAGCACAATAGCCAAGCAATGGAACTAGCCCAAATGTCTGTCAACAGATGAATGGATAAAGAAAATGTGGTAGATACACACAACAGAGTTTTATTCAGTCATAAAGAAGAATTAAATTGTGTCATTTGCTGGTAAATGGATGAAACTGGAGAACATTATCTTAATGAAATAAGCCAGACCCAGAAAAATCAAGGGTTGAATGGTTTATCTCATATGCGTAAGCTAAAGAGAGAAAAGGAATTAATATAAAACAGATCTCATAAAAATAGAAGGGAGAACAATGGAGTGAACAGAGGGAATTGGAAGGAAGAAGGAGTGGGAAAGGAGAGAAACTGCGGAATGAAATTGTCCAGGTTATGGTACATGCATGTGCGGATATATCACAATAAATTCTACCTCTATGTATAGCTATAGTTCATGATTAGAAACAATGAAGAAATAGAAGGAAGACCAATAGGTAGAGTAAGGAGATCTGGCGAAGGAGGAGGGGAGGGAAGGAAAAGTCCTGGGGATGGAAACAGATTGAATTATATTAAATGCCTTTATAAATACATCAAAATGAACTCATGATCATGTAGACCTAAATGCACTAATAAAAACACTTTAATCCATCAATAAGTCTTCCTTAAAAATAGTTGCCCACATTTTACCACATGCATATCAGAGCACTAATCTCCAGGATTATAAAAAGCTCAAAATGCTTAACACCAAAAAAAAAAAAAACCCAAATAACCCAATCAATAAATGGGTCAAGAAGCTGAACAGACACTTCTCAGAAGAAGAAATACAATCGATCAACAAATATATGAAAATTTTTTCAACATCTCTAGCAATTAGAAACATGCAAATCAAAACTACTCATCTCACTGCAGTCAGAATGGCAGCTGTTAAGAATACAAGCAACAATAAGTGTTGGTGAGGATGTGGGGGAAAAGGCACACTCTTACATTGCTGGTGGGACTGCAAATTGGTGCAACCACTCTGGAAAGCAGTATGGAGATTCCTTGGAAATCTGGAAATGGAACCATCATTTGACCCAGCTATTCCTCTCTTCAGTCTATACCCAAAGGACTTAAAAACTGCATACTGCAGGGACACAGCTACATCAATGTTTATAGCAGCACAATTCACAATAGCTAAATTTTGGAACCAAGCTAGATATCCTCCAATAGATAAATGGATAAAGAAACTGTGGTATATATACACAATGGAATGTTACTCATCATTAAAAGAGAATGAAATCATGACATTTGCAGGCAAATGGATGGAGCTAGAGAATATCATGCTAAGTGAAGTTAGCCAATCCCAAGAAACTAAAAGCCCAATGTTTTCTCTGATAAATGATGGCGGGAGGCATGGGAGGAATGGAGGAACTGTGGGTAGAGCAAAGGGGAGGGAGGCATGGGGGTAGGAAAGATGGTGGAATGAGATGGACGTCCTTACCTTATGTATGTGATGAATGAGACACAAGTGATGTGACTCTACTTTGTGTACAATCAGAGAAATAAAAAATTGTGCTCCACTTTGTACTATGAATCAAAATGCATTCTGTCATACAATGAATTAGAACAAATTCATAAATAGATAAATAAATAAGAAAAAAAATGGTTGCCCAGAGTGGGTGGAATGATGACTGAAAATGATTTTTCTATTTCTGCCTCCTGTACTGTAAATATATATTGCTTTTATCTTGAGCAAAAACATAAAAAGTTATGTTATTATTTAGGAAAGAATTGGCAGTGGCAATGAAAGAGCTCTACCAATTGAAACAAGGGTGATTCTATGGGTTTATGCAACAGGAATTCTTCCCCACTTGATCTACTTGAAAAAAAAAATCTTGAGTTTGCTTCCTACTATTTTATATCCACATTTTTCTGTTGTGGTGGACAGAAGTGATGCTAACTTAACTAGTATTTAAATTAAACACAGTGAAGATCAGATTGGCATTCCTCCATAGGTAAAATTAAGTAAAAATAAGAGATGCTTTGAAAACCACTTTTAGTTAGTAGATGAAGGAAAAGTCATCAGCTGGCCACATTTCTTCCTTAGAAATCTCTTCATTTTCATCCTGGAAATCAGTCCATCTGGAGTAATTGTTCCTTCTTACAGGGACAGGTACAGAGAGTAGGTTTGTTGTGCTTTGGCCAGCAAAGCCTGGGGCTAGAATTGCTTCTTCCAGAAACAAGGGCTACAAATGGCAGATTATTCTGTTTTATTGCACCCCACAGACATTGTTTGAAATGAAGTCATTTATTTCTTGTTTGTTAGGCTAAAGCTCATTGGAGTGGTGGGTAGATTGTACTGTTAATGTTTGTTTCTGGAACTCTTGAGAAGCTGCTTGTTACTGGATATGGCTTTAAACAGCCAGCTCCACTGTGGGCACATTTCCTGGGCCCTTGACTGCTGTCTGCAGAGGAAAGGGTCTGTCCAGTATCACCTGTGAGTTTGGGTTTCCCTCCTGTTTGTTTGTTTGTTTGTTTTTTTCTGAGTCACTTTCCTTATTCTGGAACATCAGAGAAACCCCCTGGGCCAGGTGCTTCAGGCTGGAGCTTCTGGCTGGCGCAGCAGGGCCAGTGCACAATGAATGAACAGGAAATCCCAATTTCCCACCTCTGGAATCAGAAGGTGGCAGTGGGGGTGGGAGTGCCAAGCATCTAATTGCACTTTGAAATTTTCTTTCCAAAGTTTAACTGGTCTGTCCTCTCTCTGCAAAAAAATTTGGATGAAAGGTGTATGAACATTTCAGCTGCTTTGGGGTTTCTGTGCAAAAAACCATACCATCCGTGGGAGCCAGGGAGCAGGGCAGGCACTCCCTCTGGCCCCACACCTCCTGCTGCTGATTAAGACTGAATCACCTTTTTTCCCCATGTAAAATTCAAGCCCCATAAATACCCAGGGAGAAAATGTATCCCTACAGCTGCGGCTGATGCTCCCTCCTCTGGCCTCCTGACCTGTTTTGCTGTGTGGATAGGAGCAGAATGGTGAATGGCTATTTCTTCTCAGAAATGCCAAGCCCTTGGCCTGTCAAAGAATCAGCAATAGAGGTATCTGGAAGGTTCTTTTGTTGAGTCAGAGAAAAATCCCTTGAGAAGAGTGGGGCCAGGGCTTCTTGGGTCACAACCTACCATGAATCTGGCTGGCTTTTCTCAAGTGTAATAGGAATAAATCTAAAAAGGGTGAAGGTGCACACAAAGGGACCTTCTCTCCCTCTTGGCTTCCAGTTAAAATAGTCTATTATGTGTATTTTCCATTGTTAATCAAGAATATTGAGGAACCCAAGGCCTTGTCCCCAGTGTTCTGGGATGTGGGGGGATGCCTATGCCTGGGGCAGGGGCGGGGCCTGACCTCAGGGCCCTTCACCTCTGAAGCTGCTCCTGTCCTTGCCTGTAGAAAGGGGATGGTTTCAGTAGCCACCCCATCAGCTCAGGGAGGATGAAAGGAAATAATACATGCAATGTTCAGCACAGGACTGGGGACCTATGAGAGCACTAGAGGTACTCTCAGATACTCCAGAAGTACTCTGGGAGTACTCCTAGATACTCATCAGGGAGTACCATTGCTAAGTAAATCCTAGACTTCAATGTCATTCTTGTGCCAACACCTGTCTCTAATACAGTAGAAATGGAAATAATCCACTTTTATTTTCACCTGTTTGCACTTACCTTCTGTGTTAGGTTCATGTCAGAATATACTCCCATGGGAGCAGCCTTCACTGTAGAATTCTTCTAGTACATTCTAATCTCCTAGGAAAACTGCAGATGAGCCCCTGTGTCCCCCAGGACCATGGAGCCCAGGCCCAAGGTGGCCTCTCAACCAGTATTTGTGGATGATCGATTAAGTCTTCAGTTTGAATCTGCTCTCCCCCACTGTCAACCTACCAGAACCTTCCAGGCAGCAATGATGGTACAAAACAACTGCCTGTAGTGTTACATTTTGAGGATGGAGGACAAGCCCGTTGAATATTAAGAAGAGTAAGAAATTTTAGAGAATGGGGATCAATCCAGGAAGGGAGGTTTGCACTGACTTATGAGGACCTTTCTCAAAACAAAGCTACTGGAAACCTCAGTGGATCCTGAATGATCTTTAAATCCTTTGAAGCATGTGTGAGCTGTGTGTGGTGGCTAGAGCATGTTAGTGTATATGTGTGTGTTTTTGTGTTGTTGGGCTGGGGAAAGGGGAACAAAGCAGAGAAGGCAGAGGACTTTGTATGAGCTCACTACGGTCATGGTCATTTCACCTGTGCACTCTTCCCTGTGACCTGTCCTGGTCCTTGAGGGGCTCCCTGTCTTCCAGGAGTAGCTGCTGGTAGTGAGACCCTGAGAGTGAGCACCTGCTGCTTCCAGTCACCACTGAGTCCACAGTTCCCAAAATAGCACCAGGATTCAATATGTGCCCAGTAAATATTTGTGGATCTAATATTTGTTGATTCATTGAAGAAACAGACCCATTACTTCAACAGACCCATTACTTTTCTCAATTCCTCCATATGGATGAATTCCACATTGGACTTTTTTATGCATGCTCATCAATTTCTCAAGACTCTGGCCCAAACTTTCACAGCCACACCTACTCTACAGCAGCCATCATGGTCTTAGAAAGGTGCTGAAGGGTGTGTCTGGGTCAGGGTGGCATTCTGGCATTGGGGAGGGCAGGCCGGCCTGAGCGCACTTAGTAGGTCCTGTGCAGGGATGGTGAAGAGGCATCTCCTTAGAAGTCTGTAAAGAGGTGAGTGGCTTCCCAGGCCTGGAGTGAGCCCAGATACTAACTTGAGAATAAAAAGAGTGAATAACAAGTTCTTTCTTGAAAGATACATTTAAGATGTGTTTTTTTTTTTTTTCCTTTAGAGTGTGAAATTTGAATATAAGAGGTAGAGATATCTATTCCCGCTTACTAGGGTATGGCAAATTAAAGTTTCTAAGGATCTAAAGTCCATATTCTTTTCCTTCCTCTTTCATCTCCTGCTTATTCCCCTTGGCATTTCTAATATGATGGAAAAGGGCCACACACTTTGGTGAGCTGACAGGTGTTAGCTGAGAGAATGTAGAGACTCTGGTTGCAATAGCTGATTGTGTGTGCTCAGGTTCAGCGATACTCCAATGGCTGGTGAAACACTCCTCCTGGTGGGTTTCTGAAGAGGCCAGCATTTGACTGTAAATCACGTAAAAGTGTTTTTACTTTATTAAATTCCTCAACACAGCAAAAAAAGAGAAAGAAGGGTAAATTCTCTCCCTCTTTCTGTCTTTCTCTGACCGCCCACTTTCTTGAGCTGGGATATGCATTTTATTCTGCCCTTGGACATTGGAGCTCCTAATTCTTTGGTCTTTGACCTCCAGTACTAACACTGGTGACCCTTCCATTTGCCCCCAGAACCTGCCCAGCTCTACCCGCTGTTCTCAGGTTTTTGGATTCAGACTGAATTACACCACAGGCCTTCCTGGTTATGCAGCTTGTAGATGGCATCCTGTGGGACTCCTCAACCACCATGTCAGCCAGTTCCCATCATAAATCCCCTATCTATCTATCTCTCTATCTATCTCCTCTTGGTTCTGTTTCTCTGGAGAACTTCCACTAATATGCTACTGAGATAGGATATTGGACGCTGCTCTGAGTGTTGTCCTAGTAAACATTTATGGAGTCTACTTTGCCATAATAATTTCCCCATAGTATGAGGATTATGGCAGCTCACATTTTATCCTAATATGCTACATGGTGTTTATGCTGCATAATCTATAGCAAACATTGATTTTGGCATAGTGCTGTGGCTTGTTTGTGCCTCCTTAACACAGATTCCCATTGGCAATTTGAAGTGCAACTAAGAAATAGGTAGGAGCTCTTTCAACCATTTGCAAAGAGTAACACTTGTGCTAAGAGAGAATCTGAATGAAGTGCATTTTTATGGACTAACAGGCTCACTTTATGCAGGGAGTGGAATGCAGGAAAGATTACTCTTGTGGACTCTGCAGTCAGAAAGATCTGCATTCAAATCCCACCATTGCTACTAGACATTTGAGTGACCACAGACAACTTGGGTAACCTCTTCAGACCCCAGTTTTGCCATAAGTGCATGGGAAAATGGCTGTATAAGCCACTTTTTAAGGTTCTCCAACTGCTTTGGAAGCTCATAGCAATGGTTACTGACACATTTTAATACACACTATTGATAGTGTTTTTTGTTGCTATTAAGGGCTCTGGTGTAGGGATACTTTGCTTGTGATTTGAGGCAGATGTCACTTCCGTATGAAGATGTTCCCAACAAGAATACTGTCTGAGGGGCTGGGTTTAGTGCTCAGTAGCAGAGCACTTGCCTTGCATGTAGGAGGCACTGGGTTCCATCCTCAGCACCATGTTAAAAAGTAAATAAAAAAGGTAGTGTGTCCATCTATAACTGAAAGTATTTTTTTAAAAAAAAGAATACAGTCTGATACTTGCATTAAAAACAGACTGCTACAGGCCGGTACTTGTTAACAATTTTTCTAGTTTGCTGAAGTCCGTAATGAGTTTCTGATCACACTTCCATCTGGGTGGTTGAATCTACAATGTGCAATTGAGTGATTGAGTTTCAGATTGGTATGTTTTCAATGGGGACTCCTTGGGAGTGTTGCATTTGAAGTTCTTTGGAGGCGAAATCTCTGCAACACACATGAAAGTATTCTTAAAAAAAAAATCTATAGTGAAGGGCTTGCTTTTAGCAAAAAATGGAGGGTCAGTTTTAGCCTCTTGCTTGAAACAATAATAATGACAAAAACAACCTAAAGCAGATAAAAATATATAAAATGACCATTTGTGAGACTACAAAAATAAATCAACCAAGGATGGAAAGGTAGGATAAATGAGGGGAGCCCTACACCCGTTCTGGCTCACCACCTGAAGATTCCCAACTGTAGAGTCCAGCAGGGGCCTGGTGGACACCCGCACTGGGGAGATGGAACTGAGAGTGGAGAAGATCAGAGCAACGGGAATGTGGGGGTCCAAGGACCAGCCAGAGAGAGCTGTGCAGACAGAGCTCCAGGGCAGGCTGAGGGTCCCCTCAGTGTTCAGCTGAGAATCTATTTATTCACACTGGGAGAAAACTACCCAGACCTGGAGAAGAACCCCACAAAGCATGAAGCAAGACAGCTGGGTGCACACACAGACTGGGACTAGCGCCTGCTTCTGTCACCACATCGGCTACCCTGAGGGTGTGGGGCACTGGATAAGGTCTTCTGAAAGGCTGCCCCTTCTCAGCAGGAAATAATGAATTCTAATCTGAGTGCTGTTCCTGGGCAGCCTGACAAAAATTTTTTTTGATTGATTGTTCAAAACATTACAGAGATCATGATATATCATCTTTCATACATTTGACTCAATTGGGTTTTGAACTCCCATTTTTACCCCAAATACAAATTGCAGAATCACATTGGTTACACACTCACATTTTTACATAATGGCATATTAGTGACTGTTGTATTCTGCTACCATTCCTATCCCCTACTATCCCCCCTCCCCTCCCCTCCCTTCCCATCTTCCCTCTATACCTCCTAAGAGCATCATCTCAAAGGGTCCAACTACAGCCAGATGTGGTGGTGCACACCTGTAATCCCAGCAGCTCTGGAGGATGAGTTAGGAGTATCGAGGGTTCAAAGCTGAACTCAGCAAGTTAGCAAGGCTCTAAGCAACTCAGTGAGACTCTACATGAAAATAATATATATATAAAAGTGCTGGGGATGTGGCTCAGTGGCTAAGTTCCCCTGGGTTCAATCCCTGGTACCAAAAATTAAACCACAATGAGAAACCAAAAAAAAAAAAAGAATGGGATCCAACTGCTTCTATAACTTAATTGAATAACAGAACAAAGCTTGAGTATCTTTCCAAATACACAAATGTCTACCAGTTAACAAGGTAAGATTCACAGTGTCTCACATCCAATAAAGAATTATTAGGTCAAGAGCTTTGTAACGTTTTGAACAACTAATAAGAAAGAAAGAAAGAAAGAAAGAAAGAAAGAAAGAAAGAAAGAATCAATTAATTTGGGTGAAAGGTAAAATTAAAAAAAAAAAAAGAATGATTAGGCATGTGAAAAACCAGGTCTCTGTGACCTGCATGAAACGATTAATCACCCATCAATTAAACCAACTGAGAATTGACATAGCTACTGTCATTAGCAAATGAAGACAGTAAAAGAGTTAATATCATTGTAGTTTCTATGCTTAAAAGATAAAGTTAAATTTCTTATTTTTGCGAACACCATTAATTAGGACTGTGAATCCATACATTTTAAAAATAGTATTTTTCAGAAATCCTGGTAGGTTTGTGTTGCCGTGTGTGGCTTTAGGGATCAAGATGAGCTATTAAGCCACAGCTCTCAGGTGCTCTGTACCATTGCTCCCGCCCCACAGCCCAGGAGGCCGGAGTTCACTTCTTGCTGGATATTTTGGCGTTTCTGAAATTGCAGCTCTCCAAAATGCTGTCCTGCTGATGTGAAGTCAGCATCCTGCTCCAGATAAATTACACTTCACTGGAAATCACAACTGAAACGATTACTTCCAGCCGCTGCTTCACATAAAACTCAAAGGAGATCCAGGGGAGAAGCAACCGACAGAGAAAAGGCGTTTGCATTTTAAAACCATGGGGCAGTTAATTATCCAGGTATTCCTGAGGGTCAAAACCAGGAGCAAATAGTGTCAGGCAGCAGAGGCTGCAAGAGAAAACATTTCTGTGACTTCTGTCACATTCCACAGGACACCCTGATGAGTGTCCACCTAGGTCCAGTCTCTGACCAGCGTGAATGTGCTATGTTACCTAATAAGTTGTTGGTTTGTCTGGTAATCTTTATTTTTTTATTGCTAATATTATTGCTGATATTTCAGGACTACAATGAATTAAATTCAGAGAAATCATAAAATACAAAACTTGACTAATGTTTTATTATAATATTAAGATTTATTCTACACCGACACAGGATAGATGTGTAATACTTATTGTTTTTGGCAAACGTGTTTGCACTCAGCAAAAGAGGATGCTAAATCAAATATAATTATTTGGAGGTAGTCTCTGTTTCAAGCTAGAATAAAAATTCTCTGAAAATAAGAAATAGGGTATGGTTCAATTTACATTCTCTTTCCTCCTTGAACTTGAAGCCCTGGCCTAAGCCCAGAAAATTCCTGAATTTAGTGGATTCAACATATTTGTCTTGGAAATGGACACAGGGAGGTGAAAGTGGCAACGTGACTCTATCAATTTATTTCAACAATAGAGTGCGGCTCTCCTATTTGGGGATATTAACAGCACAAACATGGGATTTCTGCTTTTGTCTGCAATAAATTGACCCTTGGCTGATAAATATGAGAACACACATGAAGACAAGAACAAAAAATAATAAGGTTTTAGAGATAAATAGATCAGTGTTACATGTAGTTGGTTCTTACACCTATTTTCCTACTCATAGCACTTTAGATATTCACCATGGGCTGATGGATTCCCAAAGAAGATTCACGGTGTGTTAAAAAAGGGTCCTGTTTTATTGGGGGAAGAAACAAGCAAATATATCAAGGAAACGAGCAGGACTTGAGAAATAAATTTTATTTCAGTCTGTGTTTCCAGAAAATTTTAGACGGTTTCCTCACTCTATCTAAATGCGGTTTCCTGCACCCTCCAAGGACACTCATTTACCAAGGGCCTGACATGTTTGGGATTTGTTGTTGTGGTAATTTAAAATTATAACCTGTGACTTTCTCCTCCTCTTGAGTGAAGCCAGCCAGGCTGTCCCCACCTTCTATCTTCCCTTTGTTTGTGTCTCCCCACTTTCCAGGTCCTGAGCCACTAGGTATGGAAGGAAAATAGCACTTCCTTCCCCAGCAAATGTCACACAGTGCCAGAGGGTGGCTGTTGAGGGCTTTGGGAGCTAAATATAGCCTGCAGCCTCTGTGAGGGAAGGCTTCAGGCCACTGCTCCTCCTTGCTAACCAGGGCTCACACAAGAACTCCCGGCACCTTCCACAGGCCATCTTGGAAGATCTGACCCCAACGGTCCTGGAACCCAGATTCACAGTGTTGCTTGGTGGTGTCACTGGAAATCTTCCCGGGCCATGCTCTTATCCTAAAGGAACCAACTGTCATCTTCATGGAGGAAACTGAAAATCAGCCATGGCTACAGATGTTGTTCAGGGAGCTGTGTGAGGACAACATTGGCTCCTGCCCTTGGTCGTGACCCCTGGATGGAGAAATGTGTTATTTAATAGTTAATTAACAAATGATGAATCTTGAAAATGTGTTAATTTATTTTACAGTAGTTTTGAATTCACAGAAAAGTTGCTGAGATGATTCAGAATCCTCTTGGACCCCAGACTTGCTTCCCCCTTACCCACAGCTTCTGTTCCTATATGGATCTTGTCCTCACTAAGAACCAACGTGGGTGTTACCATGAACTGGGGCCATGCTCTACTCAGACTTTCTTGGTTTTACCCAAGGTCCCTTTTCTGTCCCGGCTCAGGAAACCACATGCACGCGTTAGAACGTCTCTGGACACGCTTCTTAGCTTGGACTGACTCTCCAGCTTTCTATCAAACTAGATCCACTATTGAACTCCGGATCCTGACAGTTCTGAGAAATACTAGTCAGGTATTGTACACAATCCCCTCCGATTGGGTTTGTTTGTTATTTTTCTTAGGGATAGCCAGGAATAATTTTCTCTCTCAGTGTGCATGTGTGTATGTGTGTGTGTGTGTCACAGTGTCCTCATCCGGGAAGGCACCTGGTGCCATGTGAAGCTCCATGTCTGTCTTTTACCTATTCAGCACCTCTCTCCCACCATCCCCATTGCTCTTGCCTTCCCCAGTTCCTCTTAGCCATTTGTTGTCTATTTTTTTTAAGTTAGAAAATATTATATATATATATATATAATCACAAAATATATGGCTACTTGGGGTTGGAGTTTTTACTCCATATAATTGCCTGGAGATTCCAAGCTGTCTGCAGCAACATTCCAGGTCTTTCTAATCCCCAGGTGCATTCCATGGTGTTAGCCATTCCATGGCTGTTAGCCATCCACCTGTTGGGAGATACCCAGACAATTTTCCATTGTAGGCAAATAAGTTGCTATGACCATGAATTTATAATTGGCGAGTCTTTTCTTGGCTGGTTCTTTCTATAAAATGTTCCAAGTTGAACAAAACTCCTTTCTATGTTGGATGCTTTTCCTTTCTATTTTCAGGAAATGAATAATTTTCTGATGAACATCATCTTGGTTAAAAGCTCTTATGTCTCCTCCAAATCTTTCCATAGACACAGTTCCTTAGATATATTCAGTTATTAGTTTTTGGGATTTGGAATTTAACAGCTACTTCCATTTTTTTTTCCTGAGAACCACTTATTTACTCCACTACAAGCACAAAACTATCAGAGAAGACGAGGACCTTGCTTTTCATACAGCTGCAGAGAGCTCAGAGATGAAGGGTGTGGATCAAAACCTATGGCTCCAGTCCCTCATCCTCTGCCACAGGGTCACTGGGCCTGTCACTTTTCTCTGCTGCTGGGACAAGGATCCTCAGTGTGGGGGAAGAGAGAATGCTGGGGGAGGGCGCCCATCTGCCTTCATGGCTGGGGAATGGAGACTGCATGCGCCTAGTTTCAGGGCCTGGGCAGTTGGAAGCTGGACTCTCACATCTGTTTGTTCTGAGTATTGAATTGTTTTTAAATGGTCTTAATTTTCACTGAAACAACACTCTGTTCCCTTTTCCACCTTTGGGCCTCCTGGAGTTTAACGTCCCCCACCCTGCCACGCAGCTTGGAGTTAGCACATGCGGAGGGGTGTTCAAGGAGCCTCGCCCCTTTACAAAGCTCGAGGAGCCCAGGTGGGTACCCGTGATTCTGTCTTGCCCCACACTCTCAACCTGCAGCCAAAAGGTGAGTGACTCCCCTGGTCCCATGGTTAAGTCATGCAGACCAGCCTTGGGGACAACCTAAAGAACTGAAGCTAGGAGCAGCGCGGGGGACAACAGATCTGTACTAGCATGGGGACTAGTGACAAATAATGTGTCCTGGTGGGCAGGGCACCCAGGAGTGGCAGCCATGCTGAGCATGGTACCACACTCTGTACCCAGCTCTGGGGCAGGCGTGTCAGATACCAGGGAAGCAATTGTGGAAAATTCACTAGTGGCCCTCTGGAGAGCCTGCAGGTTGGTTGAGAAGATAAGACTTAGCTTGTGGAAGGTACAGACAGAACACAAGGCATGTCATCCACTGTGCCATCCACTGTGCCAGCATAGCTTTGAGCCAGCAGGTGCACAGGTGTGGTAGGATTCGCTGGCCCTATGGGAAGGGGCACTGCAGGTGGAAGGACAGCAGGGGAAGGCGTTGCCTGCACAGGGTCATGGTGGACGGGCAGTGGAGAAGGCTTATTCGACTTGGCAGTGAACTGGCAGAGAGAGAGGGGCACAGAGAGCCAGAGTGGTGGGCGTAGGCAGAGACAGGGAGACGTGAGCCAATGACTGGCCTCTGGTGCCCAAGATGTGACAATGCATAGCCTCACCCTTACAGTCTGATCTCCTCGATGCCCACAATCTCTCCCACCTAATTTAGGGGCACCACAATGTCCAGAATAAAGGTGACTCCTCCAGTCACCTGGGAACTAGAAAACCAAGCAGGACCCCGAGCAGAGCCCAGGAAGAGCTCAGCTCCACAGTCAGAGGCCAGGTCTGAGCCCCAGTGCTGGCCCTTACCAGTGGGGGTTGTCAGCAGCATCCAGCCCTCTGTGCCCCAGTTTCCTGCTCTGTGAAAGGGGGTGGTATTACCTCCAAGAGCAGTCAGTTTTCTATCGAAAGCCTAGAATTTTTCCCTAAAAATAAATGCAAACTTCTGAATGGAGTGTGTTAAAGATGCTCTATATGCTAGTGGGAATCTGCAGAGATGTTTAATAGTTACTCAGATGATGCCTACTAAGGCCAATGTCCACACACACACACACACACACACACACACACACACACTCACACACACCCTTCCATCTCTGGCTTTTTTGGATAATGTGATTCCCACTGTCTGTCCTTGATTAAAGTCTCCTATTGACTTGGGGGGGGACATTTTCAGGATGAGGTTTGATCTTGCTGTGGCTGCAGGTGTGCCTGATTAAACACAGCTCCTTTGAGACCCCCAAGGAGGCCCACAAACCTCGGAGACTCTGCAGCCATGAAGAAAACACAAAAGGGAAATCCCAAGTGGTTCCATCATTGGGCATAGACAGTGCCAGCGTGTGCTTGGGTTTAAGAGGCTCTTGTGTTCCCTGAAGTGGGCACACAGCCCCTGATTTCTATGTAATGAGCATATGCTGGGATTAATCAGTGTGATCAGTGCAGAGTTTATTAATTCTAATTCGTGCATTAGCGTCTGTGCTGGGTGGAGGCTCAGCCAGAGTGAGGCATTGCTGATCTTAACCCGGCTTCTCACAGGGAGTCAAGGCCAGGACGGTCGAGCCTTTGGGGCCTGGAGCATCACGTGCAGGTAAAGCTGCGTCAAAGCATCTCTGTCCTGGTTAAGCAGACCAGGACTGTTCCCTGGAAGCAGAAGCCTCGGGTGCCCTGGAGACTCAGCATCTTGGGACCTGTGGTCAGTCATTTCCACCCCAGGTGGCTGAGGGAGGCTGCTCCTGAAAGCACCAGCCTGGGTCCTGCAGGTGCAAAGGAGTCCAGGTACATAGGACAGGACACAAGGTGCTGTCACACCAGTGTCACAGGACCTCTGGGTGAATGGAGAGCAATGGGCATGTCTCTGTGGTCAGTGACATCCAGCCACCTCCTGCTGGACAGGGTGCTGGACCCAGGGCTGAGTGCCAGGAACACCACCTCCTTAGAGCAGGGGCGGGTTAGGGTTCTGTCTTCACACATGGTACAGAGGACGCATCTGTGTGCACCTGGGGAGACACCTATGCCCGGTGCAGTGATGTGAGTGGTCCTCGGTGACAGTGGGATGAAGTGTGACAAAGGTAACAGATGGGATGAAGAGATGGAAAGATGGGGTGGGGGACAGGGCTGCCTGAGACAGCAGGGGCAGGGCAGGCTCCCCTGGCAGGACATGGGACACTGTCCTCTGAGGAGGAAGAGGCCAAGGTGGTGGGCCCTGAGGCAGAAGCGGGCATGGCCGGCTTCAGGAACAGAGGTGCCAGGGTCACCCTGGTGAGTGCTGACCGGCTTGTCTTGTGCCAGCAGGGCCCCAGGAGGCGGCTTTGCAGCACTAATCTAAACTAGCTGAGTTGAGCAGCAGGGCAGCCCCAGGAGATGCGGGGTTTGCTCTTCTCTCACAGCAGATGGAGGCCAATGGGTCCTGCAGCTGCCCATGCTGACATCAAGGAAGCGGGGAAGGCGCTGTGTCCAGCTGGGACTCAGCTGAGCCCCCCGGGTGCAGAGCAGAGCTGGGCTCTTAGGAGGGGCTGCTCCCGTTTCACATCAGAAGTGCTGTGAGCCCGCATCGGGGCTGTACACGTGGCCCAGGGAACTGTGCACCAAGGCAATCCCATGGTCATTGTTGAGCCCCTGTTTGCCACTCTTACCCATCTTCAGGGCAGCTAGAATCTTCGTGCCCATTTATATTATAATGAAAGGTGATTTTGCTTGTTTCAGTCTGTGCTTCAGTTTTCCACTGGATTGTAACTGAATCCAGCTTTTAGAACAAAGTGAGGCTCATTTAGTCTGTTGAGCGGTTTTGGCTTAAACCCTGCAGGAAACCAGGCTCGAGGAGAGGTGGCAGCTTTAGGTGTTTGGAGAAGGCGAATCTGATTACAGCTTGTGCTGAGTTCCACGTGGAATGCCAGGCTGATGTGACACTCTCTGGACATACAACACCCTCACACCTGTATGAAAGGCATGCGAGACCAGGCTCACATATGTGGGAAAACCTGAGTGCTTACATATCATATGGATGATTTATTATCCTTTTGAACACAATATGGTGTAATGGTCATGTATAAAAATGGCTCTTTTCAGATGAATGCACCAGAATATTTACAAACATAATATAAAAGACCCTAACTCCAAACATATGTTGACATCTGGCCAAAACTTTAGTGATTGTTTCTTTCCAAGGTTTTGCTTCCAAGGAGTCATGTGCTGACTGGTCACTTTGGCCTCCTGAGCCACAGGGAGTCCCTGCTGCCTCTGAACTTTTGAGCATCTCTTCTCAGGTACTAACCCATCTCAGGCTCCTGGGCCACATCTTTCCTTCTGAAACTGCAGTGACAGGTCCCTGCCTGAGCTTTCATGGATCTTGGCCATGGGCAGAAGCCTTGCTGAAAAGCCCTCTGAATGCAATATTTGAATAGACATAATTACAAGGCTCCATGCCATGTGGAATTGTAAATAGCATTAACAATGTAATTTGTACTAATTTATGATACAGTAGCTCACTGTGGCTCCAGCTTTCACCCCCCTCATTAGCATGCTTCTCTGATAGAGGCCCCCTCTGTGAGCATGTGGCTCTTTGCCCGTGGAGATGACCAGGGGTGTGACTGGTGATGGGAAGTGGTTGTTATGGGGTGCTGACGGCAGGGCATGAGGCCCAGCGGTACCCCAGGACATTGACACACCAACCAGAAAAGCAGGTATGAATTGTGCAAAGTGTGCCGAATCCTTGACTTCAACATGTGCGTTTTGTCTGCTTGGATAGCAGGAATTTCTTGTATTAAATAGAGACCCCAGGAAACTAAGACACCCACCATAATGAAATTTCTTGCTCTGTGGTTTTATTGGAAGAATTAGATGAGCAGTAAATGTCCATGCTCAGAGCTGGGCACAGGGTGAGGAGATGAATGGAGTGTCCCACCTGTGGATAAACCTTCCTTCATGGAGAGGGTATGTTTGCCAAGCGCTGTTGGTTATGAGTGAATAAGAACAGAGAAAGAGAGAGAGAGAGAGAGAGAGAGAGAGAGAGAGAGAGAGAGAGAGAGAGAGAGAGACCGTGCAAGTGCAGACTGAGGTGGGGTGGGGTGGGGGGATAAAATGCATGATTTTTTGCTCTCTGTTCAGGAATGCTGTGTATGTTCCCATCCTCCTGCTGCCATGTCCTTACCTCCTTGTCAATCACACTGGAACCACTGAACCCCTACCACCCTCTTATCTGCACTGCTCATTACACGTGCTGGGTAAAGACAGGCCTTCTGAACGTCCACTGTTGAAGTCAGGGCCAATGAGCTTCGGTTCCTCACCACGTGGCGTTGGGTCTCTCTCATCCAAGAGGCTGCGTCCTTCACTGTCCTGCATTTTGTGTGATGGTGTTTTCTTCATGGCTGGATTTGCAGGTCCTGAAACCAGTAGAGGTAACAACCTCTTGGAATTCTGGTGGTGGTTACAGAACGCTGACCAATTAGCCTGTACTAAATGGCAACAACACCAAAACCATAGCCAAGTTCATTGCTTGTGCTAAATAAAATATGGTCTGAAGTGATGATATAGACAAAGCTTAAGAGATAACACAAATATAGAGAATATATTCTTTCCCTAAGATGTGGAAATAAGAAGGCCCATTGCCTGCAGTGCAGTTTCCCATGTTGCTCCTTGGATGGAGGTTGGTTAGTGACATAGCTCCCACAGTCCTGTGGGATTTTCAAGGTCGGCCTCTCAAACTCTACGTTTGGCAGCGTGGAGGACTCCTGCTGCAGGGTCCAGGGACTGGGAAGCACCCATGGTTGGAAGGTGGCTGGGAGCTCCCACCCCTGTTGGCCCTGTGGGCAGAGGGGGAACATGGGCCTGCTACACCTTCACCCGCAGAACTTGGTCTGTAAGAAAAGGGCTAGATCTCCCCGACGAGTCTGCTCATCTCTATCAGCTCAAACCCAGAGAACTAATGTTTGGAATGTGGCTTCCAGTTGGGCCAGCTCATGCAGAAATGGTGATTATTAGGTTTTGACGTAAAAGCCATATTTCAGAAGAGGTCTAGACATGTCTTGTACTTGCAGGTAAGAGCTTTAGATTGAGGTGACCTGGATTATAACCTGATTTTGATTGCTGTACTATTATTGAGTGACTACATTAAGGTTCGGGTTTTCTGTCTGTGAAACTGGGTAATCATTTCCACCTCATATAGCTGCCTCCCTGGTGCAGGTCCAATCCCCAACTCTGTGCTCGCCTGCCACCCCTAGGAGCTAGGCACCCAAAGCTCTGATCCTCCTGTTTCACAGCTTCAGCAAGAGCTTGCCTTCCAGCTCCAGGGATTACAGGACAGGGCTGGGCCTTCTGGGAGACGGAGGCAGCATGATGGCCCCCTTCAAACTTGATTCTCGTGATCAAGTCAGAAAGATTGCAGATATGTCCCTCAGAGTAAAATGCAAGAGTTCATTAGATGGAACAGGAAAAGGGAATAGGAACACTCTCAAGGGGGACAGTGGGTCCCCTCTGAGAGGAGAGGGACAGCATGCCTCTGCTGCCCTCTAGCTTTACTAGGGGCCAGGGACATTTCCAGAGGGTCCTACTGAGGTTTAGTTCTTGACTTTTTACTGACAGCAGGATGACATCAGACTTTCGAGTCCCCACGGCTAAATCACCTCTAGGTCACTTGGAATCTTGCAGATTTTTATGGTTAAAGGAAATTATACTTATCTTCCCGAGTTCCAAGATCTGGTTGGTGTGAGGGTCACAAAAGTTGCCACCCTCCAGGGGAACTAGTGTTCTCCATATTAGCATTTCAGAGCCTCCATCTCTCCTGCAGATAACAGATGGTTTGGTGAGGAATGGGACATGGCCTGTGGACTTCCGCAGGCAGGGCTGCAGGTAAATTGCTTCTCAACAGTGAAAGCACGTGGGGGTCAGCAGGGTGGGCCAGGTTTACAGAACCATTCCCCAACTTAATGTTCCCACCACCCATGTGCCTGTCCCCTATCTCAGTGATGGCCTTTGTTAATCTAAGATAACGCTGCCAATACAGCTACTCTTGGTGGCGAACATAGTCTCATTCATTGCTCAGAAGTGCAAACTCCAGCGTCAAGTAGTCACAAATCAAACTGGTCTGGGATTTTATGTATGTGTGATCGACATTGCTTCTCCACCCCCTGAAGGAAGGTGTGTGGTAAAGGTTTACAGGGCTCTCCTCGTTTGTAACTCAATTTGAAATTACCACTGTGGTCTGTGGACTGGTAGCCTCTGTCTCTGCTAAGGGGTGAGAGACACTCCTAGTTTGTTTCTCTAAACTGAGGACTGGGGCTCTGTCCTCTGCTCTCTCTCCATTAGTCTTGCTTATTGGAGCTGAGATGTCACTTGGGCAAAATCAGTGCCATAGAAGAGAAGGGGTAATTCTTGATATACATTTGTCAGTAGCTGCATGCTACTCATTTTTTTTTCTGTTTAAAAATGCTGACTGCAAATGATTTATGCCATGGCTCCTCCCTAAAGCCCTGTTACTTGTATAATGGTGTCATCAAAGTATGTTTATGTAGATATCTTGTCCCTGGTTCTTCAGAATGACCTTGGGGCGACATTGGACTTGCGCCTGGGATGCTTATCCTTCAGCCTAATGTCAGAGTTGTGCATATGGCACCTTGTACTAATGAGTTTCTCACATTCCTGGGAAAAATATTTCAAAGGCCACAATGTCCCCATGTGGCTGCATTCTTCATCATGTAGATATGGCTAGAAACTAGAGTCTTTTTTTCTTTTCAGAATATAAATTCCCTTAATCAATATATAATGATACTAATCATAGGAACTTTCCCCAAAATGCAGAAAACAACATACAGCAAAATAAAGGAAAATATCCAAATGAAAGTGAAGCTTATGAATATGTCAGTCTATTTTTTCTGCACATTTTTATATTTTCTCTTGAACGTATTTTATGTACTACTTTGTATTCCGTTTTTTTTCACTCAACTAAAAACATAAATATTTACCATATTAGTCCAAATTCTTCATAAACATCATCTAATGCCTGCAAAATATTTACTGTTTATGTGTGGCTTTGATTTCATTAGTGCCGTATTTTGCAAATTTGCATAGCACTGAATGAGCTTTTTGTAGTATTGATAGCAGAACTAGCTGTGATGGCTGGACCAATGGAGCGATCACCTGGGCCAGAGCTGGCCAGGTGTGGTGCAGTCTTTATTTCTGGGAACCTCTCAAGCATGGGAGGGAGGGTCTGCTTTGGTCACCCCCAGACTCAGGAGCACACAGAGGCTAACCAGACTCAGTCCTGCTGGAGCACATTTCATGGCTGCTGTGGCCGGGAATGGGGTCCAGGATGTGCTCTGTTTCTGGATTCGCCCCTGGAGGGAGGAAGTAGAGTCCCTTTCTGCTCCGGTGCCACCATCAGGACCCTCTGTGGAAAGTGCACACTGGTGACTGAAGGTCAGTGCTGACCTGCTGGCCCCTGGGGACAAGAGCCTAAGCCCCCTTGACCTCCCTGCTGCCACCTGTGCTCCTGTGGTGCTCATTATCACCTACCTCAGTGCTTCCTCTTTGTCTTCACCTCTGGCTGCCCCAGGGCCACTGGTTGCTCTGCATTTATTTTGAGCCCTTTGAAGGTCTGTTGAAGGAAGCTCTTGGCTGTATTTAGTTAAACTCTCTGGATTTCTTGATCCTGGCGCAACAATCCTGAGAGCAGCTCTGTCTTATTAATCCTTTTAAACCCACCACTGGCTCTGCGATGCTCTTCATACCAGAGTCCTCCTTGGCCCCACACCATCAAGGCCTCTGTGCTCCCCTGCTCCTCCGGGGAACTGAGGCTTGGAGATGTGGAGTAAGAAGTCAAGAGCTTTGAAATGTTTTGAACAACCAATAAAATAAATAAATAAATAGATAAATAAATAAATAAATAAGAAGCTGTTGGTCACACAGCCAGCAAGGGGCAGGGCTGGGTTCCAGCCCAGGTCCACCTGAATCCACAGCCAGGACCCTGGACCCTCTGTTATGTTGTTTGTTTATCTACATCTGTGGTTACTTGGCTTTTTCTAGGACAGTTTGAAGTTCTGGATTCCTAGTATTTAAGCTATTGCCTGTTTCTGTGGGGTTGATAGCTCATTTTAAATTCATCTTTTAGTTGAAACTGACTTTGCACCGTGAGCTTTCATAAGAAACACAGAAGAGCAAGAAAGTAAAGGGCGTGAAGAGAGCGCGCTCTAGGAGAGTGGGGACCGTGGCCAGAAGCACGGGCTAGGGTGTTGGATGGCTGCCGATGCCGCTCTCAGTGCTGCCTCTCACTGGTTTTGTGACCACCAGTAATTTATTAAGATCCGTTAGCTCTTGCTCTTTGTACAATAGGGACAATCTATTCACAAGGCAGTAGAAAGTAGAGAAAACGATGGGTGCAGACCGTGAGCCCCATGTTGGTGTGGGTGAGTGGCTGGGCACACGGGTGGATGGTGATAGCTTCAGACCAGTCTTTTACCACCCGAGGGTGTTTCATTACGTGGGGTCCAGTGGGCTTCCCAGAAGTGTGGTCAGGAGATGCGAGGGAATGAAATGTGCATCGCTGAAAACTCAGGAGTGAGAACAAATGACAGCTCCGGGGACACAAGAAGTCAGGAGGGGAAACAAGGGAGGATGCACAAACACATCGTCTACACAAAGCCACTCGCTGCATGAGCAGAGATGCCAGGGCCCGTGGGTGGGTGGCCAAGGACATCTCAAACTAAAATGTGCATCCACACATTCACCTTGTTCTTCCCAAGTATTCCTATTCCATCTGCTCAGGATGTCCATTTTCCTTGATAGCCATGGATTTTAGAGGTTGATGTATTGGGGTGAATTAAGCCACTGCAGTGGCTTGGGGCATGGTGACAGGAGACTCCAGGTGGCCCACACTCCCGGTAAAGCTCAATGTGACTTCCAGAGTTACTGATGGACATTCGTGCGCCTCTTGTGCCCAGACAAAAACTTTGGGCCATGCCTGTGTCTGCAGTGTGTGGTCCATTGTTAAAGCTGCCAGAGGGACTGGGAATGCTCATATCCTGATGGTTAAATATCATGCCCTTCAAGCTTAACCACCGAGGGCTTGTGGACCACATTCTCAAAGGCAGCAGATAGCATTTTAACCAGTAGCTCTGTTGTTCCATGGAATGAAGACTCCCAAATCCCCATCCCAGATGGGAAGCTTCCTTTGTGATTCCATATGCAATCACTTCCTTCCTTCTTTTCCTTCCTTCCTTCCTTCCTTTCTTTTTGCTGAGGTCTCTTATTTACAACTTTTCCCTTTCTCTAATTTACGAATTAGAGATTTGGGTTGTAATTAAAATTATTTTAGTCACTTATAACTGTAAAGAGTGAGTACATTAAAAGGGGATAGAAAACTTCCACTTGAGAGTGCTAGATAGATGTACTTCCTTATTCCTCTTAGTTAGAAAAGTGAATGTAGAAAAACACAAAGAGAAGAAAACAGAAGATAAAGGAGACCAGCTAGGGACTGGGAGACCCAAGGAATAGCATGAGGTGAGTTCACGGGGATTTCTCTCTGCCTTCTGTATGAACTGGGTGCTGGAGAGACTGGCCGCATGGAAACACCAACAGGCACAAAGAAAGAGAACTCCCCCATAACCTGCTCCATCCCACCAAAAGACAGGAATGGGAGGCTTAACAAGTCTAAACCTTTTAACTCTGGTCACTATACAGAAAACTGTGGCCTTAGCAGCTAAATCTGAGTGGGAAGCCTAGACTTCTACTCTCACCAGTCCATGATGAAGTAGCCCAATTGTGTTGTCCATGGGTAAGTCACAGGGAAGCTGAGGCTCTCATCCTACTTAGTGGTAACAAGAGCCTGCAATCCCACAGTGTCAATGGAGACCATCTGGGTGTCTGACTTTTTCCCTGTCTGGAGGTAACAAGGCACCTTTCCCTTCCCAGTGAGTTGGTGTCAGACCCAGCTGGTGGGGTGGGAGCAATATACCCCTGCTCAGAAATGACAACACCATCCCACAGCACAGCACCACTGGGGGCTTGTGAAGCTATAAGAGGCACCTCTGCCCCTCAGTTGAGGGTGTTACTAGTGGAAGTGCAGTTGGCAGCTTGAACCCTGCTCAGTGATGAGCTTGCAGTGAGAAAGCTGGACTTCCTCCTCCATCAGGTAGAAATGGGCTGTGCCTCTCATCTCCCACAAGAGTGATACCAATGCAACCAACAGAAATAGAGGAATTAAGCAATGTCTTTAGCACAATAACAAATGTATCCAGGTTTCAGTTGAAAATAACGTGTCACATCAGAATCAGGAAAATCTCCACTTGAATGAGAAGAGGCAGATACCACTGGCAAGATGGCGCAGACGTGAGAATTCTCTGACCAGGATCTTAGCATTGTGAAAACACTTCAGAGACCAATTATGAATGTGCTTAAAACAAGCAAAAGGTGGAAGATATAAAGAAGAACCAAATAAACTTTAGGACCAAAAAATTTAAAAAAATAAAAATTGGCAAAAATAAAGTAAGAGATGCATTCAGTAGCAGAATAGAGGGGACAGGAAAAGGATCATTGAAATTGAGGCTAGTACAGTAGAAATGACCCAATCTGAACAGAGCTCAGAGAAGATAAAACAGACTGAAAAAAAAGATCCATGTTCAGGAACCAGTAATAGAATATCTAATATCCCATGTCAGATAGAAATCAGAAAGAGGATGGAGTTTTGAAAGCATTCAAATAAATAATGGCTGAAATTTCTCCAAATTTGGAATAACAAAACATAAAACTTTAGACTCAAGAGGAAGAGAAAGCCCCAAGGAGGATAAAAATCAAATAAATACACTGCAAGATAACAATACTCAAATTTTTGAGAACTCAACAGAATGAAGAGAAAGAAAATCTGGAAAAGGGTGAGAGGAAAATCACTTTACCTCTGGGAAGAACCATTTGAATGGTGGCAGATTTCTCTTCAGAAGCCACCAAAGCCAGAAGAAAGTGGCACAGCATTTTTACGTCCTGAAGAAAAATCACTACTCAGTGATCTTTACCCAGAAAAAATAACCTTCACAGTCAAAGGGAAAGTCCACACGTTCTTAGATAAGGACAACGAGATGCATTCTTCACCAGTGAAATTATCCTGAGACAAGAGCTAAAAGAAGTTCTCTAAGCAGAAAAGAAATGGCAAAAGAAGGAACCTTGCAGAACCACAGGGGGAAAAAGACCAGCAGACTGGGTAAAATCATAGGCAGACACAGTGCACGTCCCTTCTCTTGAGTTTTCTAAATTATATTTGAACATTGAAGAAAAATTATTTAACTGTCTCATGTGGTTCTCAAGGTATACAGAGGAAGTATGCTAGACAATGAGTAGAGGGATTTAAGAATTCTACATTCCATTCAAACTAGTAAAATATGGCAAAATATACTGTGGTGTGTATGTGTGTGTGTGTGTGTGTGTGTGTGTGTGTGTGTGTGTGTGCATGTGTCTGTGTGTGTATTCCTGCTTGTATAGATACAGGCACACAAAGTAACTAAAATCCTATACTTTCAAAAAACACTATAGATAAAAGGGAATTGTAAAAATCTATAGGAAAGAAAAAACATGTAAACAGAATTAAAAACTAGAAAGAATAGTGAGAAAACAATAAAATAAGGTAAAATGGCAGATATAAGCATAAATGTTAACAATTACATTAAATGTAAATGGTCTAAATACATCAATTCAAAGGAGAAGTTGGTATAGTAGAAAAGGGTCTTTTTTTGTAAAGACCTGATTCTGTGCTATTTAAAACAAACTCACTTTAACTGTAGTTGATGTAACTTTCACATTAAAGGAAGGTAGAAGGTAAAAGGTTTTATTTGAAATAGTCTAATGACCCCCAGTGGGTGAACAGATGAATGCTTTGTGGAGTACCTTCATAATTAAAAACTGCTCAGACTGTCCACACACTCAATGATGTGGATGCATCTCAAAGTTACTATACTGAGTGAAAGAAGCTAGAAAAAAAGGAAAACCTCCGATACATTTCCATTTATATTAGTTTATAGAAAGCTCAGTTTTTACCTATAGAGAACATATCTGTGCTTCCTTAGGGACAGATATGGAGGGACAGATGGATCATAAGTGGTTGTGAGGAATGGTGAAGGATGTGATAATTTTGGTGCGGTTATGGATGCATGTGCACATCACATTTTGTCAAACTGTACACTTTAGTGGGTGAAATATATGCAGCTTATTGCCTTAAAAACTTCTTTAAAAGCTCTTTAAAAACTCAGTGAGTATAAAATGAAAAAATATACAGATTCCAGAGGGTGAAATGGACTTGAGATTAGACACCTCTAACCTGTGCAGGCTAGATACATCTACTTCAGTTTCACTACATTAAAAAGTAAAACCTGTAATTCAGTCTGTATAGAGTTACAAGTTATGGGTATTTTAAAATATCACATTCCTGAACTGTCTATTTGAGTACTAAGTTAAGGCAGAATTTTCCTATTTGCTAGTTAGTTGGAATGTAGCTCTGTCTCTTTTATTCATTTGTTTTTCTGTTAGATGAGAATACTTATTTTTCTACTTCATTATCTGGTTTAATACCATATCTGTGAAATCCAGTGGAGAACTTAGAAGCACCTGGTGCACCTTGGGACCTAGAACTCCCTGGGGCCCTCTCCTTGGTGCCTGTCTCCCAGGTTTGCAGGACAGCCTCATGGTGGGTGTCCACGAGATGCACTGCAAACAGCCAGGACCAGGGATCTGTGTCTATCAGCCTGTGATTGTTTTACCTGCGATTGGTGGCTTCCGTTCCTTTAAGAAAGTGCTAAAAGTAATTAGAACCCTTGCTTGGACTGCACCTCACACAGTGGCTCCACCAGCCAGGTCATCCCCTCTCCAACCTCCTCTCTTCCTCCTTTTTTTTTTTTTTAAAAGAGAGAGTGAGAGAGGGGGACAGAGAGAGAGAGAGAAAGAGAGAGAGAGAGAGAGAGAGAGAGAGAGAGAGAGAGAGAGAGAATTTTAACATTTATTTATTTTTTCTTAGTTCTCAGCAGACACAACATCTTTGTTGGTATGTGGTGCTGCTGAGGATGGAACCCGAGCCGCACGCATGCTAGGCGAGCGCCCTACCGCTTGAGCCACATCCCAGCCCTCTTCCTCCTTTCTTTCAGAGTAAAACCACTGCCTGCCATTTCAGCCCGGGTCCATTTATAATTCGATTCGTGATCAGACTTTTCACACTGAAGTCTGAGCACTGTGAGGGGGACTTGGTCTCTTCTGGCCGCTGTGGACCCCCAGCACTGAAGACTGCTGGCCACAGGAACCCCAATCCCTCTGCGGGCTGGGTACCCCATGGCTGGCCTGCTGGCTCGTGGTATGATGGTGTCACCCACAGTGGCAGCGGCGCAGGCTGCTCTCAGCTGGTCTTCTCTCCCTGAGGAATATTGGCCTTCCTAGGGTGGCCGCCTCCCTTCTCTATCAGAACCCCAGTGGGCCTGGTGGGTACACCTGATACTTCCTGAGCTGTGATGAGATTTTAGGTCTCAGGGCCACCTTGTCCCAGGGCTAATGGCTTCCCTCAGCCATGTTGTATGGTTTTGCACTCTTTATTTTTTGTGCCTCTTCCTGAGTCACTAACGTGAGTGGGGTGCACTCCCCAAGTCTATGTGATGGCCTGTAAGACTATCAGCATGAATACAGCCAAAATATATTTTAATAGGTGGAAATGAGAGTTAACATAAAAATAATAGCAAATGTGAAATAACTTGGAAAAGAAGAACTTACATCCAACAGAGTTTTATGTAGTCACTCGGAGTATTTTTTTTCCCACTAACTGACTAATTCGACCAATATTTCTTGAGCACAGACACGCCTCCTCCTTGATGAGGGAGGCAGTAGTGATGGAGGCTTATGTTCTGGAACCCAGGGCCTCTGCTGCAGTGGGGTGGGTGGGGATCGGCAGGAGAGAGGACCTTACAGGGTGTCACAGAGACCACTGGGAACCTGCCAGTGAGCAGGAAGAGGAGACTGTGTTCCACAGGGTTTTGGGGCACGGCCCATCAGGAAGACATTTAGCCTGCATCCTAAAGGATCAGAAAGTCCAGCCAAGGACAGAGCAGGGAGAAAGAGTGTCAGGCCAAGAGAAAACAACAAAACCTGGAGACAAGGGACAGCTGGAGAGTTCAAGGGGTCACTGGGTGACCCTCGCAGCCTGTGATGATAGGAAGTCACTGGGAGAACATGAAGGGATGGAAAAGGCAGGCCGTTGTGCAAGGACCCAGTTCAAGATTGATTGATTGTTGTGGAAAAAATGTCCTAAACTCTTCCTATAGATTTAAGTCACTTGATGTTCCCACAACCTTATGAAGTAAGCTACCCTAGAGGCAGGGAAAAAGTGAGAAACACACCCTACCCGGCAGAGCCATCTCGGGAATATGTCTGCCTGCTAACCCTGTGTAAACAGCGCACCACCTAGGCATACATTCAATGGAATATCACTTACCCATCTAAAGGAATGAAGTCCTGATACCTGCTTCATTATAGATGGACCTTGAAAATACCATGTTGAGGAGAAGAAGCCAGACATAGTTATAAAGGTTATATTCTTATACTTAAATAAAATCCTCAAATACCCACATCTACAGAGACAGAGCACAGGTTAGTGGTGGCAGGGCTTGGGGAGCAGGGCAGGGGCGTGGCTGCTGATGGGCACAGGGTTTTGGGAGAGCTGTGAAAACCATCTGTCATGAGTACTGCTCATTGTACAACTCTGTGCCTGCTAAACACCACTGACATGTGCACCTTAAGAGGGAAGACTTAGTGAATGATATCTCCATGTAGTTGATGCTACAAAAAAAACGGAACATGCCTAAAGTCTCAGAGGCAGAGCCATAGCTCCTGGATGTGGAGCAGGTCGTCCGGCTCATCTGTGCTCTTTGTCACTTCACGGTGCACCATTCATCCTTTATTCTGTGAGTAAAGAGGCGTGGCCTTTGTTTGAAGATCAAAGCAGCTGATACATGGGGGTTTTCCAAGTTAGTTTAAACCAAGGAGCTGGTTGGAGACTGATGGAGGGAAGTCACTGAGCTGATTTTATAGTTTCTTGAACAAACAAACATGATAAAAATGAATTATAAGGATGGGTTAACAGGACCACATTTCAAAATGCATGTGTATGTGTATGTTTCATGTACCTGCCCATGTTACATGCTTCATGGCTGACAGTCTTTAAGGTACATGGCTTGCATTTGAGAGAGGATATGCAAATGTTTGGTGAGGATAAGTAGCCTAGATGCTGCTTATGATGAAGAAGAAGGGCAGTTGGATGGGAGGAGCCTGGAGTTGTTCTCTGCCTCTTCCTTTAGTGACTCTCTGATGCTGGACAAATCTACTCTCCACAGCCTCCTCTCAAAACTGGGATGCTAGCAGTTTCTAGTTACACCTAGTTGCTCAAAGTTTAGTGGCCAAGAATGACCCTATGCTCTCCATCTTGGTTCTTTGCTGCCTGGGCTCAGCTTCCCAGATTCTCAGATATTTCTCACGCAGCTGAAGTTGAATGGTGGCTGAGACTGCCACTGTCACAAGGCCTGACAGGGGGACATTCACTGTGTCTCCCAGACACGGCTAGTAATGGGGACCCAGGTACTACACATGCTTAGTTCCCTAGATCTAAAATCATACACTATTTGATTTGGAGAAAATTAACTTTTTGTAGCCTCATTTGGTGAAATGAGTAGTCAAAGTAATGGGTTAATCAGTAGTAAGGGTAATAAGAGCAGCGTTTCCTGGGGTTTTCTGGAGTGTAATTGGATGAGCGGTGTTCAGTTGATGGGGTCAGGCCCAACCACGCTGAACATGCCATACGGTTAGCTGTTTCTGTATATACTATGATGACAGATCACAGATGCACTCCTAGCTGTGCTCCACTTGGGAGCCGAGACAGAGGCTTTGATGTGTAGTATACAGGTGGCTCTGTGGAGGCCCAGCGTGGGACACATTACCTTTACTCCTCTGTTGTCATAAGGGCAGATTAAAAGAGAAGACCTAGCTGAGAAGCAACCACAGGCTGGAATTTTATTGACTATGCACCAATTCTGTGCATGTCCCTGAGTCCATCTATTCAAGGCAGAGTAAAAGGAGCAGCAGATTTCTCCTTATTTGCACATCTCTGACCTTGAGCAGTCTCTTTTGAAGGCTGCAGGTTCTTTGTCTTCTTGAAGCATTTAAATGTGTCTCCTTTATATCAATAATAAGTGCATTAATGGAGGTAGTCAGGGCAGACAGGGGCCAGGCTGAATGACAGGCATCCTGGCCTTCTCAAAGGGCTACCACTCTATAAAAATACAGTGTAATTTGTCAAATGTCAAGTAGATTAATATGTCAGACCTGGGAATATTTGCCTTGTAACATTGTCGCATTTAGATAATTGAATATTGCAATAGCTCAGCATCTTGCTTAAAATTAAAATATCAAGATTTACATCATTCTTAGCCACAGAACCATTTTTTCCCCCAACAGATTTAAAATCCTCACAATAAAGAGAAGGTCTCATCTGGCTCTTGTACACAGAATTTTTGAAGCATACCAGTTCCTGGTAACAGATGTATTTAGCCAGAATAATCTGCACATTACCTAGCAAAGATGAATAGTTATTTAATGGAGCTTGAAATTATTTCAATCCATAAAGCTCAGTGTGGATCACCAGTTTCACCTGCCTGTGGCCCCGTCAGTGCTGACACCTAAAACCTGGCTTCGGAGACGTCTCAGGAGTAAAGGGGCCCAGTCTGGGTGAGTCTTATGTCTTTAAAATGAAAAGGAAAATGCATTTTTGTGCACAATATCCTGATATTTTGAAGTTAATGATGCACCCTTTTTGATTTGGCCCTGAGCTGCTATTTTGCTGAGGACAAATAATAGCTTCATGTATATCTCCAAAATTGACATTGGGTTAAAAAGGGAGAGATCATTCCCTGGTCACCCATAGCACCTTCAGACCCTGGTGCAAGCTAAATTTATTAAACTAATAAATTTGACAAATTAAAAAGACAAATCAGTGACATTGTTAGTCAAGAAATATTTATTGGAGGCAAGAAATGAAAGGCACCATTTGTTTATAGCATGGGTCATTTACAGTCATTTGGAAGCTTTTGACTTCTTAGGAAATAAAAGGAGACAAGCATGTGTGATTTGCAGGTGGGATATCATAAAAAGAAGGACAGCACTGCTTTCAAAAATCACGCCACTGGAGAGAGCATCATTTCGAAGGGTGTTGTCAGTCTTTGAAATTTCAAGGTTAGAGAGAAGGGACCCAATGGGGCTTATTTTGGTTTCCATTAACTAAGATATTTACTAAGTTGATTTCAATAAACTCGTTTAGCTTATGCCCCAGGATGAGCACAGCATGGACTTAAATCTGCACAGAAATCATGTTGAAGGGACAACCAGAAAGTCAGACATCCTACATCCTCTGGAAGAGGAGGCAGCAGGTGGTGCAAGGTAGCAGGGACGCTCAGGTGTGGGATTCGAGTGTCCATCTGTCTGGGATGAGTTCCGGGAGGGGTTCCGGGGTTTGGCTGGCCTCTCTCTCTTGCCAGCCCCCTCCCCTCTGTCTTTCAGGAAAATCCATGTTCTGACATCTGACCACTTATTGCCAGCTGTCTGGTCTGGGGCTAGACCCCTCCCCAAGTGTCCATTATCTCAAGAACAGTGGGGGGGGTCACTGTACCACCCTGCACTGTGCTTGTGAGCTTGGAGACAGCAGGTGGGTCCTGCCCAGGTGGGAACCAGAGCCCTGGGTGATTGTTAGGTGCAATGCAGGGAAATGGGAGGTGCAGGTTGGTTCCTCATCTTCCCACCTGAGGAACATCATGATTTTTGATATATGCACACTGCCTTATAATACTGACCTATTTTTCTTTCTTTTTTTAAAAATGATATGTCGATAAAGATATTTTAAAAGGCAGCTTGTTATCATTACTGGAAAGGTAAAAAGATTATCAGTTTCCAAAAGAGAAAAAAATATAAATGTGATGGAAATTTCCAATGTTGTCAAACTTAAAACAGCAAAGTAGCCCTGCCATATGTGTTTAGAGAAATGCCCACCTGAAACCAAGCCCCTCCAGAGGAGCAGAGCGGTGGGCATCACTTGCTCATGGATGGAAGGAGGAGGAGTCCTGCTGGGTGAGGCTGGGCGTGGAGCGTCCTGTCTCCAGGACAGAGGCAGATCATCCCTGCTTGAGTTAGGGACAGTGGTGACAATGAGTAGAGGTGATAAAACTGTCCTGCCTTTTACCTTGTGTCATTCTTGGCTGTCTTGTGAGGTGGCAGAGACAGAAGCTGGGCAAAGACGAGGGTCCGAGTGGCTCCTTGGAGGAAGGAAACACAAGTGTTGTCTTCCCTGGCTGTGGCCACCCTGGAGCACAGACCAAGTGGGAAGGGAGCCTGTGGGGTCTCCCCACCCTCTCCTACCTGCCCCACCTGCAAGGAGACATCTTGGAGGAGTCTTCCTCATCTTCTCCCATGTCCAGCCCCTTCCTCTACCCTGGGAAACTGGGCACCTCTTTGTGCAACCCCAGAGTGGAGTCGGTAGCAGCAGGACTCCCCAAGAGGAGTCACCAGGCCCCAGGGAGAGGAGAAACTCTTTGGGGACTTGGCTGAGTTCCCTGTGGAGCCAGAAGGCGGCACGTCACCTACAGGCATGAAGACAGAGCAGAACGTGGAGGGGGGTCTGCACTGCTGGGCTCCTCCTACCAGCAAGACCCATCACTGGACAAGACAGGCTCCCCTGGTGCCCCAGGGGGTGATGCCAGTTAGGAGAGGAGGCCCCTCCTCTTCTCTGCACTTGGCCTAGCTTGGAATGGACTGGTCCACAGTCTCTGCTCCCACAAGGTCCTTGGGGAGAGGGAGAACAAAACAAAATTTGAATGGTGGTATATGGGGGTTGAAAAGAAAGTGACCACAACACTCAGAGCGACCAAGAGATCTTTATTGCAGCAGTGCAACAGAGGAGAAAAGAGAAGAAGAAAAAGAAGAAGGAGGAGGAGGAGGAGGAGGAGGAGGAGGAGGAAGAGGAGGAGGAGGAGGAGGAGGAGGAGGGAGAGAAGGAGGAGGAGGAGGAAAAGGAGGAGAAGGAGGAGGAGGAGGAGAAGAAGGAGGAAAAGAAAGAGAGAGGAAAGAAGAGAGAGGAGAGATGGAGAGGGAGAGAGCAAGAGAGAGAGAGAGCGAGAGAGCACACTCACAAGAGAGACAGAGAGAGAGAGAGAGAGAGAGAGAGAGAGAGAGAGAGAGAGAGAGAGAGAGAGAGGGCCCTACAGGAGGGAGTTTTTATAGCCCAAATCTAATGAGGTCTCTGGGTCTGCAAGCTGCTTGTTGGCACAAGGGGGGTAAAGAGTTCAGCCTTGAGCAGGAGGGTGAAGCACTCAGTCTTGAGCGGGAGCTTGGGCGTTTGGGCTTGCAGCAAACAGGTGATAAAGAACAAGACAGAGGGTTTGAGAAGCCAAGTCATGCTGAAGCATGTTTGGCATGTCCTGCAGACAACTTACTCAGCCTGTCCTGCACCTAACAGGGGTATGTTTATTTTAAGTGTCTTAAAATTATTTTCAATATATTAAAACTTTTTCTTTCATGGATTTCAGCTTAGGATGGAGTGAAATTTAAGATTCAATTAACTGAATAAAAAAAACATAAGCTACAGATGCAATTGGAAAGCAAGAGTCTCAATTCTCTCTGTTGAAAGAAGAGGAAGAGAACAGTCTCTGGTTTTCTTAAAGCATTTACTTTACAGGACTCCTAATTTTAGTTCTTTTTTTTAAATCTAATTCTTTGATTATATGCAAATGGTAAAAATCTAAATAGGGGTCTGGATAGCTTTGTGACTGAGAAATGTTCATTCAAGGATGCTGGGACCCTGTCCTTGACATGTTGTCATCTAAGATAAGTGGGCAGGGGACCTTCTGTAGGCTCCTCACTCTGAGTCGTGTCATAAGGTAGGAGAAGGTAGTTAGCTAACAGGTGACCCCCCATCGCCAGGTGCCTCTGGAGTGGACAATGCAGGCCCTCTGGGCCACCGAGGTCTTCGCTGGCCGACTGCTATTACTCATCTCAAGAATATTACATAATGGGTTTTATCTACTTGGGGGTGAGATTTCTCGAGGTTTCACAATCTCTTAGCAGATTGTCTACATTGTGTGTTACATTTTGGTTTAATCTTACTCAAGACTGAAATCAGTAATAAGGCTTTTTTCTTTCTCTACTTTCTTGGTGAGAGTTTGCAGGTTGGCAAGAGATCTTGTTTTTAATTCTATTTCCCCAAAGCTGGTAACACACGGCTCCCAGGGGGACCCTGGAGGTTAGTGGCAGGTGATCAGTGTTTAGAAAATATGGAGCTAGAGCAATTCATTGTATCCCAGTGGGACTCTGAACGCTGGGGCAGCTGGTGACTTACTACACAGCCTGTGGCACCTTGGTCAGGAGTTGGCAGTGGGAGGTGTCTTACCACGCATTCCCTCACCCCGCAGGTCCCGCCATCCTCTCCTCCCTAGGAGCTAAGGATGCTGCCGCGTGTCCACTGTCTTTTCATACCTTCTGGAACTCAAGGAGAAATCCAGGTGTCCATCAGAAGCCTACCCCTCACCAACCTCCCCTGCAGAATCGGTGGGACCAGTGATCAATTGTGCTGTGCCCTTTGCTTCCCAGACATGTTAAGGAATGACTTTGTCTCAGAACATTGAGGTCCCCTCACCCAAGGGCCCCTCAGCTCTGAGAAATGCACAGGCAGGGCTTCCTGTGCTCCAGGCAGCAGTGACCTTCACCTCCTCACTGTGTCCCCCGTAGGCCCCCAGAGAACCTGTGGAGGGTGCTCTCTTCACAGTGAGGCCCAATGGGCACAGACTCCTGGGTCAGGCACATACAGGCAGCTCTCTGTAATGGTCTCACCAGGGAACGAGAAACTCCTCTCCACAGAGCAATCACACCATTAGAGAAACAGCAGTGCAGAGTGGCCACTTGGAGGCCCCATCAGGAAGTGACAGGAAGCACCTCATCCTCACACGACATGTCCTAAATGTAGACCCAATTTTTCTATAAAAAATTCTAAAAAGGTATGGGATGGCTAAAGGTCGGGATCGATGGCAGGGCAGGATGGGAAAGCACTTAGGCATGCTGCTCCTGGGGACATTGATCTGTACCCAGCTCCAGCGAGTTTTTCTCAGCAGACATTTACATTTAGATTCTCTCAAGGATTGGTGCAAAACCCCTTCTGCTCCCAGACCCTCTGCTCCTTTTAACCCTACAGGAACCAACAGGTAAAATCTCAACCTCTAAGGCCGAGGCAAAACAGACACGAGGGCTTCTTAGCCATTTCAGTGTTTCATTGCAAAGTGACTTGGTCATCTGGAGGCTTCTCTTGAATTTGCCAAATGAGAGCTCTCCCATTAGACCCAACTGAACATTTCCTATTCTCTGCATTCACTTGGAAAGCAGGCAATATTGTCCATGCCCAGGAGATCAGTGTTTAAGGTCAGGGAAGGACCCATATTCTGAAAGCTCATATCCTTTTGTAAATGAACTTGCTCATATTTCATAAACAGTATTTCCTGACTTGGCCCTAATAATGTGGTTGTATTTACATCCGCTTAAGGGATGACAAAGAAAAGGTTAAAATAATTCTGGATTTGTTAATTCTAAATCAATATCATATAGAAAAAGGCAATTCTCAGAAGAAGAGTTAAAAATCAATAAGCACATGAAAAATCATTTATCATTGACCAGAAATCAATTAAACTAAATAGGAGAATAATGAAAAGATTTTTCTGTCCATCATGGCAGGTTAGTTAGCCTGGGATAAGTCTAGGTAATTTGTCCTCCCACTGAAGAAAAAAAGAATGAAGCAGGAAACAGACAGACGTGTTGATGAAGAATTCCAGAGGAATTAGCTGGAATGTTGGAGCAGGGGAGGTGCAGGGAGAAAGGAGTGGGGTTCAGCAAAGGTCTCAGGGGAGCTAGCCGGCCCCTCCCACTGCATTCTGGGTCTCCCAAGGTGGCGCCTTAGGAGTGGAGGTGACCTAGAGTGGATGGCTGTCCCAGAGACTGTGTCCTCCTTGGAAATCACCCGGCCAACACCTCCACAGGTGCCTGGCTGAGGTGCAAATGGGATTCCTTCATGGAAGAAGGTAATGTTCTTCTACCACTTTATTAACACTCAAGCAGAGACACAGCCCGCACAATAAAAAGATACGTAGCTCATGAGGAAACAAACCACTGTAGCTGAAAACCAACCCACACGGACTCGAGAGAAATAGCTACAGTCAGCGTGCCTCCCCCAATGGCATTTGGCCAGATACCAACTTTAACCCAACTAAGAGCTTATGTTCAGTGAGACAAAAGGAGGAATCGGGAGTTGGAGACATGGAAACTATGCAAAAGGAACAAATGGCAATTTCAGAATTAAAAACAAAAAGCACATTCCCAACTCGGTGGATTGGATTAAGGGCAGATAAATCATTGAAGACAAAATTAGTGGACTAGAAGATGCAAGAGGGAAAAAATACAGACTAAAGCCCCAAGAGACAGCAGCATTGCAAACACAGGAGGTGAAGTGGAAACCAGAAAGGAGACAGCCCAACGTTCGAGGGCTTGTATTTCAAGGTGTGGGGGAAAAATTAGTTGGGTCAGAAACAAGATTTAAAGAGAGAATAGCTGAGCATTTCCCCAAATTATTAAAACACATCAAGAAAATTAAATAAGTCATATGAATCTAAGAAATAATATGCTTAGAAACCCAAATGTCCCGCATGTGATAATGTCACTTCTGATCATCACCATGGCCATGGAGCAAAAATAAGGTGAAGGAGTTACTTTTGAAAAAAACATAAGAAAATATTAGTGTTTACAGCCTTCCTATAGAAACTTTTATTTCTACCTGTTTCCTCCTCAAAGTGAAGCTGAGATCTGACTATTGACAATCGTAATAATATTTGTAATAAATATTCCTGGGTATTTAGAACAATTTGAGGAAAATAGTGGAAGAAAGGAAGATAGGAAGTTCAGGAAGACAGGAAGTACAGGAAGACAGGAAGTACTGCCACAACTCACCACTCACTGCTCACTTTTGGTGTTATTGTAGGTATGTTTCTTTACACTGGCAGATACAGGTCTTCTCCTCCAGAACCCTGGATATCTCCTCCTGTCCTGTGGCCCCTGGGCAGGACTTGACTGTGTCATGTACCATCTCGCCTCCTCGGGACATTCTGAGCTTAGTGCCAGTGGATTTTTTCTATGACTGACAGGCCTGTAAGCATCTTGGTGCCAGTTAGGAGTCTCCATCCTGAAACACTTGTCTTTGGGTTTCATTTTCTTTTTTACTTTGTCCTAAAATTAGCAAGAGGAGTAATGTTTCAAAGGCTGCTTGATTTTATTATCCTCCCTGGAACAACCCAAAGCTCTGCTCTCCTGAGATGTGGAATTTAGAACTACTTCTACTACAGGCCAGGGAATCCAAAGAGGATTTTGTTCTTGGTCATTTCACATCAAACTGAGGTTGAGCTACTGGTCACTGGGGACGGCGTCTCTACGTGGGCATCAGCAAGTTCCCAGCAAAATTGACCACTGCAGTGGGTGAGTCCAGGGCCCGCCACTCAAGCCACATGGGAAAATAAAAGTGTCACTGAGAGGAAGCCAGAGTCTGAGCACAGATTTTGGAGTCGATCACAGGATCCTGCATTGATTCAAGTTGAAATGTATTTATACCTCGGTTTTTTTGTCTGTAAAACTGACTCTGTTCATAGTGCCAACCTCATGGGGCTCTGGGGTAAATGAGCTACAATGTGCAAAGGACCAGGACTTTCACTGCCCCAGGAAGCCCCATGGCCAGAGTGGCAGAAGGCTATTATTTCCTGCTGGTATTTTGTGTCTTTTACCCTCTGTTAGACTCCCAGGAATGCATGCAGACTGCAGGTAGCTTTTGTAAAGTGATTAACTGTGAGAAAAAACTTCCTGTCTTTACTCTAAAAGTGGGGAGTCCTTGGTGGTGTAGGGAAGTATTTCATTATTCCTGCTAATTTGGGAGGCTGTATCAGTCAGGATCTTGGAGAAAACAAATATCACATTCAAAGGGAGTCATTGAAATAAGTTAGTTTAAGAAGTATTTGCCTAGGTGTGGATGTGCAATGGGCCTCCAGTAGCTAAGCCTCACCAGAAGTCAGAGGGGATGGGATCCCAGGGTGGCAGTGCAGAGAGGTCACCTCCTGAGTATGGAGTAGGGGAGGCTGGGGAGGGTGGAGGTGGGGAGAGCAATGATCAGATCCAGGAGACATTCAGCTTCAAGTTCAGCTAATAGAACCACAATCAATACAAAGGAATAGAAAGAGCTTTGCCAAACAGTGGCGTATGGCTTTTCTAAAAACTGCTCAGTGGACAAATGCAACCTGTACCTTTGGTCCCCATTTTACAGGTGGCCAGATTCCTGGAGTGCACCTAAAATAGAACACAGCCACGATGCCATCAAGACCAACCTGAACAACAGCAGGACAGTCGTTATTAGCATTTCTTCAGTGCTTTATGACTTACAAATTGCTGTTGTATAGCGAATCACAACTGAACCTCATGCTAATAATTATTAATTTATACAAAATGGAAGCATGGGAATTTACTTGGCCAGGGTCAAGATGATTATGCAATTTTTTAAAAACATGAGGTGCAATTCCCATAACCTAAAATCAACCATTTTGAAGTAAAAAATCTAGTGGTATTAAGGACACCCCCCAACGTTGTGTAAACACCACTTCTAGCTAATCCTGAAATATTTTTATCCTCCAAAAGCAAGTGCTGTACCCATTTTGCAGTTGGTCCCCCTTCATCCCCAGCCCCCTCAAACCCCTTTGCTGTGTCTCTGTAGGTTCACCCAATCTGGTTGTCTCCTCTTTATGTGGTCATGTGGATGTGTCCTTTTGTGACTGGCTCCTTTCACTGAGCATTATGTTTTATGTATCAGCGTTTCATTTCCTTCTGTGGCTGAATGATATTCCAGGGTCTACCATACCACGTGTCCCTGATGCATTGGTCGGTGGAAGGTTAGGGTTGTTTCTCTCTGTGGGCCGTTGAGAATCGTGCTACCATGAATCCATCTTGCTGTTTTAACCTGTGGCCTATTTTGAAAATTCTGGAGACAATCAGACAACTTGGCCTTTGAGTACAAGAGGAAGATCTTACTCATTGTCTCCTCTCCTCCTCCTATGAGCAATGTGCCTGGAGGGCCAGGGTGGGGACAGCCCCTGTCCTAGACCCTGGAGACACAGCAGGAAAGAAACAAATCCCATCCCCCCTGCACTGTCCCTAGTCCGGTGGTGAATGGGGAAAACCCACAAGGGCACATCAGATGGGGTGGTGTTGGGCGGGCAGTGGACCGCCCCCATGGTGGAAAGGGTGGCCAGGAGGTACTGAGAAGGCACAGGAAAGAGGGTGTCTCTGCAGAGCTATGGAAGTGAGGGAGCCTTTCAAAGGAAGAGTGTTTCAGGCTGAGCCATACCCAGGCTCAAGACCCAGCACCACCAGCTTTGAGCCTCTCTGAGCTTCAGATTTTGTATATTGAGACCAAATATCATGTCTCTCACAGGGTTGTGTAAGGACCAAACATTAACTTTAACTGTCAAAGCAATAATCTTGGCATATCTTTACCTACTTAGCTAATGAGACTTTATTAATATTATGTTTGCTTAGTTTCTACAACTATTTGTCCCCTGCACATTCTTAAAGTACAGCGAGTGACCCCACGCTTAATGTCTGAAGGCTTGATACTCTGGGATAACATGAGATATTGCCTTAGGTCTCACCCTTCCAGACAGACCATTTGTTCTCAGAATATATAATGAGATGGAAATTTGTTAAGTAATCAACCAATTCTAATACCTGGTAGAAATAAAATCTCTGGCTGGAAAATTCTAGAAGTGTTTATGGGGTGGGGGGGGAAGCAAGCATAATTTAATCAATAATTTTCACAATCCCCAAGTGCATGTCTTCCTCACAATTGTCTTTAGTGTGGAATCAATCAAATCAAAGAGTGGTGAGAAGAAACCTCTTCTGCCCGTGAACCTCAATCAATCTCCTGTTTTCATGTGCTTCCTCTCCCCAAAAATAAGAACAAACAATCTTTCTCTGTGCCCATCTATCTTGTTGTATATTGGGTTTTGATACTACAAATCACTTCCAATTTTGAAAAAATGGTTCCACAGTTTGCTTATTACTTGCCATTCTAAAAATTGAAGACCCATTATTTTCTATTTAAGAGTTTCAGAATATATTAATGGCAGGGGACCATCATCTTTTAATAGAATATAATCATCACTTAAATACAGCCTTTGGTTTTCAGAATTGGAATGAAAATGATCTCATTCTTCATAACTTCTTCCTTTTATGAAATGCTGTAGATTGGTGGCAAAATTACATATTATCCTATAATTGTTATTCAGATAAGATAGATTGGAGGACTCATCAGCCAAAACAGAAACTGTGTGACTCATTTTCTGTTTCCAAATCCACAACCACTTTGGGATAAATTAACCAAAGTCCATAAGTTATGTAGTCAGTGATTTAGTTATTGACTAAGCCTCTGAATGAAAAAAAACACCAACCCTCCAACTTACTTAGCTTAAGTAACAGGATACATTTGAGATCCCTAAATGCTTGCTTGGACAAAAAGAGCTCAGGGGATTTAGCTTTAAGGGTAAATCCTTTTCTTTCTTCTGTACTAACATTGAGGATAATTTAAGATATTCTTAACAATGAATGGAGGACAAATGAAAATAAGAGCACAAATCGCAGAGATGCATGGCAGGAGAATAAGACGGGGTGGCCGAAGCCCTTGAACTCCAGATAGTTTTTATAGTCAGATGCACCATCTTTCAGTCCACTACCAATTAAGACTGAGCATTCTCACCAAAGACCCCATGCCTGAACACATCCGGCCACCAAGAAGCACTGACAAGAGGCGTGGATGGTGTTCCTTTCAGCAAATAGCTGTTGAATACCCACGTGGGCCAGGAACTATCGAGAACATTAAATTTGAGATGCGAAGATGAACTCTTCACAGAGAGTGCCCTCGGAAGCACAAAGTAAAAGTTAAGCCAAGAAAATCTGAGTTAGAGCTGAAGATGATGCCAGTTAAGCCAGGGACGGTAAAGTCCTTCTGAATCTGACAGACCTGCCCTTGAGTCTCACTCAGATCAGCTCCTCAGGGGCAGGGAGGCTCAGTTCCTTCCTCCACAGGGGGCCTGGGGCTCTCCCTCTGTGCAATTGTCCACCTCTCCTTCTGGTTCTCAGCTTGGCTTCATGTGTTTGGAAAGCAACATCCTCAGAGGCCCTCACACTTACACTTGACGACCCCCATCCTGTGTTCCTGCCTCCCTGGCTCCTTGAGAAGGCTCCCAACTTCTTTCTGCTTCTCGGCAGCATTCTGTTTCCAGGCGTTGGGCTTCACCCCTGTGCAGTTGAAGCACCTGGCAAGGCTTTGAGAACAAAATTGGAGTGTAGCATTCACTCTCTGCACCTCCTTTTCCTTCTGGATTGTGGTCCCCCGAGTCCTGGATTTTCTTGGCAGCTACAAATCCAATTTTTGCCTTTCCATCCATGTGAGATTGTTGAAAGCTCTGCTGGATGCTTAGGGTATTTAATTCAAAATACTCTTGAAACACATGCCTCAGAGAACCAAAGCCAATTTGGCAGATGCTTCTCCAGGCAGGGACACCAGGAGAATAAGTACCATCAAAGGATCACCAGTTTCAGGTAATCTGAAGTGGCATCAGCATTGGGTCAAGATCCTTGCACTTATTGAACTATTTTTGTCCACATGGCCGGCCACTGCTTTCTTTCAATCTTGAACCTTTTTGCCAGATTCTGCCTTAAAGGGAGAAGCTGGGATGTGGGTGTCTGGATCATGGGAAGCTGGCTTCCCACGTCGGGTAGACATTTATCTACCAGGTGGCTGGGAATTCTCCATTTGGTACCCTGAATGCTGAGATGAATGTGAACAAAGAAGCTTGGGAATATTCTCCCTGCAAAAAATTAGGGGGTGTGAATAAAAGATGAATTTAGGAAAGAATCTAGTCCAATTATCACCTATTGTGTGATGTTGAGTCATTCCAAATTACCCACGAGCTGCTCTCTGCTTCTGAATTATTATTTCCCGGGACACACATGCTTCTCTCTGCAACATAGGCAGCTTTCATCCAGTTTTCAGGGCAGCACTTGGCTTTGGTTGGTCTGACCACTTCCCAAGTGCCCATGCAGAATAGAAACCCTCAAGAGGGGCATTTGCACGACCAGGGCTACCTGCCATTGGGTTTCCTCCGCATCACTTTCTGTTCTGGGCTATTTGGTACAATATTTCTGGGTATAAGGATGTGATAATCAGGCACGAAACCTCACAGTTTGGAGAAAGGACCCAAGCAAGCTATCTCCAGCAGGAATGTCTTGCTTTACAAGCCACCATAACTCTGGGTCCCTCATCCCTCCACTTTTTTGGTTTGCAGAAGTCTGATGCTTACACCTAACTGCCACTTCAGTCTCCAATAGCTGGTCTTTTGCTGTCTAAAGTAGTTATGGAAGTTACTAGAATAGCTGGACATCGCAGAAGTGGCCAGCCATGGGCAAAGATGAGTGAGGGCGAAGGCTTGGAGGAGAAGTGGCCACTTATAGGTGAGCAGGTGGCTGAGTGATGACATCACCTGATGGTGATGACATTGTCTACATTCAGCTCTTGCCTGTCAGTGAGGAGGCAATGGGGGGCTGTGCACCACTCGCCCTGGGGTCTGTCCTTGAGACTCCAGATAGTGTGACCTCTACAGAATTACTGAGTTATTTAATGAGAGGATTTGCACATGCAAAGCTCAGGGTCAGCACACCCCATACTGGCCTTTCTCTTAGTGAGGTGCAAGCTAGGGGCACCCCTAGGTTTGCAATTCTTTCTCTCTCTGCTTGGAGAGCTCCTCCTTCAGGCCCCACATAGCTCTCTCCAGGGAGCAATAGCACTGTGGGCCTGCTGGCTTTGTTGACAGAATCTTTTGCTTGTCTTCTGTCCCTGGAATGCACCTGGTTGAGGTCAGGGTATCTGCAGTGCTGCTGCTTTAGGGGCTTCTCAAGGTACTTTGGGAATGAGTGAGCAAATGAAGGTGAGCTCATATTCATGGGCATGGGGAGCAGGTGGCAGGTGGTGAGGGTTCTAGGAAGCAGGAAGAGAAGAAAATGTATCCTAGACCTTTTTACAGAGCCAGCCTTTCTCCCCCATGCATCTCTGGGACAGACATGTTTCAGTCTGCACCTTTTATCTTTTTGATATTTGGGTTAGTATCCACCCCTAGCTCTAGTCCATGGGCCATTGTGACATCTGAGGGCTTTCGAAAAATTAATAAACCTTCCTGTCTACAGTAGTTTCAGGTTCACAGAGAAACTGAGGGGAAAGTACAGAGAGCCCACATGTGCCCCTGTGTGCACCTACACCACCTGAGCTATGACCAACACCCCCGCCAAAGGGGGTGTTTGCTTCCCTGGAAGAACCTGCATGAGGTGTCCTTGTCACCACATCCCACGGTCTTGTGGGGATAGTTAATCACTTGAATTCCCTCTGTGTGAAATCAGGGCCTGGGAGAAGCATCAGGAGAGGAGGCTTGGGATGAGACTCCTTGTTCATGTGTCTAGTTTAATGAAGATTTAGGGAAGGACTGACAGACACCAAATAGTGACGTCTGCATTCCCAATTCCAGACCTTGGAATTCAGATGCATTTCACGTAGAGAGTTAGTCGTGTGGAAGAGCCTCATTGATGCCCAGGGAAAGAAAAGAAAGTGCCAGAAACAGGAGGTGAGTCTCAAGGCTGAATGTGTCCTTGTCTTGCTTTTCAATTCCATATGCTCGAGCACCCTCAACTTCAAAAGCCCTGAGCACTTACAACTTTCTCCTTAAATGGATCTTAAGCTACTTGATCTCAACTGATAATGAACTCATTCATCAAAGCCAAAGCAGTTTTAGAATCATTTGTATTTACCCACATTGAGATTCATTCATCAGGCTATCAGAGCTTTAGGGAACCTGCCCGTCCGGAGCACAGGAAGCAGCTCGGGCTGGGGATGGCAGCAATTTCCAAACTGTCCACGTGGAAGAAATGAGAGCAAATGGGACCATTTTCTTTAAGTTTTCACAGCCAACCTGACTGGCACACCAGGAACACTCAGCACAGCAGTTAGTTGAATTGGTTAATTGCATTTTGTGGAATCATCTCCATAGTCTTTCAGGAGCAGAGACTACATTGAAATAATCCCTGTTTGCAAGAGTTTTTATTAATTAAAAAAGTCTGATAGGTCATCAGTTTTCCTTTCTCCCTCTCTCCCTCCCTCCCTTCCTTCCTTCCTCCTTTCCTCCCTTCTTCTTTTTTCTTTACTTGCAGTACCAGGCATTGATCTCAGGGCTTTGCACAGGCTAGAAAATCACTGTACCATGGAGATACACTCCTAGCCCTTCAATTTTTTGGGAAAAAATAATATCTCAAGAAACATGGAGCTTGCTGACATGACTTCGGCAGCTCCCTGTCATCCAGGAGAATCCAGAAATCCCATTCTCAGAGGCTCTGGTGGCCACATTCCCAGCAGCATGCGCAAGGAACAACTGCAGTCCTGTCTTCCCTGCTGTTGGGACACAAGGCCATTTCAAGAACTGCCACTCCTCCAGAAACTAATGACAGGGTCTCCTATGGCAGAAGGGATCTATGGCCACCAGCTGCAGGGGAGAACGAGACCATAAGCAACAAGACTTCCCACCACCTGAGCTGGGCCTATCGATGCTGCATAGAAAATTTGGTGTGTGAAGCTAATAGAGAATTAGGGGCAGCAGTGGAAGCCAGATAGAGTGTGATTGATGTCTGCAGTACTCTAAAGCTTTTGTGAAAGAAGAGGGAATTCACTTCCTCCGGGCACCATCACTGGGAAGGTGACCTGCAAAGCGGATTTCACGACTTTCTGTGTGAGTTGTGGGTGCAGACCTCATATTAGTTTCTGAATGCTGCTGTAACAAATCACCACTAATGTGGTGACTGAAACTTTATCACATGTAACTTTATCACTGAGGTCAGAAGTCTGGCATGGGTCTCTGGGCTAAAATCGAGGTGTCTACAGGGCTGTGTCCTTTTCTGGCCTTGTAGGAGAGCCTGCTCCTGCCTGCCTTCCTGGCCCCAGCCCCTTCCATCTTCAGAGCCAGCTCCAGCTCCAGCCTTCTCTGGGTCTCCCTCTTCTGTTTGCTTCTTGTCAGGACCCTTCCAGGAAAGCTGAGACCACTGGAATAATCCAGAATAACCCCGATAACCTCCCAGCTCCAGGTCAGCTGGTCAGCACCTTCAGCCATTCTCCAACCTGGGTGCCCTTTGCTGGATAAGGAGAAGGGAGCATGATCACAGTTTCTGGGACTAGGCGTGGACATCTTTGGGGACCTGGGTCACTGGGGTGCATGGAGAGAGAGAGGGGAAGAATGGTTTTCCCAGAATGTTGTCATGTACAATGAGATTGCTCTCAGCAGGACAAACATGGAACTAAATTCTGTGGCTGAAAGCTGTCGGGGTGCATGATGTGTGGAACTATTTTTGATGTGAGAAACCCAAACTCAACTAGATCAGTTCATTTATTTCCCAAAATACTAGCACTGGGGATGGATTCCCTGCTAGTAACCTGCTTTAGGAAAATTAAATTGACATTACAAATAAATCATGGGCAGTGATTTGCGTTACAAAGAGCTTCACCTGGGGACTTCAATGAATTCAGCTGATTTAATTGCATATAAATCAGCCCAGGGCCAATTGTTCCTTGGTCCTGGCTCTGTCCTGGGGACTAAGGACATAAGGATGTGCAGAACCTGACTTGGCTGCTTATTATTGTTTTATTACATTGCCACTGCCCCAAAATCATGAAGGAGAAAATAAACCATCTCATCTGTGTTAAGTACCACTGGGGAGGCATAGAATTCCCCGATGGTGTAGGATGCAAGAATGTGTCCCTGTCCCCAGATCAGGGATGCCTCTGTGGGCATGTGCCCACTGAAAAGTCCAGGGAAGAAGTAGTGGAAGTTAAGGAAGTGCAGAGAAAACAACAGTGTCCAGACAGAGGGCCCACATGTACAAAGGCCCTGTGGCTGAAAGACCACAGTGGATACCAAGAATGGAAAGAAGGTGTATGTAATTGGGGCCACAGAGCAAGCTGGGGCAGGGCAACTGAGGACCAGAAGTCCAGGCTCTGCATGGTAAACATTGTTGTCATTAAAAGAACAAATGTGAGACATTGAAGCTGCTCAGGTGTGTAGAGAATGTGATCTGATTTGCAGCTAAGAATCGTTTTAGTTTGATTATAGAAGCTGATTAGAAGGGGATTCCACGCAGTGGCCAGTGGAGTGCAGGCAGAGTCAGCCACGGGGCAAGAGAAGTCTGAGCAGCAGTTGGCAGCAGAAGGAGGCTGTGCTGAGCTATGGCCCCTGCGGCCATGCCCTGTGTGTTTCATTTATGTCTCAGAGAAGTACTGTGGAGTAGGTACTACTTCCCCAAAATCATGAAGGAGAAAATAAACCATCTCATTTGTGATAAGTACCACTGGGGAGCTATACAATTCCACTGTTGTGCCCATTTGGGAGATGAAACTGGAGCAGAGGAGGAATTACGCTTACCACCACTTAGCCAGGCTGAGCCCAAGCCTCCTGCCCTGGGCCAGGGCCCAGGTGCCAGGGTTAGTGATGTGCCTGTAATGTTTGTTTGATAGAATGCAGAGTCAATGATGGGCTAGGAAAATCAACGGGCTCCAGTCAGGCATGTAAGTCTGAAAACCAGGCACATGTAAAGCTTTGGAGTCAAAATGGGAAATGACCATGTCTTCCATGTCCAGACAGGGGAGGGGACTGTGGCCCAGTTTCACAGATCAAAGGAGAAGAAGGGCCTGCTTCCATTGCCACCCTGAAATCCTGTGATCCTTAAATTCTCAGATACTCTGAGTTTTTTTTTTTTTTTTTTTTTTTTGGCGGGGGGGATGCCAGAAATCTAGGATTTGGAGCTCTCCCTAGTTTTTCAGGTTGGCAACTCCTTAGACAGGGTTTAATAGCGTGTTCAGTTCACCTCAAGGCTGGATGAAGCAAAGGGCTCAGAACCAGACCTCAGGGACCAACAGAGTCTATAGATGGCAGGTGAAAGCCCCCAGACTTGCTTCACCTGGGACTTCAGGGAACTCCTGCAGAGGGGTCTGCCGGCTGCTCTTGGGCCTGGTGCGGGCAGTGGCTGTTGACATCTTCAGCAATCCTCCTCGGTCCAGCCACAGAAACCAGATCTTGCAGCTTCAGATGTGGCCTTCACATCTGAGCTGGAGGCATGGAAGAATGAACTTGGCTAATTGATCCTAAGCCGCAGCCGCCAAGCCTCCTGGTATATTAGTGGCTTTATCAGTCTAAGACAGATGACTGTCTTTCCGCCCTTCACTAATGTCTCTGCTTTGGGAGGAATTTAAACCTCAGCTTTGAGTCACAAATTTAGAAGGGAAACCAATGATGGGGAGAGTAAGTAGAAACCTTTCTCCTGAGAAAGGCTGCAGGCAGGAGCCATTAGTGATGGATAGGCCCAGCTCCCTTTAAGCTAATGGGAGTCAGAGATGTAAATAGAGCTCGAAGTCTGTGCTCAGAGGCAAGGCTAAGTGATTGGATCACTCTAAGGCTCCACGTATGTGCGGACTTGTGACTCTAAATAGACTCAGAAAGTCTGCTTGGCAATTTTAATGGAAAGAAAAATTAAGCTCCATGTACAGATACATGGTCTTTGGTAGGCAGGAAGAAAGGGTGTTTTCTTGACCTCCAGGTGAGATTCAGGTCTGCCAGCTGAACTCTCACCTGTTGGGAGAAACAGTGAGCCCAGTTCCACTGCAGGGGTTGGAGCCAGAGCACAGGGGCGGTTCAGTGGATCAAACCCTGGACCAATTTCTGCAAGAGGAGTGTCCATCACTGCAATGGACCTCACTGTTCCAAGTGGGCAACCTGCTTTATCCTCACAGGCAATGGAATTCTTGATTTGGAGGGGACACATTGGTGGCCATGCTGAGGACAAGCAGACAGATTTCCTCCCGTGAGTGTCACAGAGGCAGGTGTTTGCTCTGTGCATCAGGCACAGAAATAAGCACTTGGAGAAGCTCAAACATACTTTGTTGTTCTTTATCACAAGTGGAAAAACTTTTCCTACAGGGCCAGCTAGTGCGTATTGCATCTTTGGGGGCTTTTCCATCTCAGTTGTAATTCCTGAACTCTGCCATTAAGGATTAAAAATAGTGGATACAGGGGCATGTCCATGTTTCAATAAAACTTTATTTTCACAAGCAGGCAGCCAGTTGGATTTGGGTTGTAGGTAGCAGATTTCTGTCTCCTATTTTACATTATGAAATTTAGAGCAGTTTGTTCTGTAGCAGTAGAGAACATTATAGAATGAATTTTCAAAGAAATAAAGTATCTGCTATTTGGATGCAAACCCCACAAGGGCAGGTACTAGGTCTCACTTAAAAACAAATGTCTGTCCCTTTCGGGCCACCTGAATGGGGGTGGAACGCTCAGTATGTAGATTATTTTTGTACACATTCACGTAATTTGTATTAAGTCTCAAGACCGAGCACTTCTAAGTGTCTTGGTGTTTAGAAATCAATGAGAGGCAGCTTGGAGGTGGTGAACGTGGTCAGGAATGACTTCTGTTTCCAAGACACATGGAAACAAAACAGGTCTTCTGTTTCCATGTATCTTGGATGAATAGCACCCTCTGGGTGGGCCAGGGTCTCACAGTGGGACAGAGCTGGGAGAACCGCTTGTCTTTCCCAGAGCAGAGGACAGGGCACCCTGCAGCAGTTCAGGCTGATTACACACACACACACACACACACACACACACACACACACACCTTCAACCACACATCACATCTCTACTGTCCTTCAGGCCTTTTGATCACATTGAAGAGAGAGTCTGTTTGGTGCTAGGAAGTTTGTAGCACTTTTTGGAGACAGAGCCAAACTCAGGCATCAGGAGTAAAGGGTGGCTGGGATTAGGAACTGTTCCTTTCTAGTAGTTATTTATTTTCTATAGTTACCTCCCCTTGTGCAAGTGAGACTGGGTTTCTATTTGTAGTGCACTGTCATGTTTCTGTTTCAAAAGATGAATTTGAATATAAACATATGTACTTTTGTTCTTTGTGTGTGTTTTTTGGTACTGGGGATTAAAACCAAGGTTGCTTTACCACTAAATAATATTCCTAGCCCTTTTTTTATTTAGAGACAGGGTCTTGCTAAGTTGCTGAGGCTTAACTTAAACTTGTGGTCCTCCTGCCTCAGCCTCCTGAGTCTTGGGACTATAGGCGTCTCCACTGCACCCAGCCAAAAGCTTGCATTTAAATTCCTCCCTCTTCCTCCACCCTCCTGCTCTCACTCCAGTGGTCTTCTCTTGTGAGAAATGACTCGGGGTGAATTCTGTGATCATCACCCTGTAGTTAGGGTGGCTGTGTGTTTCTGAAGCCAACCCTGGGCGGATCCTTGGTGACTCTGAATCTCTACCTCCAGGGACCTGCTGGATCCCAGGCTCTGCTCTTCTGAGGCCTCTGAGCAGACCCTCCCTCCCAGGTCCCGTGTGTGACCTCATGGCCTGGAAAGGGAGACATGTCTGAGCTGAAGTCTTACTCCTCTCAGTTAGGAAGGAAAAACCTCAAAGATGGCAGGGGATCTGAGGGACTTGTTGGGGACAGATTGGCCAGACTAGAAAGTAGTCCCTCTTCATGGCTCAGGGCAAAGACTGGGGATCTGCTGCCTGAGAATCGTGAAGAGGCTGGTGTTCCCAGAAGAGACCAGATCACCCCTCACCAAAAAGAGGGTGCCAGAACCCTTCTGCACAGCTCCTTTAACCCCCTCCATCTGACAGGCCTTAGGAGTTAGGGGAGTGGCTGTGTTCAGAACATCCCAAGGTTAGGTTTGAACCTTTCCCTCCAGGTGAGGAACAGGGCTTCATCATAAAGGGCTTCCAGTTACAGCTACTGAAATGACTCATTAATGTTCTTCCACACTGCTTCCATAAATACAGGGTATTTTTTAAAAACAGCTAAAATACTTGCAGCAGGGATATTGAAAAGTTTGGAAAGGTTAAATGGTAAGAACTATGAAAAAAAATCATCAGGTAACAATTTTTATCTTGCTCAAATATTAATATTTCTTTAGCATATTCACTCATGAAAGTGACAGCCAAATTTTAATGACCCCCTTCCACATGCAGAGAATTTTTCCTTTTGAGTTTTCTATTTCCAGGTGAAAAATGAAAGGATTGTCTAGCCTAGTTCTCTATTTCAGGTTGAATTTGCCATTCGAAGTTTGGGACTTTTCACAAGGAAGCCATTATGCTGGATAGCAGGTGAGCAGAAGTTTCTAAAATGAGGGAAAGACAAAGAGGATTCTGATGTACAATGACACAGTGCTGTACTCAGAAATAGGGTCCTGGGGACGTGGTTGTGGGTGCAGGGCTCTGGCCAGGAGACTCCGAGGGGAAGTGGGTGAACAGGGGAGTTGTGTGCTGTCTACACAGGCCATCAGGGCTAAACCCTGGGTAGGTTTCTAAGAAGAAATGAGTTTTTAAACTCAGTCTCTAAGAACCAGTTAGTAATCAGAGATATCAAAGAAAAAGAGGATAGGATGTGAGTGGGAGTTAAATAAAAAACAGAAATAGTATTAGAATCCCATTTTCCAATTTATCTTTTTTCTGAGAATTCAATCTAACAGCTGGAATGAGGGCCAGATTGAAGCCTAAGAGAAAAGATAAGATAAAGGATTAGATGTTATCCATGGCTCTGAAAAAGAACTCTGTAGCACATGATGGTATTTTTTCTGGCTGTTCCCCACCTTTTTACTTAAAGGTCTTCCTCCCCTTCTGATCTTCGTCCAGGAGACATGAGGTCAGGGAACTAGGTTTGACTCCTGGCCGCATGGCCAGCAAGCTGGGACGACCAGGGAGCCTCTCGGATGCTTTCCTGTAAATGAGAAGCTCACCAATTCACCCATGATTGAATAATTTAGAATAAAGCAATACGATCTCAGCTCAAATCTTTCTTAGCAATAAGGAACTTTCCCTGGCCCAGTAACAGGAAGTCAGCCTGCAGCCTGAGGCAGCCTGATGGATTATGAAGCTCAGTGGTGTCCTCGAGGGCCACACCGTCCCCTTTTCAGTTCCATTATCTTGGGCATTTCCTTTATCCTCAGGCATATAGCGGGGCCAAAGCAGAGTCCAGCATTACAACCAGACACGAGCCCCCCAGGAACAAGGGACACCATTCATTTCTGGGACCTTCCATGGAATTAATTTTTTTTTCCACTGAGTTCTTCCCAGAAGAACTTCCTTCTCTTTGGAAAGCAAAGTTACCTATCCATGAACCCTCAATGCCAATGAGAACTAATTACCATCACACCAATTAGCCCTGTTATGATGAGGACAGGCTCACCCCGCCTCTCACGGTCTGTGTAAGAGAAGTAGGTATCTCAGCAGGATTTGGATTCTACTTCGAGCAGAGGACAGAAGAGGTTGCAGGGCAGGTGATCCACAATGGCCATTAAGAAGTTCTCACTCATGGTTGTCACTGTCAATTTCTTTTCACCTGGGTACAAGGGTGACTGTTGCAGGTTTGGGAACCTTTCCTCAGACACATGGTTAATCCTAAGAGACCCTGAGTCTCCTGGGCCAGTTCAGTCTGTTTGGTTTTATTGCACCTGTTGTGATTCAGCAATCCTAAGGAGAGCTCAAATGTAGGGTGACTTAGCATTGGAGCCAAAGAAGACCTAGGAGAAGGCTTCCTTTGTATTCTGATCTACAGAGGTACAAGCAGTAGGGAGAGAGAGGGCTGGGTGCGAGGTCAGTGCTTTTGTAAAAAAAAAAAACAAAAAAAACCTTAATCCAAACTCTTCATCAGCTGCTGAGAATTTCCCCAGGAGTGTGGCTGAGAAGCAGTTCAGGATGGTCCCTCTTTTAATGTTTGTGACCTGGCTTCATGGTCAAGGCTGAAGGCTGCTGTGAAGGTCAGCCTATCTGGGTGCTCAGTCTCTGGACTGGTCATTGCTTTGGAAGGAAATGATGAGTCAGAATAAGGGCAAAATTCTGGACCCTGACTCTGCTTGCAGCCCAGGAGGAGTAAGAGGGGTGATGTTTTCCTTCCCTCCTGGACCAACCAAAAAACCACCCAAAATGTATAAAATGATGGTCTTCCTGCTATTGGAGGCCAGGCAGCAAAGAACAGTGGTTTATGAAGACACAAGTAGCAGAGGAGACAGACCTGGGCTCACTCCAACTCTTGGCTTTCAGAAGGATCCCACACTTCAATGCAGAGAGGAGAGCCGGATGGAGTCCTGGGACCCAGCAGGGAGAGAGGCCATCAGAGGACTCTGGACATCTGCAGAGAATATACAAAGAAGTCCCTGCTGAGGGTTGGTGGGCTCCTGTGTGAGGAAGGGGCACCTCCCCTCTCATTTTATGAGGCCAGTGTCCATCTAATTCCAGAAGATTCCAAGGACAGAGCATTGCAGGACAAATGTGCCTTGTAGACACAAAATTACAGAAGATGCAAATATATATCAAAATCCAACATCTAATCTTAATTTTTAAAAGTGTCAGAAAACTAAGAACTTCCCCAGTGGGATGCATGGTAAGTGTGCCTGTCCCCAGCTGATACCAGGCACAACAGGGCAAAGCCAAGTGCTTTCCCACCAGGACCAAGGACAAAGCAAGGCTGTTCAGTTTCATAACTCCTCTTCCATTTTGAGGTTTTAGCCAGTATAATAAAGAGAATAAATAAAAAAATTCCAGATTGGAAATCGTCTTTATCTACAGGCGCGATTCTTCTTGTAGAAAGTTATAGGAAATCTAAAAAGAGTCATGGAACCAATAAGTGAGGTGAACAAGATAGCTGTGTATATGGTGGGCACATGCAGGCCACCGTCTGTCTAGACAGTATCCTTCCTGAGGCTCCTTGATGCTTATGTGAATCTTCCTAAGTTGAGAAAAATTCTGAATGTAAAGACTAGGACAAAAACATGTGTCTCCTTCTCCTTCAGCTGAACAGGAACTTGAGATAATGGTTCTTCCTGAACAAGGTCCTATGTGCAAACTTAAAATGAAGTTTTCTTTTCATGGAAACAAAAAAAGTCATGTTCCTTGTCACCAGGTTTAGGGGTTCTGTGTTTAGGATTGGGGTCCCCGATGGCTTCATGGCTGTGGCATGCTTGGTGCCTTGGAAAGTTTCTGTACAAAGGCACAGGATGCCCAGTTGCTATGGTGATGCCCTCCATGCTAGAGTCTTATCAGCCTTGACCTTAATGGTACGCACATAACCCCTGGGCATAAAGGAACTTGCTTGCTTGATAACTACCACGTTTCCCCATGCTCTGGAGCTCCTGGAGCTGCCCACCTAACAGGAACTTCAGACAATGGACCTTCCTGAGAACTGGACAAAGCTCCTGACATTGCATATTGTAACTGCAGAATAAGCAACATTCCTGATGCACTAACACTAATGTGGTTATGGTACTAATGACCTAATGGAATGTATTTTATAAATAAACGTGACCCCCTGGACAAAGAGCCATTCTGCACCTTGTCTGTCTCTCTGTCTACTTATTATTATTTTTCTTTACACCAGAGGCGTGGCTGCAGTAAGCACCTCTCAGCAGGCGCTGCTCTTGCAAGCAGAGCCTGCTTCCATGGGTCTCTTCCACTGAGCCCCAGGAGGAGCAGAGAGGTGACTGCCCGTGTGTTCCTTCTAGGCCTTTGCAGAGGCTGGGATAGAGCAGAACTCAGTTGAAGTTTCTCCTGTGCACATGGAGGAAATAGAGGCACCTAGAAAGGAAGAGCTGGTAACTACTTAACCTACTGGCACAGTTATTTGTGGTGACATTAATTAATTGCTATTGAGAGTTTCCCTGCAATTTGAGTCAATTTAAAAATGGAAAATAACGCCAGTAGCAATCATCTGGAATGTGTTTGGAGACAGATGACGCAAGAGAGATCAAATGTGCATGCAAGACTCCAGGCAGTGAAATGGGTCACCGCATGGCGGAGACGGTCCCACCCAGTCAGTGAGTTCACAAGCAATAGGTTAATTACCATGTTTATTAACCTCTTACGAGAATCTGAGGCTAAGAGGAAAGATTTTTCAAAGTCACTCATTTGGGAATCACAAGGCTGAAATGGGAACAGAGATTAGCCTGACAGCCAGGTTCAAGGTCTTCCCCCCTTAGGGTGACGGGCGCCCTGCCTTGGTCTCTTCTCTCTCTCTGTCCATCACTTTGAATAAGGAGTGCCACTTGCTTCTTCAGGCCTTCCGGGTGGTCCTTGGGGTGGCAGCTCTTCAACAATCTTCTAGATGAGACCTGTCCAAGCTCTGCAATGTGACAAAGTAGCCTGCCTGCACCACCCACCGCCCCTGGCTAAAATTCATTACTACTATCAACTTGGATCATATCCCTAAATATCCTCATTTTTTAAAGAAACATATTACACCAGGCATTTTCTAGTGAAATCTCTGAGAATAATTAAGAATTGTCAAATGAAAGTGGAAATTTTATTTGTGCATCTTCATCTTCTCAACACTTTTTTGCTGTCATGTCATGCTGTCCTTGTGACCTCATTTCCTCTGGTCCAGGGAGACTGAGCCCTACAGATGTGGGTACTCCATGTCACTCTGGGAATCTAGCCTGTAGCAGGACTGTGTGCTGTGAAGAGGACCAGTAATGACACCAAGGACAGCAGCAGTGGCATTGACTAAGCATGACTTTAAGTCCTGGTTGTCACCTCCAGATAACTGTGACACTCTGTGTTGTAGAAACTGGTATTAATTTAACATTGAGGTTATGAAGTGGTGAATAAGTTCAATAACTCATCCAAGGTCACATGACAGGAAGAAAGGCATGACCCTGACTTTGGACCTGAGTGACATTCAGTGTGTATGCTTCTTGTGGTTCCTGTAGCACCACAGGGAGGCTGACCAGTGACTTTTTTGCTCAGTGTGTGGGTGGGTGCCAGGGGGGCTGTTTGCAAAGGGTGTGGGATGGGTAGCCTTTGCTGAGATCTGAGTCTGGATTTTTTTTCCACTAATAACTTAGGAAATGTTTAGTGGGAAACTATAAACTACTGTTCCCTTCTCTCACATCCTTCTTATAAACCTCGGCCATGAATTATAATGGCATGATTTATTTAATAGTTAAATGACTTAATTTAGGAATTATTTAATTATTTATTTAAAGACAGAAACCACAAGCTCAGCCATGAGGTTAATAAGAAGCTGTGGGAAAATGGGGAGACTGTCCCCATTGTTTGCGGGGACATGTTTTTGGGGTTCACGGGTGTATCCCCCACTTCTGTGATTCACTAGGTGGTCTCGGGAGGAGTGGACTCCCAGGCCAGCTGTTGGGGCCTTTTCAGGAAGGCGAGGGTGTAGGCTGGGTTTTCACTGTCATAGAGAGAGAAGGAAAATATATTTCCACACAAGCTACGATAAAACTAGGCTACAGCGAGGCCTGCTCACTACCTTATCAGTGTAAAACCAACTGGCTCCCTCAGGCTGTCTACAAAGATCGGCCAAGAATTTATCTGAATATCAAACCATGATGGTCTTAACGAATCCAAGGTTGGCTGGCAGGAAACCTTGTGGCCATGTGCATAGGTTTGTGAGAGAAAAGACTATAGCCATAGAAAAATGTGTTTGATAAAGCCCAGGAGGGTTACCAGAGCCTACTGTGGATCTCACCGACCTGATCCAGAAGCGTCACTTGCTGTGTGAGTTACCTGACTTCCATTGGATCAGCAGGCAGGGCCTCCTTGGCCCTAGACTTTTCTCTCTGTGGGTCTGTGACCATCTTTCTGGGGCCTGCAGAGAGAGGCATCTCCAAAAGACAGTGCAAATCAGAGTTTTCCTGCTCCCCACTCCAGAGATTTCCACCCAAAAAGGAAAACAAAAAAGTTCTGTCCGTCATCTGAAAGTGTCCTAGTCACCCTCTGCTCAGGAGGTTCCACCAGAGGGCAAAGGATTAGGGAGGAATCTTCCAGCCAGGCTCCCGGGGAGATATGCTCACATGAGAAACCTCCCTGATGAGCGCTTTGTACAACAGGACGTGCTGAGAAAAACACAACCATGACAGGTGACTCTGTCAATCCAGGGACATTGAGCACCATGTGGTATTTCCCTCGCTGTTTAAATTTGTAGCATGCTCATCAGAGAATTCCACAGACAACCCTTGGCCTCCCAGGGCTGTTGTGGGTCATGAGCAATCTTTGATGACCTTCCCTGTCCAATTTGTGATGCTTCTGCTGCTGAGTTCTGTGGGCAGAGCTGGTGCAGGTTGGTGTGTTAGAACACTGGCCAAGAGACACAGGGACACAGGGCTCCCAGAGAATCTCATGACGGTTCTTTGGGAGCTGTTGTCCATCACCCCAAGCTATTTATCAAGGCTGATCTTTCCAATAAAATCACAAAGGGAAAAAGCCCGAACAAAGACCTCTGTGGTTTCTATTCTGAGGGGCTTCTGGGTTCACCGTCATCCTGCCCTCTGCCCCCATAGCTTTGAGAATAAGAAATTTTTCCAGCAGCATCAACAGAGGATATGTGTCAGCAGGCCTCGAGGAGTGTTCCATCTTGGTTTGTGGTCACAGATACAATTCATGGGGTGAATCTTGGTGCAAAGCTCATTTTAATGAAATGCTTTGCAAGTCATAACTGACGAGACGTGATCAGCATTGCTGCTTAACAAATGATTATAAATTTACCAAGCCATGATTACATTTATATAAATAAATGAATAAAAAGGAATAAATATAATTAGGATTGGGAAGGGCAAGAATGGCTGAATGAAATGTTCATCTTTTATTAATTGCATGCATTTTGCATAAGGAGATTATTTTTCCTGGTTTGGACTAGCATCACAGAATTATTGTACATAATTGCGAGAACATTTGGTCTATGACAATTTAATGGTATGTTGAAAAACCCTCAGTTTGCAAGCTGTTCCAATCAGCCGCCTTCTCTTGGTTGTTGTCCTAATTGCAAATCAGCTCTGAGGGCCATTGACACAGGCCGGTCGTCTTCATGCAGCTGCTACATGTGCCCAGCTCCAGGTAATAATCTCTCTGTCAGTCTCCATGGGGAAGCTCAGGGGAGGAGACTGACGGCTTCTGGCTTGGCCTTTGGCCCCAGGACCTCCTCGTCCCACAGCCAGGTTCCCACCTCCTCAAACCCCTGATACAAAGCACCACAAATGGGTGTTTTCAATGTCCATGATTGATCGCCTCAACATTCTAGGAGGTTGGCAGTGGAGTCCAAGCCTGGGTTGGTTTCTCCTCAAGGCTCCAAGGGAGACTCCTCCAGGGCTCTTCCCTGGCTTGGGCCATCTTTGGTTTCCTTGTCTCATGGAAATGTCACCCCAATCTCTGCTTTCTTTTCTCATATGGCATTGTGTGTGTGTGTGTGTGTGTGTGTGTGTGTGTGCAAACATCCCCTTCTTATAGGGCCCCAGTCACACTCAGTTGGAGCCCACCCTGCTGACCTCATCTTAACTATCCACGTGGGCAGTGGGTTGACATCCACACATGGCTGCACCTTAAGCTCTGGGGTCAGGACCCCACCCTGTGAATTTGGGGCACACAACCTCAGCCACTGAAGGCCGGTCCCCTGTGGCAGCTTCTCAGAGGCCCAGGGGGCTTGAAGGTGGGTGACAGCTGAGCACTCAAGTCGAGCTTGCTGACTGCACTGAATAAGACCCCACAGGGAAGCCCGCAGTCCCCACAGAGTGATGGGCAGATGCTGCAAGGACACCCACCCAGGGAAAGGAGCTCTGCTTTGGCTCTTGGCCTGCCAGCGTCGACCGGGGGTTTGGGAACACACACACACAACGTCACTGTCACCTGAAGATGATGTCAGAGCTGGGATGTGTCCTACAAGGCAAGGAATGACAGAGAGGGTCAGGAGAAGGAGGAGGCCAGGGGGGAGGAGGAAGGGGAGGAGGGGGAGGAGGGGAGGAGGAGGAGGAGGCAGGACTGCTCACTGTGAGCTGCTCAGGGAGGACATGCAATCCCAAGGTGTCCCCAGCGTTGCCTGAATGAAATCCTGTCATAAAACCTCAGAGGGAAAAGGTGGTATTTTGAAGTTGCTATAGTCTCTTAATCATGCTTTAAATATGTATGTGCAATTAAATTAATAAATTAGTTGGATGTTTTGTTTACAGTCAAAAACTACTTTAAGAATGCTCATTAGAAAAACATTTTCTCCAGAATAACTTTCCAAACTGTTTTCCATAGGATATGTATAGAGCTTCTGAAAAAAAGAAAAGCCCACGTTCAAATACACCAAAAAATAATCCAAAAATAATCCAAAAGCAGATGTTGGATTAAATGATATTGAATCCATTTTAAAATACACTTTTCAAAGCCAACTGTCTTGAATTCATAGAAAAATTAAGAGGTAGTGCAGAGTGCACGTATGTGAGCCTCAGCTGGCCTCCCTGGCTGGTCTCCCTGTCTGGCCTCCCCAGCAGCAAACTCCTGCAGCAGTACTGCACACTTGTCACAACTAAGAAGCCACCTCTGATGTGCTGCTGTGAACCAATGCCACCATTGATTACTTTCCTTCATGTTTATCCAAAGTCCTTCTGACCCAGGTGACATTTGGCTATCAGGGCTCCCCAGCTTCTCGGAGGTTTTGGCTGTCCCTCAGGTCTCCCTGTTTGGAAACCCATTACTCTGATTTTTAGAAGCTCTTATAATTGGAAGTCCAATGTGACAGCAACCTGTAGGGCTAAGTGGCCGAGTGCCTTTAGATGTTGGAAAGTCTATGCAGAAACTCTTATTTAAGTTTTAGTCTAGTCTCTCCGTGGGTGAATTTGAGGCTCAAGTAAAAGGTGAATCTACAAGATGCTTCATTACTCATCTTTTGATCCCTCCAACTCATGAAGCTCTTGGGATGTTCAGACCTGGCTAATGATCCCTGGTGTCCTCAGAGCCAGAGCCCCTGAGGCTGTCACGGGACAATGGGGCCACTTCCTGCCCAGGTGCCAATCAAAACCCTACTCCATGCCCCTCTGTGTCAGCTGCCCCCTGGCAGCTGGTTGCTTCTGTTGGAAAACTTGGGCCTTAAATTTGTCCCTTTCCTTGGTAACTGCCTCCCTGTTGCTCTGCTTGGGCAAACCTAATACAATTTCCCAGAACATCTGTAACGTTAATTCAGTCCTGTCATTCTATATTTTGAACCAAAAAAAAAAAAAAAGAAATGAAAAAATCTATACTAATCTTTAATTTATAACAAAGCACTGGTGCATGAATTTCATTACAAATGGGACCAAAAGAAAGACTTTGTTTTTATCCCAAGATGTATTTGGCAAAACCCATTTACTATCACATTTGCTCAGTGAAATGAATTAAACTAGCTGTTCTGTTCACTGCTGGGGGTATTGAATACGGGCTCAGCTTTCTCAACCTGCTACATTTTCCTGATCCTTAGTGAGAAAAATTCTGTGTCAAAAACAAATACTTAATTCAGGTAGTTCCTACCCTGAAGAACAGGTGGATTAAAATTATTTTACTGAGCAATTTCCTGCAATTTACATACCATAATAGTCCTGTCCACACACCCGAGTGAAGGCAGAGTAATGGGAATTGTAATTATTACTATGAAACATTAGAAATCTTATTAAGAGAAATTCACCCTCTCAGCTGATTGTTCGTGAACCAGTCACCCTGTGTGTGAAGAAGTCATTTTGAACGGGGAACAGCAGCAGACGAGGCCCAGGTATTTGAACAGATAAATTACACATTGTCACTCAGGACAGTGGATTTCTAGCCAGCCACCTCTCCCCACCTGTGTCCACCATCCCTGGGACATAAGCGTCTGTAGTTGTCCTCTGAAACTTGCTGGAGGGGAATGTGGTATGAAGTGCAGGAGCCCAGAGTGCCCGGTGTTGCTGGAGGGTGGGCAGCACTCTTGGGAGATCCCATGGCTGATAAGCACCATTTCTGACCCAAACTGTAGGAAGTCAGTGGTGGCTTGACTCAGCCTGTGGCAAGATTTCTGTCCCCAGGTTCCCACGTCCAGGCTTGCAGGATGAAACAGGGGACAAATGGCAGGTGCACTGTGGGACATAATTATGCTAAGATTATGCCAAGTCTCTGGATAAGAAGCAAGGTCGGCTGAATTGGGGGCAAAATCACACAGAGGGAATCACCTGCTGCCTAGGGGACATGCAGGGGACCTGGGCACACTGATAGAGTTGGCAGCCCCACACCCTGGGCTGTATGACATTCAGGAAGGACCTGTCAGGCTTCTCTTTGTGTGGGCATTATGAAGGTGCATCCAGAGCATTCCAGAGCTCAGAATCTGCAGGTGTGAGCAGAGGAGAGCAAGCCCAGCTTTTCTGTTTGAAGGAATTTATGGCTTGATTTTTATAACATGGAATTTTTGTAAGACTTAGTATTCAGCTGGGGATTACATTCTGAGTGAGTGCTGGGGTGGATGTGTCTGAATACGTGTTCAGCATGGCTGTGTGCACAAGCGTGTGTTCCTGTGTGCACACTGAATATGTGGACCTCTGTGCATGCTTGTGAACATGTGTACCCATGTGGATCTCTGTGCATGCTTGTGAACATGTGTACACACATAAATGTGATGTATGTGTGTGCCCATGTGTACCCATGGACACTTGGGTGTGCGGAGGTGCGTGGTTCGTGTGCGTTTGACTTTGCACAGTGAGTGTACTAGTGTGGTACATGGTACCTTTCTTCTGACTATGGGTGTGTGTGTGTGTGTGTGTGTGTGTGTGTGTGCACACACGTGGCCCAGTGGTTATGGATGACGATCTACCAACCTGACTTGTGTAAAATCCCAGCTCTGCCCCTTACCTGTAGGACTGATGGCAGCCATTTCAAATGTCAATGCTTGGTTCACTCGATGTGCAGAGGGAGGTCATAACTGAATCATTTCATGGGGACACCGAAACATCTACTGAGTGAATGGAGCTGATTTATATAAACACTTGGCACAGCCTCAGGTGCAGGATGTACCCTTGGTAAATGCTGGGTGTTCCTATGCTGCTGTGGTCCCCATGGTGTACTCCAAGTCCTCCTGGAAATGAGCTTCTTTATCTGCACACGGGTGATGATGACAGTGCATGCTTTAAGGGCAGCTTGGGAGCACCAGTGAGCTAATTCCTTCAAAGTGCCAGGGAGATGGTGGAAGACAGACAGTTTAGAGTGAGAGGAGCTGGAGCCCGAGGCCCAGGTTACTTCCACTTTATCCCCTTAGCACTCTGAGCATGGGCAACTCTGCACCCCTCTGAGCCTCAGACTCCTAATTTTTATGTGGGTAAAAGGAGCACCCATTTCAAGGAGTTATAGTGAGGTGGAGTGTGTGCTAAGGACCACACAGAATTTCACTGAGGTGTGTGATTCTAGGTTCTAGGACCCTCTGGGCTGCTGCTGACAGGGATCGATCGCACTCTTTCCTCCTCTCCCTTCCCTGGGGTCTTGGTCCTCCTGTCTCTTCTGCCAACTGTGCAAGTTCTTACCCAAGGTCTCCTTCTCCTAGACTGGCCCTGTTGCTGGGCCTTGGGTGAGTGTTAGCCAGCTCATCAGCAGCCAGGGAGGATCAGAGCTGCTTTGGTTTGTAAAAGCAGCTCCGTCCATTCAGCGTCCTGCCTGTGACATGGTAGATGTAGGACATTCAAGTAAGAGGTTTATTGTTTGTGAAAGATCACAGTTGGGTGTTGCCTAGAAAATGAGTTTCCATGACAGTGAGCACCCGGCACCCTGGGTCAGGCAGCCCAGAGCCTTCTGCAATGAAGTGTGAGCTCCCGAGACAGACTGAGTGCCAACCCTGCCCTGTGCCACTGCTTACTAGCTGGGCTCCTCGTAATCCCCTGTTCCCTGGCATAGGGAATGCACATGTGGGAGCAATTACGTCACCTCACACAGTTACTGAGACTCAGAGCACTGATAACAATTAAGCACCAAGTTCAGAGCCTGGTCTGGTAAGAGCTCACGGAAACAAAGCAACGGTGACAGAGAGGCTGAGAATTCAGTGGGCATGTTGGGCACAGGCTGCTGGTTGTAACAAGTGGCCACAATTGGACTGAGGTAGCATTTAATCACACAGAGGAGGTTCTGTCTCAGCCAAGATACAGCAACAGGGAAAGAGTTCATTCACCCCTCCCCAGAAATAACCCGAGGCAGGCAAACTATCTGAAAAGGCTGTTTGTAAGACCTGAGTCACAGGCAGAGAAGGACATGGGACCTGACAGATGAGAACAAGGTGAGTCTTGCAAGTGCCCCACTGACCAGGCAGAGAGTGTCTGGGACATTTCTCCGGGAGGGGACCCAGACTCCCCGAGCTGAGGAGACCGAACTGGGGGTCTGTGCAGGCCAAGGTGCTGGAGTTTGTCAGGCAGAGTATGAGAGGGACACACAGCAGCTCACAGGGAACTCCAAAGACCTCAGAGCATGTGGGGAGGGGCCCACTTAAGGGTGGAGACAGAAGCAATTAGTGCCAGCACTCGATGGGAATAGTGCCTGTTAGGGTCTGTCCCTGCAATGTCCCCCAGAGCTCCTGTGTTGAAGCCTGGTCTTTAGTGCACCAGTGGTCAGGGTGGGGCTTTGGAGGAATTGTATCATGAGGGCTCTGGCCTGGCCATAGCCACTGGGGGATCCATAGCTTGGGGACACTGGGAGGTGGAGGAGACTTTTTGGTGAACACTGGCTACATTTTTTTCTGGCCCCCCTTCTCTCTCTCTGGCCTTGAGGTGAGCTACTCTGCTCTCCTGCAGGCTCTCTGTCCTGAGGGTCTGCCTTAACTCAGGCTCAGAAACAACAGAGCCAAGTGACCATGGAGTGAAACCTCAGAGGCAATGAACCAAAATAACTTTTTTTTCCTTTAAACAGGTTTATGTCAGGTATTCTGTCATAGTGATGAAAAGTTGACTAACACAGTCATCGCTCCCAACACTGGAAACCATGTCAGCACTGGAGTATTGGATAAGGTTCTCGGAAGATGTAATCCCATCAGTAGAAATTAATTTGTCATAGACTGAGTGAAGCTTCGGTCCTGCCTTGCAAATCTTAAGAACAAGACCCAAGAGGATCAAAATGTGTCTGAGTAACTCAAGTGCATCTCAGTACAGAACTCTGGAAGATTTGTAGGAGTACAGAAATAATCAGCCAAGAGAACACAATTTTGGGGTCTATCATCCAATCATAAATTACCAGATGTAGAAAGAAGCAGAAAAATGCAACCCATGGTGAGAAGAAAAAAAATTTCATCAACTGAGATTTACTAAAAACAGATACAAATATTAGAATCGGCAGAAAAGTCTAGAATAAAGCAAGTGTTATAACTGATTTCAATGTTCAAAATAAACAAAGCAGAGACCCCAATTCCCACATCCAAATTCTGGAACTAAATACTATAATGTGAGATGAAAACTACCCTGGATAGAAATAATAGCCTATTAGACATCACAGGGGGAAAACCATAAACTTAAAGAAATAGCAGTTGAATCTATCCAAAAAAAAAAATGGAAGAAAGAACTTTAGAAAGAAAAACAGAGCCTCTCTGAGCTGCAGGAGAACTTCCTGGAGGGAGGAAGAAGGGAGCAGGACTATGCTTTTAAAGGAAAGGCCTTGGCCAGGGAACTGCAAGTCCTGGATCTCCCCTGTGCCCTTCTCACCTGGTCTCCTGTCAATGCTCCCTCCTGTCCCTGGAAACCTCTGGGAGCAGAACCTGGGATTGGGGCCTCTGCCAGGCTGTGCAGGAGACATTGTTGAGAACCACATCTGGAGCACCAACCCCACCAGGCTCCCCAGCTCTGCCTGAGCCTGATTCCTTAGAAATTGCTCCTCCCCTTCCTCTCTGGCCTGCTTTGAGCCCTTACCCTGGGCCAGGCACTGAGGTGATCAGTGCTTACAGCTACATTTTTACCTATGAGCTTGGTTTTCTTTCTAGCTGCATTTTCAGATGCAGAACTGATGGGAAGCCTCTTGCCCTAGAGCTGCTTTTGCTGGGGAGGCAGCCTGATGGGACTTCCTGTGGTCCATCAGGATCACAGGCTCTTGTTTACTCCAGCCACTGGGGTAGGGTGCTGGCTCCAGGAGTCCTACCAGGTTTCAGTGATTTGGCCCAGAGCAGGAAGGAAGAGGGAAGGTGGGGACTGCAGTTAGGTGGTGTCTGTCTACGGATGTCTGTCCTGTCTTCCTGTCCCCTGTTTCCCTGAGAGCCCCTGCCAAAGCTGGAAGGAGGAGGCTGCCCGAATGAAGGGCAAAGGCCTGCATTTTCCTTCTTGCCAAGGTGTTCCAAAGCACCCCTTCCTATCCCAGCTCCCCTGTGGGACCCCTTCCTGGTCACTGGGTTTACTTCAATGATGGGATGAACCGCAATGTCTCAGATGTGAATTTACACGTTATTGTGAGCACACCAGTGGGACGTGCCAGGCGGCCGCTGTGCCAGCAAACCTTACCTGGGCCTGTCACCAGCCCCGGGTCTCAGTCCCACAACCCACCCACCCCCTCTGCAGTCCTAAGCCTCACTTTTGTCTCTGGGTGGCCGGAGCCTATGAAGGGACAGAGGGCTGGGTGGGGGGGGGCTGCTTCCTCCCTGAAGGATACCTGGGTCCTTTCGAGGGCTCCTCCGAGGACTAACACTCGGGTTCCTGCAAAGGTGTGTCTCTTTATCCTCCCCCCTCCGCAGTGAGGTTGGAGAACTCCTGGTCCCTAAGGTGGCCCAGGGGTGACGGCCACTCTGAGCCAGGATGGAGTAGCTTAGCTGTGGCTGGGCAGGAGCGCTGGCCCTGGGTGCTCAACTGCTCAATCTGGGTAAAACAAAGCCCAGAGGTGGTGGCAGCCCTGACCCTATCTGCCTGCCACCCACAGCTCAACCGGGGCTCCTGTCCTGAGCCACAGCCTGGCTTCTCAGGCAAGCTGCCCTCAGAGGGCTGCGGGTGCCCCTCCCTCTGCCCCCCTCTGCCCTGCTCTCCTTCCATGTCCCACAAGAGCTCTCTGACCCTCTTCCTGCCCCCATGGGCCATCACTGGTGACACCACCTGCACCTGAGTGTTAGTCCTGCTGAGAGACTGAGTCCTCCATCCGCATCCAGCACTGCCTGCTACAAGTCATGTCCATGTCCAGATAGGACACCTGCCCCTAGATACTTCAAAGACAAAGACCTTATTACAATGATGGGGACCGCCACCGAGCAGACTTGGAGACTAGGGAGACAGACTTGGGGGGAAGATCAGAGTGAACCAGCTCCCAAGGTCAAGATGCAGCTGCTACAGCCTCTGGCCAGCCTCACATGCAGAGCAGGACAGAGCGGGCCGTGGTATGGCTGGAGCTCACAGAAACCAGCAGCACCAGGGTTTCCAGAGTTTATCCTTCGCTGGGCCCCTCTTGAGACCCTTCGAGGGACAGCAGAGCAGCCTTCAACTCAGAGAATCACCATGAGACAGGGCATAGGATCCAGCGCCTAGGGCCTATGTGCAGAGGACTTTCCTGCCAACTAGGAGATCGCTGGTCACTTGGAGAGCCTCCAAGAGAACTGGGGACCAAAAACAGGGCAGAGACTCCCATTCTTCCCGTCCCCATAACCTGGTACTGTGTGTGAGGGACAAGAGGGGCCCCGGAAGCTGGCCCACCACATCAACTTCTAGACCTTCCAGGTAGGAGCTACCTTCTGTCAACGCCTGGTAAACCCCAAGTGCCACTTTACGTATTTAACTCATCTCAAGTTAGTTCTCTCAGGAGTTAAAACCTTTCTCTTCTTGATTCAGTGGATAAGGACACCACGTGACAAGGTTAGGATCTTGTTCAGGTGGCAGAACCGTGAGCCGAAGGAGGGTGCACCCAGGCGCTGGCTGCTGGGCTGCAGCCCTACCCTGGACGTGGCAAGCTGGCCACGGCGGTGCTGTACAGGGCACGCTGACCGACCCTGCATCTCCCACCTCTGCCCACTCCCTCCACCCTCTGTTTACATCTTCTTCTTGTCCTGATGTCTATAGTGAGTCCCCCAAGCCCAGGTTGCCCTTTCTCTCACTGAACTTGAAGGCTCTCAGAAGACTTCAGTGTTCCCTTTGGGCTACGGTTTGGATTCCCTATCTCAAAGACGCTAGGTGGCGGTCATTTGTAGAAGACAGGATGGAGGCACCAGTCCATTTCCCTCTGACAAGTAGCACCTCTCACGAGTTCTGTCTTGTCAGCTCACCTCTGAGCCCCACTGGGGACTCTCTCAGAAACCTCCCCTCTCTCTGATCTGAGGGTCCCGCTGCATGGAATTGCTAGGATAGTGGAGGGGACAGTTCTCTCTCTGATATTTCTTGCCTTTTTATTAGTCAGGGTCTGCTGGCCACTTGAACAAACAAACCTGAATCACAGTGGCTTTAGATTTATTTCTTCTTGATATTACAGCCTAAACTGTGGAGGGCGTGGGATGGAGGGTTGTGCTCCATGCAGTCATATCCCACCCAGGTCTCTCTGCATCATGGCCCTTGGCTGACACTCCTGAGGTCACTCTGGAGTCCTGCAGAATCTACTGGGGCCTCCCATCATCTTTACTGTCTAGAACCCAGCCCCATGGTCCCTCCCTAGCCACCAGGAATGCTGGGAAATGTAGTTCTGCCCTGTGGCCTGCAGAATGAAAGGCTCTTGATGGATGCATTGTTCCTGCTGACTCCCACACCAGAGACTTTCTCTCACTCCTTGCAGTCACTAGAGTCCCCTGGTCTCAATTGAGCGTCTTCTTCCAGGGCTGGCTCATGTTATGTGTAACAATGTCTCCTTAGAGCAAAGATTAGCAAATGCTGAGGGCCAGCACTTGTTTCCCTGTGGCCACTGTCACAGCCGGAGCAGGCAAGCACTGTGTGCCACAGACACCAGGTTCTGGGGTTCCCTCCACCCCCAGGTATTTCTTCCCAGGGGACCGGCTCCCCTCACTGTTGGCAGGGCCTACAATTAGTTGGTGCAGAAATAGCCCGAGGAGGGGGCATCAGGCCTCTGCTCTTAGTCCTCTTTACCTCCAGGGGACCCTGCACAGCCTGAGATATTCAGTCTCTGGCTCTTCACAGAAAAGTGTCTGGGGACCTCCACCCTGGAGGGAAGAGGCCTGCCTTTGCAAACTGGAAAGTCTCACCTTTGCTGAATGATTTGCCACCTTGCAGCTTGTGCTGGAGGAAATGGGGACTGTCAGGACCTGGAACTCAAAGTGACTCCTGCAGGCCACAGCCTCAGGCTGTCATCCTCCCTAATGGTTTCAACTAAAAGGGGGAAAAGGAGCAAAAACATCAGGGGCTTCAGTTGATGTAGGAGAAGTTGGTGATTTTATTCCAGGTTGATTTGTTCAAGTTGGGGTGAGGACAGAGAGGCAGTGATCTTTACAAAATGAAAGCAGAACTTTATTTTCACCCACACATTTGGAAGCACAGACTCCAGTTACCATTCTCATAATGACCACAGTCGCTTCACCTTGATCAGGTCCTGACAATGGCATAGGCATAAGGAACAACTCAGCTTTGGCTTCCGTTAAGCTCGGTGTTTGAAGCCCCATGTCATCCATCCTCATCAGGAGAGCTGAGTCCAAGGAGCTTTGCAGTGGCATCAGATAGGACCCCACCCCGAGGACTGTCAGACTCTCTCTCTCTCTCTCTCTCTCTCTCTCTCTCTCTCTCTCTCGATCTCTGTCTCCCATCTGCTCTCCCTCTCCTCTTCTTTCCTTTTCCCATCTAAAACCCAGGTGCCCACAGGTTTAGTTCACCCTAGTCTTTCCTCTGTAGCCCTATAGCACAATGTCCCTTGGTGGCTCCTCTTGTGTTTTCTCCCCACCATCCCCTACTGCTGAGTATCCCTGTGTGTGATGTGGGCGTTGGGGACACCTTCAAATGGGATGTGGTTATGGTGTGTGCTTTAAATATAGAGGTGCCATGTTGTGTCTGGATCTTGCTCTCCTTGTCTTTTCCCGCAAGCATTTAGGGACAGCCCCACTCTGTTTTGCTAGCCCTAGTCTATTATCACTATTGGTTCCCAGGAATGGGCCCTGGTCCTTCCTGCACATCCTGTCCACACCTCCTAGGTGGCCACAGTCCACTTCCCCAGTCACCCCTCGGTCTGCTTTGTTAGTGTGAGCCATTGCCTGAAGGTGGGCTTCCACATAGACCATAGATGGTGGTTCTTCATCTTCGAAATCAAAATATTAAAGATTCCAAGATCCAAGAATTTTCCATAAAACATTAACTTCAACTCATAAATCTTTATAATCTATTTTCAAATCTAACATGTTTGAACATCCATTTTAAAAGAAATTTAAAAATCTTAACTATGTGGGAGTGAAGATAGTGGAGTAAGTTTGGGCAGCACACCTGGACCCCTCCAAAGCCCACAGAGGAAGGAATATAGAGAACAGCTCCTGGGGAGGGGTGGCTATTATGGGTTAGATCGGAGGTGTCCCCCGGAAGCTCATGTGTGAGACAACACAAGGTCGGTTGTGAACAAGTGGCCTTGAGAGCCTTAACCTAACGGTGCAATAATCCCCTTGTAGGGATTAACTGGGGGGTAGTGGAAGGCAGGTGGGGTGTGGCTGGAGGAGGAGGTCCCTGGGTCCCTATATCTTTAGCGTTTATACTTTGTCCATGGTAGGGGAGCCCTCTTTTCCCTGGTGCCCTGTCCCCACCTGCTTCCCTCTGTCATGCTCTTCCGGCATGATGTTCTGCCTCATCTCAGGTCCCGAGGAATGAAGGTGGGCAACCATGGGCCATCTGCAGATGGAGATCTCTGAATCCCAAATAAACGTTTTCTCCTCTAATTGTTCTTATCAAGTCTTTTGGTCTCAGTAACAACAACAACAAAACAGCTGACTAAAACAGGGGCAGTGTCTATATCTAAATCCTGGACAGCTTGAGACATAGGGGGGACTTGGAGTGTGCTGACCAGGGTAGAAAATGATGACAAACTTCCCTGACCTCAATTCCTGGCGAGGGTGGAGTCAGTGGGAGGGGCAGCAGAGAGAGAGAGGGAGGGGAAAAGCCCATAAGCCCTTCCTCAACAACAGTAAAAACAAAGCAAGAGAAAAATGGACAGAAAAGATGGTGAAGGGGGTCAAGCAGCTTCACCCAAACTGTGGGCAGAGGCTGTGCGGGACAGGGCGGCCACTTTGCACGGTTTATGCCCCGCTTCCCCAGAAGAAATGGAATCAACACAGCTTCTCCCCCTTCAGAGAGCAACAAGGGGAGCCAGAGAGCACACTTAAAATGGGGGGGGGTGTGTCTTGGTTTCCACTCAGAAGGAACTCAGAGAGGAAGCAGTGCTAGTTGAAAGGAAGCTTTAGTAAGAAAGTCCCTCTCCTCACAGGGACCTCTGTAAATAGCTGCAATGTCCACTTTCATCTTTCACATGTTACTTTTCATTTTGGATCAACAGATGTCTCTGTATTCCTCTATCCTGGGCCCTCAGCCTGTTTGTGTGTCCCCTCATGCTTTGAAGTATCAACTAAAACTTTTCTGCCTTCATTTCTCTTTCTCAGTCTCTCACCAGCTCCTCCGAGTCCTGCTCTTCCCTCTTGCATTACCCACTTGCGCCTCAAATCACCCCACCCATCTATCTCTTCTTTTCAACTTTGTTCGCATTATTCATCTTTATCTTTTGTTTTGTCTTTCTTTTTTTCCTTTGCCCAATTATCATTTTTCCTCCCCCCTTTTAACCTACATATAATGTAATAGTAATTTTACTATTTTTGATAAATACTTTCTCACTCTAATCCAGAATATTTTCAACAAGTTTTCCCCCTAAAGTTCATGACTCTGAGGCTTTGCTCTGAAATTATTGCAGTTAATAGTGTTTAGTGTCTTCTCTCAAAGTGAGGTTGATGCTGGTATTAGCTCCCTATATTTCCTGTGGTTTGCCCTGAGTCTAGGTGACTGTTTCCTCTCTGAGGGCAAATTAGGCAGCATGAGTGACACCATGCTGCAGTAACAACAATCCCAATTCCCAGTGGCCTAACAATACAATGAAAAAAAGTTTGGTGTTAGTTTCTCGCTGTACCCCGATTCCCTCTCAGGGGTGCCTGGGAGTCTGCTCTACAGCATCTGCACTTTAGGACCCTGGCTTCTGGAACAGCTGTCCTCTGAAATGTCACCATACAGAGAGAAAGGGAATGTGGAGATGGCTGGTTGGCATTTACAGAAGCCATCTGGAAGTGACCAGTAGGAGACCATAAAGTTGGGCATAAACAACCCCTTCCCAGAGCCCATGGCCTTACAATATGGGTCTGTAACTCATCCCATCAGCAGCAAGGGGGCTCTCCACTTTTTGGGTCTGGGATGGCCTTCTGATTGGCCTTGTCCACTGGTAGCACAGCAAATGTGATGGGACCTGGGGCTCCAAAGGGATTGTTGATGGGGTTCATTAGTTATTCTCTTCCAACAGCACACCCAGGTAGTCTGCTGGGTGCTGAAGAACTCTGACCACCAGCTCCACCCCAGGCCTGTGGTGAGGCTGACTCTAGGTGGATTGGCCAGGTGCTGTGGACACTTGAATGAGACCATGTCGGATCAGCAGAACCCAGCCCAGATCAGCTGAATGGCTGAGAGACACATGGATGCACAAGCAACAAAATTGTTAGTTGTTTTGAGGCCCTAAATTTTGGGATGTTTTGTTACGCAGCTGTCACCAACCACTATGTAAGATGTCATTACTACTCAACTTTCACTTCCCCATAGAAAACTGCACAGCCACACCCAACTTCAAGAAAGAGTGAATACAATGCTGGAAAATGCCCAGAGAATAGCTGGGTACACTGGTTGGACAGCAGAAATAACCAGCAGAGGTGAATACTCAAGTAATCAGAGGTCAGGGAGTCAGAAAACCAAAGAAAGGCAGATGTAGAAGAATATGTCACACACTTTGGTCCCTGAGTCCAAAACCCTGAACAATGCAGACAAAACTGCCATTGTCCCTTTATGACAAGAAGTAACTTCAATACTCTCCACCTATAGGGAAGGAGATAATGCTCTTTAAAAATAAGAGAGAACAAAGTCAGTCCACAAACCCTGACAGGTAAGAGTTGACATCACATGGCTGCACCTACTGCAAGTCAACCTGATTTCCCTTCTAGGTCTGCGTGGCCCAAGCCTAGCAGAAGGCTTCCTTTCTTCAGCCCTGCCCTGGCTCTCCATGATCCAGAATCTGACACTGTCCCCAAGGATACCTGGAGGGCTCTCTGGTCCCAGGTTCTTGCTGTGTTCTTATTTGACGTTTCTCTGAAGCTGCAGATTTGGGGAAACAGGCAGGAGAGGGGACTGTTTGTGAGATTTCCCATGGCCTCCATGCCTTTTATATTCTGGATGCCCCTGAGAATCTTGTGGGCAAGAGTCACTGACCACTGTGGCCCAAGGGCCTCCCATGCCCCCATGGACCAGCTGAACTCGAATCTCCCTGAGGGGACCTAGGAGAGCTGCCATTCCTTGCAGAATACCCCCAGCAATGCTGAAGTGCTATTTTGAGGCATGCCTAGGCATTTTCATACTTTGGAATCCTCTTTATTAAAAATATACAAAGTTATAAATGAAAAAAGTAGGAAAGTCAATATTTATTTGGAAGCTGAAAAGAAACCACATAAAATCACACATTTTGAGAAGCTAAGGAACACCACCACCATCTCGAGACTTAGAAAGACTGTAAGACATTTTTTATTAATTAGCTGCCTCATACGACTGTAAGATTTTAACTTCCCACACTCCCAATTCATTCTTGTCTGCATATTCTTTGATCCAAAGTTTATGGCATAGATTTTGTCATATAAATTTCTACAGCAAAAATAAATTCAGTTGTCTCTATTTTAGTAAAAGTGATTAAATTGCTTTATTTTTAACATAAAACTAATTTACTTATTGAAATGCATAAAAATGAATGCTTTGCTAACATTTTTGATAAATTCTAAAATATTATGAAATATCCACATTAGTCTCATGAAAGAGAAAAATATACACATATGTACAATATATCCATCTGTACACATATGTATAGTTTTCTACATTTATATATGTATGTTTGTAAGCATCATCTGTTTATTTACCTCTGAATGATGTCTAAATAGCAGTATGTGTTTTATATTTAAGTCTTCTTGGGCTGCTATAAGAAAATACCATACACTGGTTGACTTAAAAACCAGAAATGTTTCTTACAGTTCTGGAGGTCAGAAGTCCCTCATCAAAGTCTGACAGGGTTGGCTCCTGGCACATGCCTCCTTCCTCCTGTGTCCCCACCTGGTCTTTGCTTGGTATGTGTGCCATGGAGAGGCAGACATGGATTTGCTCACAGCTCTCCTTTGTCCCCCAAAGGCTCCTGTGTTGACCCTCTGGCCCCAGCATAGCAGTGGAGGCCTGAACTCATCAGTGGATGAAGCCATCGGGGATTCCTATTGGAGGGCATTACTGGGATGGTGGAAGCTGTTGGAGCTGGGACCTGGGTGGAGGGAGTAGGTGGGTGGGGCCTGCCCTGGCAGGGTTTTGCTTGTCCCTGACCCTACCTCCTTTCCTGCTGTTTTTTTTTCTCTCCTGGCCTCCATGAGCTGAGCTGCTTTCCTCCACTACACCCTTCTGCATTCTGTCCTTCCTCACCATGGGCTCAGAGCCGTGGAACCAGCCAACCCTGGACCAGAGTCCACCTTTCCTTCTTTCAGTTGCTTAACTCAGGTGTTTTGTTGTAATGATGAAAATCTGGCAGAGGCCCCCAGTGGCTTGGCGCTGGGTACGTTTCTGGGTTTTAGGTCTTTGTCCTGGGAAGCCAAAGGCCTTATCAGAGCTTGGCAATCTTCCTCTTTATCTCTTCCAAAGCGTCACTTCTGTTTTGGGAAATGTGTTTTGGCCCATCGAGGCCTCGTGGCCTTGTGAGGCCCTGCTGTGGGCTGAGGCAGGAGCCAGGCAGCACATGTCCCAGTTCCTGCTCTGCCACTTGCCACCTGTCCACGCCCGGGCAGCCTCCCTCACCTCTGGGCCTCATCGCTGTTTTGGGATGCGGGGAGGTTGCCAGTGAGTTCACGCTGGGGAAGAGCAGAGGGCGTGGCAGCCAGGGTGAGTGTGTTTGGGGGCTGTCCTCACCCCAAGGACCAGCCTCTGGTCACCCAAGTAAAGAGAGGGCATCTGCTTCCCGCACTGAGCTGGCTCCACTGGGTGGGAAGGGGAGGAGAAGGGGACTGCAAGGAGGCCTCCCTGAGAAACAGCAGCATCTCGGGTCGATTTAGCCATGGACAGGAGGAAACCCAGGGAGTGGTCAGCTTCACCTACACTTTACCTCGGCGCCAGTCCACTGGAGAATGGCCTGAGGGCTGTTTCCCAGGGGACCCCTCCCCCTTCGCTCCTCCCACACTCCCTCCTCCCTGTCCTCCCTCCGCCTTCCTGCCCTCCTCCCCCTCCCTCCCTCCCTTCCTTCTTCCAGCTGTCCTCCCCTCTTCCCTCCTCCCCTGTCCTTCCCGGTCCCCTCTCTGTCTCCCTCTTTCTTTCTCTGATGCTATTTTCTATTCATCAGCCGCAGAGCTGATATTCATGAATGCACAAGATGGATTCCTCCAAATGGCTTTTCCCTAAGAGATGATAGATTGCTTTTCTCCGTCAGTGCAAACCAGAAATTGCAACAGATGAGGCATGTCTGGATACCCTCACGCCAGAGCATTCTGGCTTGGGAAGCTTCGGCCTCTGGACAAACTTGGAGGCACACTTATGGTCCACAGCTGGAGGGGAGGCTGGGTCAGCTCTGCAGGTCTGAGGCAGGTGTGGGGCTCTCCCCTCAAAGCCTCCTGCTTGGTCCAGGTACCATGAGTTTGCTTTTGCAAGTCCTTCCCGAAGTATCCACCATCTGGTCCTTCAGGGATGAGTGACAGGTGGCTTCAGTGGATTCAGGGAAGACTAGCAAGAGAGGAAGGGGAAAACCTCAGCCTCACTGGAAAACCAACAAGACAGTACATTTTGCAGACTGTGGACTGAAAACATTTGCATCATTGTAGATATAAAGTCTGCTTTTGTCGGGTGGAATGAGATACTCCGTGTCCTCCACCATGAATTCAACAGGAGCAAAAGGGATTGTTCAAGCCTCACAATCAATTCATCAGTGTCCTCAGATCCCGGAAGTGTCTTCAGCATCTGCAGTATGTGGAGTTACCAGAGTGGCCACTTCCTGCTTCTCCAAAATCAACCAGTGGAGCTCCCAGCAAGACCCCTGTGCTTGCCAAAGAAACCCAGGTTTGCCATTAACTCCATCTTAGTGGTTCCTGTTCTCTCCTGTAGCTAAGACCCCATGCCAGGGCCAATACAGCCCCACAGGAGTGACAGTTACAGTCTGGTAGATTCACAGAAAGTTACTTCTGATTAATAGAAAGTGCAGTCCAGTGTGGGGGGTGGTGCATTGATCAGGGGGCTCTTCCTGAGCCACCTCCACCCTCAATGAGCAGGAACAGAGTGACAAGGCCATAGACCTGGCCTTGATGTGCTGTGTGTCCCAGCTGCTCACCTTGTTCAAGGAGATGCTCACAACTGCAAGGCAGGCTGCCAAGAGAGGTTCACTGTTTGCTCAGGAAGAGTGGGAAACAGGTTTGGCCCACCTAATAGCTCAATGGCCACCTCCAGCCTCTGCTTCTGCAGTCTTTATAAAAAACCAAGCATGATATCTGCTAGGTTAGCTAAGGGGTGGGTCTAGACTTTCAGAGAGCAGCCTCACTGCTGCCCAGGTCATGCTGAGAGTCAGGGGAAGGTCCTGGAGGAGGAGGAGACCTACAGTGCTAGGAATGTCAAGATCTGCAGTGGCCCTTCCTGGGCGGGGTGCAGAGGGGCTACCTGCACCCCCATCGTTATTGCGGTGACCTGCCATTACAAGAGCCATTACTGCAGTCTGTGTGGCGATGGTTTCTTTGCATTTTTGTGGTCTTGGCTGTTTATTTTGCTGTTTCACCTGCCAAAGTGGGAAGACAGGAGCAGTGTGCCTCATGGAGAGGACACAGAGAAGCTCCACCAAGATCCGAGTCAGAGTGAGATCGGCCAGTTCAGAGCTGATGAATCAGCAATGTGGATTCATAAGTTCTCCTGAAGTAGAAACATAGCAAAAGAGGCAGTGTGTTGATTCAGGGATGAAACCATTGTGATAAGAGGCTTGTGGAAAAGATCCCTGTATCTCCCCTAGAGAGAAAGAAAATGGTCCAGGAGTTGATGGGAAGGAGATCCTGCAGGGGTGGCGGGGTTAGAATAAGTAAGTTCAAGTCAAAGGTCAAGTAGGTGAGGCCCTGCATATGTTAATGAGCCTGATTTATCCATCTCACAATAGACACATATTTAATACCATGTTGTACACAATAAATGCATACAATTATTTTTTCTCAATGAAGAGTCTATTTTAAAAAATAAGGAAAACAAACACTAAATGATACAAAGAAGTGCAAAGAAAAGAAAAGAAAAATAGCTACCTCATAACAACAATCGACTTCTGCTTTGGGAAATAGTGGGCCAAATTATTCCTAGAGTCTCCACCTCTCTCTGCCCTTTTGTGGTTAGTGGCCCACATTTGAGGGTGGATTCATGTCCTGCCCAATGCACTGGCTGTTATTTCAGAGATGGCTAAACAAGAACTCTAATGACACAGCTATGAAACCTGCGATTTCCAGGCTTGCACGAGGTACGGACCTTGTTCTAGGCTGCTTGGGATATTTAAGGTGCTTGGTCTCTTGGCATTTTTACGACGCCGTGACTCATATTTATAGCTGTTTTACTGGACTAATTTTCCATGCTGCATCTCACTGGCCCGTCCCAGACACCCTGCAAGTTAGCTCCCTGCTCTGCCCCGGGGTGGCACATGGCACCTGTCCATCATTCTGAAGTCTCTGAGGACCATAAGCTTCCCAGGGCCTGGAAGTTTCTCTTCTAGCATAATGAGCAGGAGGAGAGGGAGCTCCCTTCCCTTTAACATTTCCAACTGTCCTAACAGCTATAAAGAGGCCCCATAAAATCAATGGGGTAAATGTTAAATGAGGCACCAGGTCTCCACCATGATAAATTAACAGGACCAAATTAATAGCCTCTCCTTCCTGTAAAGGTCTGTCAGATCTCCCTGTGACGTGGGCTGCCTGGAGCAGGGCCTCGTTGTCAGTCAGGGAAGAACAAGGGATTGCGGCATTTGGTTCTAAGCCTATCTCTGGATTTGAGACTGGTGAGACCACATGTACCTCAACAACCCCAACCCCAGTGAGCTTATTTATTATATTTTATTTCTATTGGTATAGGGGTGGGACCCAGGGGTGCTTTACCACTGTGCTACATACCCAGGCCTTTATTTATTTTTTTAAAAATATTTGATACAGCCTCACTAAGGCTGAGGCTGGTCTGGAACTTCCCATCTCTCTGCCTCAGCCTCCCGTTTTTCTGAGATGACAGTGTGGTATGTACCCTTGCACCCAGCTGAGTTAATTTGTTTTTAAACCTCACTTGGGGCTGAACTTGGAAAACAGCTCTGTGCAAATCAAACAGGTCTGGCTTCTTCTGTGGAAGAGCTTGCACCTGCTTCTCTTGGTCTCAAATTCTTATAATGGAGCAGGGTAACTGGTGACATTATTCTTCTAGGAGGGGCATGTGAAGTCTGAACTGAGAATATTCTGAACCCAGGGTGACCAAGCCTCCAAATGAGCTTGGGACTGGGTTTTTTCCCAGTATTTTCTGGCATTTGGAGGTATAATTGGGAAAGACCCAGACCAACTGGGAGGAGCTGGGCACCTTGCGGATGGGACCTTTTCCATGAGTGTCTGTTAGAGGGCCCCCACCCCATCACAACAGGAGAGAGGAGGGTGAGGGGAGGCAGAACATGTCCAATCTTATTCCAAACTTAGGTCTCCTTTCAGGCAACATCCTAGAAGAGGCAAAGGAGGAACGACTCCCCTTCCTCCTCACTCTGGCCCCCAAAGTCCACCTTCACCTGCTTAATTCAGTCCCTTGTTAGCTGATTTCTTTACACCGTCATTTATTGAGTAGAGTCCCCAAGGTATGAGTCTACGTGGCCTGTGTGTCAGAAAGAGTTCGCTCCATCTCCTTCCTATCTGTCTATCTATCTATCTATCTATCTATCTATCTATCTATCTATCTATCTATCTATCATCTGCCTTCCCATCTCCTATTCTATCTCTGTCTTCATTCTGTGTTTGAAGTGCACATTTTCAGACTCCCTAATCAACTTAACACAGATGTGCCTCCAGCTGAGCTGGTCACGTCCGGATAAGCCCGTCATCATTGGGAAACGTCATCCATGTTAACAGGGGCTTTAATGCACCCAACCCCGGAGTGTCAGAGCTTGGCAGCCCAGCTCAGGGTAGAGTGTGGGTTGTGTGCTGCTGGGGTGGGTGGCCGACTGGGAGCAGTGGCTTGCCACCACGGCCCGGCAGAGCAAAAGCACTAGCTCAGGAAGAGATCAAAATTCAAAATGCAAAGCATAGTTTCCCCCCAACACCAGTTGCTCTCCCACAGTCATAAGTTGAACACTCATCCAGTGGATGCCACCTGGGCTTATTTCTAGGCATGTTCAGCCTGATGTCTCCAGAGGAGCCTCACTGATTCTGACTAACCTCTGGGCACACATGGGAACTCTATCGATATGTCATTCTGTCTGTGCCTTTCTGTTGGCGGTGACTCTGGGCCCATGGGACCATACAGGACAGTGTCATGGGCAGAAGCAGTCCTCAGCTCTCCTTTGTTGGGTGCTGTGTGCACTTAGGTCTCCTTTACATCTCACCTCCTTGGTCTTCCCTGGAGCTGATGTTCAGCCGATCCTGGGAAGCTAGCACCCTGCCTGGAATTCTCATGGGGCCATATTTTCTCTGCCCTCTAGAGCCAGGTGGCCTGAGGAGCTCATGGCAGCCAGAAAGGAAAAAGGACCCAGGTCTCTTCTCAAACACCGGGAGCCTCGCCGCCGTCATCACTCAGAACCAAGTCGGGAGGGCAGGACGGGCAGACCAACTGGCACCTGTACGCCTCCCAGGGCACCCTGCAACCTCCAGACCACGACTTATTAACCCAGGGGAGCTGGAAGGGCTTCTTCTGTTAGGACGCCTACTTTGTTTGCCTATTATTCAGGTCAGAACTAAAATCCCGAGGTTTAAGGAGCCCAGGATCCTGTGATTACAAACCTTTAAGAGCTGTGCCTTCCGTAGTGGACTATTAATGATCTGGACACACCTTAGGGTTTGAAGACTGAAATGCCCAAGCTTCTAGGGTTTCAGGAGAGTTCAGGGATGAGGACGAGTGGGAAAACACAGAACTAGTGTGACTGCCCACCCCCATCCCAGCGCGCAGAGACTGCAAGTTTGTGGGTGGTGAAATGAGCCTCCCCCGACCTTCTCAGTCCAAGCAGCCAGTTGTTTCTGCTCCGCTGTCTTCATGTGGTCCCCGCCAGAGCAGGAGGGATGTAGAAGATTAACAAATGTAACCTTAAAATGTTTACTTGAAGAAAATACATTTAAATGCATTTTCTGCTAAAGTCAAATCAATTCATTAAAACTTAAGAAACTAGCAGTGCAAAATCTGTGCCTCCCGCACACCAGAGGCGCCTGTGCACTCTAACGGGACAGTGTGCAGGACATACCAATGAGCCAGCACCAGGTGTTCACCTGGACATGAAAGGAGGGCGGGGCTCACTCATTGGAAAGAAGAAAGACCAGAATTCCCCCCATCTCCTTAGGAGACAAGTGGGCTGCACTCAGGGGCCATGTCTGTGGTGGTACCACAAGCCCAGCCCACCAGGGCCATCTCCTATATGTCTGTCTTGTGAGAGGCTCTGGTGTGAATCCTGGAGCCCAGCAGACAGGGCCCCAGGAGGGAGACTGTTACCTTGTCTTGTACCATCCACACGTCTCTCATTCACTGGGTCTCGTGCTGTCCCAGAGATGTCCTCAGAGCCCTGTGCCATATGCTTGCTAATCCCCTGCCCTTAAAGTAAGGGGGAATTGGCCCCTGGGACAGGAACCCCTTCACTGTGGTGGGCTAAGCCTTTTCACATAAGTTGACTCAGACAATCCAAAGGAAGCCCCTTTGTAGAGAAAAGTGGGAATGATCCCCAAGGCTTTGAGGGGTGTGGGGACAGGTCTCAGGAGTGAAATCCACGCCTGTGTGCTCAGCCTCAAGGCCAACTGAATGGGAGTGCCCTGGGGATCGCTGGAGGAAGCCTCTGTTTCATAAAGATTCCTCAGGGAGTCGTTTGGCAGCTGAGAGGCAAGATTAAGCACAGCAGCCCTCTGCTCAGCTTTGCAGCAGGGCAGGGTAGGGCAGGACCAGACTCTGACCCCTGCACGGGTGTCCCCTGGTATCTCTTCCAGCCCTCGTGCCCTGTGGTGTGGACACTGGCCTTGGGTCTCTCCAGGGAGCAAGATCTGATCTCACACTGCAGTATTTTTGAACCACAGCTGAAGGAGTCCACTGTGTCCATTTCCTTTCCAGATTCAAGTATTTGTTTTAAAATTTAAATTTATAAGTGTTTACACTTTCTGCTGTTTTCCCATTAAAATAGCATCATGATAAACAACTGTAAGTCAGAGAGTGAATGATCTCATTGCCCAGCCCTCTCTCCAAAGTGCTTGTAGTCAGTGCACACGGTTTTAGTGGTGAGTGTGTCTGTGGAAGTGCAAGTGTGCATGTGTGTGCATGTGTATGTATGTGTGCATATGTGTGTGCACATAGGTGTGTGCATGTATGTGCATGCAGGTGTGTAGGTGTGTGTGTGCATGCAGGTGTGTCTGTGTGTGTAGTTGTGTGTGCATGCAGGTATGTGTGTGCATGCAAGTATGTCTGTATGTATGTGCAGGTGTGTGTGCATGCAGGTATGTGTGTGCATGCAAGTGTGTCTGTGTGTGTGCAGTTGTGTGTGCATGCAGGTATGTCTGTATGTGTGTGCAGGTGTGTCTGCATGCAGGTATGTGTGTGTGTGTGCACATATGTGCGCGCTGGGCAGGCGTGTCTCTCTCTGCATGCTCCTTCACGTGGGTGCATCCTCAGCTTCCCGAGCTGCTGTACCAGACCTGCTGCATTTACCCCAGGATTGCTGCGCCCCCCACGTGTGGTTGTTCCGAAGGCTGAGCACACCCCTGGCCACCAGCGTCTGTGGTGTGGCAGTCTCCCCTGCTCTCCACAGTAGCCCAGTAGGCATACTTCCACATTTCCCCTTTTCATTGTTTGCACAGATGTTTTTTGTGGGATTATCTAGAAGTCTAATTGTGAGGTCAGAGAAAATGACAGTTTAGAATATGTGCATATATTTTGAAATATGTTTATATAGCTGTGTAAATGTGAATGCATGATACATATACATACCTACCAGAAGAACAGGTTCCTAAACAACCCAACGTTTATGTGTGTGTGTGTGTGTGTGTGTGTGTGTGTGTGTGTGTGTGTGTGAGAGATGACCACTGCCATTCTTACCTCCAGGTAATTAGGTATTCTGAGTCCCATCCCCAGTACCTTCGTGTACACTCTGGTCAGAAATCACTAGTTCAGGTCCTTGCTACTGTTTTGACTGCATGGTGACCAATTCCCTTGGTCTCTGTGAGGTTCATGTGTCCCCCACACCCAACATCTGCAGTGCCTGGCACCTTCTCATACCTCTGTCCACGGGTGTCCTCCCTTCCCCGTGTGATGGGCCCCTGTGCATTTCCCTCTCTCTGTCCACCTGCCCACATGGCCCCCGCCTCCTGCTCTTCCTCTTAATCTCCCAGAGTGACCCATGTCCCCAAGCATGCACCCATCTCTGCAGCAGATCTTCTTTGACTGGACTTTTAGGATGCACCAGGCTCAGGGCACTGCAGGCAGGGTGTGTACAGGGCAGGCACGTACCTCTGTACCACAAACTGCCATTGACCCTTCCAGTGGCTTCCAGTGAGAGAGCTGCTTGGTTAGGGCAGCTTGTGCTGGACTTCTATCACCAGAAGAACCTGCCACCACGTTAGTCCTGCCTCCTGTCCTCTAGCCAACACTCGTGTGGTGTGTGGCTTTGTGTTTCATAATGGACGACTGAAACAGGGCAGAGCTGCTGCCAAGGCCTTCCCTGCACAGCCCGCATCCTCCCCAGTGATGGGCAGCTTCGGGGCCTCAGCCATTCTGGTGTTAATCAGCGTCCACCATGCCCTTCCCACACAGCATGGCCACGCAGGTGTGCCACGCTCTGCCCAGGCCGGGGTGCTTCTGCAGCACAGACACGGCCTTCCTGAGGGTCCTGTGGGAGGCAGGTTCTCCCAGGCTAGATGGAGACCTGGCAGCAGAGCCACAGGGTGGAGCCAAACCAACCCCACGAGGAGGCGATCAGATGGCATCGAGGTGCTCCTGGGAAACAGGCTGAGAATGGCCAGGCACAGGCTGAAAGGAAGCTTGGTCTGCCGTAAAAATACCTTCCAACCTTCCCTGGTGGAAGGACACACGGGAGGTGGCTGAGAGCTAGTTGGACGCGAACTGGGTGGACCTCCACTTACTAGGGATGAGTCAGGAAGGCCACCTGACCTGAGGCCACTTCCCTGGCACAGACCCGACTTTCTCATCTCAAGAGTCTCTGGCCCAGGAGTTACGAAAGAAAGCTCGACTCACAGCCTTTGAAGCCCGGCCACGGTGGCACTGGACCAGATCAGATGGCACAACCTCATTAGTATTCTGACTCACACACTTTGGTTTTAAAAAATACATGGCCTTGGACGTTACCCAGGTAATTTTATTTTGAATCACACATTTTAGCCAAACTTTTTTAAATGATTTATTTAGAATGAAAAAGACAGCAATCAGGCCATTTACCTCTTCTGATTTTCCCACTCAGCCATACCTTAAATGATTCCAACATTTTTAATCCACCACAGACATAAATAAAAGGTTGCATCTAGCATTTAGGTCACGTTGAGATTTTCTGTCTCAATAACAGTGGTAGTTGTCTAAGAAATTCTTCCAGGCAATTATAAATATGTCAAAATAAAGTAAAAGCATGACGTTGGAGACTGCGCCCATGGTAATCATTGAAAAGCAGCCGTAAGTGTCCTGTACCTGTGATTAAACACCCCTTTGCCACGCACACTCCCACGGATGAGCTAAAGCTGACTTGGCCCTGGTCCCATTTTGAGAAACTCATTATGAAGAAAGGCATTTTTTTCCTAAGCAAAGTTTTCAAGGAGATCGGAAATGAAAAGTAGCAGTAATGTTTTTATATTATAAGTTTGGCTTCCAGGGAAAGATGAGAGAGGGAAATCCCTCCTAGCCTCAGGATGTGCCATTCCAGTCTGTGGAATGCTGGGATTTTAGGTAGAATATTTATGGAGGTCAGAAGAACTGAGAAAATTTAAACTGGCATTAAAAAGAAAAATTTTCTATACAGAATAGATAGGAGCCTCCATATACAGGAGGCTCAACTTTCAAAGGTCTGCATTCCTGGTGGCTTGTGAGTTCTTGGTGTGCCATGTGGGGAGTGGCCCGTCCAGGGGGTTCCAATGGAACTGGACCACTTTGGAGGAAGATAGACACGTTGTGGTTAGGGTGACCACCTCTCTGAAGCTACCCAGAACCGAGGATCCTATGACAAAGTCAAGAAAGTTCTAGACCAGATAGGGTGGTCAGGAGGCCCATCTCAACCCTTGGGCAGAGCACCTCCTCAGGCCAGAGCACCAAGCACAGGCAGGTTACCCTCAGGCCTCCCCACCTGGGAGCACCCGGGAGAAATTGCCAGGATCGACTAGGAGCCCGGGGATATCCTCACTCTGGACTGACCGAGCTCCAGGGATCTGGAGAGTTCATGGCCCTGGGAGGAAGAGCCCCTAAACAGAGCCAGATTTGATTTACTGCCAAACCAGATGGATGCAGCAAAGTTATACCAGATGACATTAAGATAAATAAAGAAATATGACATGAACAGCCCTTTAGTACACGGTACACTTATTGTTAAAATAAGTGCTGAATTAGTTTAAGTGGGGAGAGGAGAAATACACATCTCTGCAAAGACTACTTAGAGGGTGAAATGGAGGGCATGTGCCTGGTCCTTCCCAGTTCCTGCTCCCTGTGTCAAATGGCCCTGGGACCAACACAAGTAATTTAGAAGCTTGTTCCAGAAAATTCCCACTCCTGAAAGATTAAACTGTGAACCAGCCAAATGGCTTTCTTATCAGGACCAAGAGCTTGCTCAGTGGGACTTGCTACAAGATCTTCCATCACTGTGCCTCCCATCTAAAGCCTGAGGGGAGGAACAGGCTTCTCTCTGGACCCCAGGATCGCCGATCTGCACACCCTTGGTTCTCAGTGAGATCCGAGCTGGAATAGCAAGGAGCTTTCCTCTGATGACCTTTCTCATGCCTCAGCAGGGCCAGGCTCCAGAGAAAGGATTTCTGCATTCTGAAGCCTAAATTCCCATCCATCCAGCCCTTGTATCAGACCTAAGCTCTTTGGAGACACACAGAGACACATAGAAAACTGCAGTCCCCAGGAGAAGTGCCCACACATGTCACTGGGTAGCCTCTTTTCTTGGACCAGTGATGGGAAGATTGGGGCTAAAGCAAAGGGTGTCAAATGGTACCTTCAGATCATAAACTGGTGAAGTGCTGTGACGTGGACATCCACATTCAACCTGAAAGGACTCTTTGTTTAGCAGCCCCAGAGAGGCCTCAGGGGCTCTGAGAGTCTCAGAGGGTCACTGAGCCTCATAAGTGAGACACCTTTCCTCAAAAGGCCCAGGAAAGGCCAGTGGAAACCTGGAGGCAAGGCCATGCAATAAGGATCTGCATAGATTTTGCTTCTGTGGACCAGGGTCAGGCCCCGTTGGGCTTCCTAAGTTCCCGGCCTGCACAGCAGGTGTGTGGACAGCTCAAGAGCCTGCCTTGGGCCCAATCCCCAGGAACACCCTGCCCTGCAAGGCCCACCTCCCAGGCAGCCCAGGTGCAAATCCTGTAAGCACTGGCCTGATGGCCCTTCCTGAAGCTCCTTATAGAGATGTCCTTCCTCACTGCAGAAGTCCAGGGTACTCAGCTCTGCTTGGTCAGTTCATCTTTCTGCCAGTCCTCGTGGTGATTGGACAGCAGGGAGGCAGTATTCCTGGGGTTCACAGCAACCCACAGGTGCTCTCAGAGATTGGTGTTAGGGAAGGAGGAGGAACAGCTGTCTCCTGGCATCTCTGATACCTGGACACCAGCAGCAGTGAGCGTGGACATCTAGAAATCAGGAGAAATAGTAAAGCCATGCAGTGGGAAATCAGCATCAGGTATTTTTTTTTTTTTCATTTGGTGAAATTGGGGGCAGAAAGAATCTCACTGGGTTCAGCTGCTTCATAGAGATATTTCTCATGAATAACTGGCTTTATTTTTATTTTGAAGCTACAAAAATTAACCCCTGTTTTTAGAATAAAAGGACAAGGACATTTATAAAGGCGAATTTACTAGGAATTACATAAGAATGTGGAAGTCATTTTTCTCTGGGTAGACCGGCTTTGAATTCTTTTCTATTTGTATGCAAATGTCAGATTCCAGAGGAGATTGCTTACTTATTTATTTCTTTATTTTTACAATACTGAAATCATATTTACTTCACAAAGTTTAGACGAGCAGAATCCCGATTTGAGAACAAGGCTGCTGTTCCAAGATTCGGTTTAGAAAATTCATTTCTGCATCCAAATGTGCTCTTTTAGTCTACACAGAGCCCACATTACTCATCTTAATTTTTCTATGTATATAAATTACTCTGTTTTTTTTTTTTTTTTTTTTTGCACGAGGATATGATGATTTATTGATTTTTTAAAGTCAGCGTTGAATTTTCAAAGAAGCACCAGCCCAGCCGCCTAGTGGTGCAGAAGCTCAGCTGGCCCTCTGGCTCTGCAGCCCTGCCCCGCCTCTGCCTCCTCCCCTCCCACTGGCTTTCCCTAGCTGGTCTCTTCCTTGACAGCCCCTTTATCTGATCACCTCCATTCTTACTATATTTTCTATCCTTTCTGGTACAACAGCTTGCCATTTCAACGATTGCTAATGTTATTCTTAATTATCTGCTGCCTAATGAGAAATTACAAAACAATTTGGTCCCCGCAGCAACATGAGTGACCAGAGGATAATTGCCATTTGGGGACAGTGTTCTTAACATCTAACTTCCTTGCTGCAGAGAAGAGCTTCTGTGACAAGAGCTGTTCAGAAGGAAGCAGGTTACTGCAGGGGAGCGATGAGGCCATGAGCATTTGACAGCTAGTTCAATTCTGCTTTCAAATTTAGAAAGGCCAGGAAAATCTGAGCGGGGGCGGAGGCTTCAGCTCAGGATCCCAGTTCACCCTGGATAGTCGACTGCGTCTGGGCATCATTCAGAGCTCCCGGCAGCTGCGCCAACATGCCACACCTCAGAGGAGAGGTGGTCTCGGAAGGCAATTGCTTGACCCTCTGGTTTTCAGGACTGTTATTAACACTGCACAAAATTTGCTTTGTTCTCCTTCATTTTTTTTTCTGGCATGTTGCTCATTAGCTGGGATTCTTCCCTCCAGGTGATAAGTGAGAGGTGAATCCAGTTGGAATGGATGAACATTAGCCAGACACCTGCTTAGTGACTTGCCTGCAAATGCCCTGGCTGGTGCGCTGCCCATTTTAATTTAATCAATACCTGAACTCACCTCTCACACACCGAGGCAGGAGGAGAGCCCTGATGGGAGTGACAGAGACCCTGGATTTCAGAGATCATCTGAGGGCCTGCTCCAACCCCCAGGCATTGGACACCTTCTTTGGGCCCACCTACAGCTGCCAGTGTAAAGAGCAACCCACAGGTGACATTGCATGCTGTTGCTGTTTATTTTGATTGTTGACATCATAGTCAGTGGTTTTTAACATCAGAACCACCTGGAAACCTTGAGGAACAAAAACTGCTGGGATCGCCCGGTTTCCAATGTGGTGAGACTGGGACCCGAGATGATGCACTGGACAGGTCCCCATGGAGACTGTGGGTCCAGAGGCTACAGGAAACCACTGCTGTGTGCTATGAGGCATGTTCCTGTCAGTCATGAAGAATTCCCCCTGGCAGATGCAGGGAGCTCAAGTTGTCACCCGGCACACAACCCACATATCCTGGCTGCACTTATCTGCACAGATTCTTGCAGCCCTGACGAGCACAACGCATCAGCAAGAGACACAGGGGAGCCCGGTGGCAGGGAGAAGGCACCAGGCTGGTTTATCTTGTAGGTCTTCAGTTGAAGAGAAAGCAGAGGACACCACAGGGTGGCCTTTTGTGCATAGGGAAGAAGCATGAGTGGGGTGAGGCCTTCCACGATCATGTCCTGTCTGCAGTGTGGCTGGACCTGGTCATGAGTGGATGGGGGTCCTGGGACACCCACAGTCCTCCTTCTGAAGTTCAGGATTCACCCCACGAGGAGCAGGGGGGAGCTCTTATTTTGTCAGGTAGAAAGTGGACGAGCTTGGGGGTCCTTTGGGTCAGTAGTAAGTGGCTATTTAAGACCCTTTTTTGTAGTTTGTTTGCATACTGAGTCTCACACCACAGGTGCACAGAACTGGGCTGATGGAACCAAGGCGACCCCCCCACCCAGGCTTACCTGGCCCTCATCTGGCCCTGTGCACAACCTGCCCTGGTGGGAGTTGTCCTCCCGTGGTGGATGCCCACATGGGACCACCCCCTTATACAATGCTTGTGTCACACACCTGTGTGTCCACCAGCCACAGGGATGCTGCAGGGAGACAGTGCCTTGGCCACAGAATGCTATTTTATTCTGCATTTTTCCTTCTCTAATCTACTTTAGGTGCCCATGTTTACAGGTGCACATCTGATTTATTCTTGGGTGGCTGTTGATGAATATAGACCCACCATCCATTTTCCAAACCCTGTGGGTCCAGCTAAAGTTCAGGATTTAAAAGTTGCTCAGGGGCTGGGGATGTGGCTCAAGCGGTAGCGCGCTCGCCTGGCATGCGTGCGGCCCGGGTTCCATCCTCAGCACCACATACCAACAAAGATGTTGTGTCCGCCGAGAACTAAAAAATAAATATTAAAAATTCTCTCTCTCTCTCTCTTTCTCTCTCTCTCTCTCTCTCTCTCTCTCTCTCTCTCTCTCTCTCTCTCTCTCTCTCTCCTCTCTCACTCTCTTTAAAAAATAAATAAATAAAAGTTGCTCAGAGTTTACGAGAAACACATTTATCAACCACGCCATCAGGCGCCCGTGGAGGTCCGGGGCAGCACTGAATAATCAATCGCTGTAATGAGGGGGCAGCAAGTCATTCGGTAATTTACACTCAGTGGCACAAATAAAACAAGAGCCTCATGCCAATGCAGCTCAGGTTTAGCTGCCTAATGAGATTTGGGATAAAAACACAGCCCCCAAGCACAGCCCTTTGGTCATCAGAGATTTTTTAATTTCAGGGGAAAGGGAAGAGATTATGGACCTGAATCTCACATTTTATTATCCAGTTTCCTGTGGGTAGACATGTTTGTTGGCCAGTGGACAAATAATGCCTCAGTGGACATTCTTATATCTGTGCCTGTATGGTCTCCCTGGGAAGGGGCTTTGTGCTCTTGGGGAAATCTCACATAGAATATGTTCCAGTGGCCATTTCAACTCAACACCAATGCTACGAAGAGGTCAGTAACTTAGGGTTTGATGTTTGCTTCACAGTCGCCTAATAGAACATTCCGGAATGAGGAATTCTTTTCTTATTCATCCTCTCTAATGTGTAACTGCTGAGAACATACAGCTATTCAGAAATTGAAATAAGGCTTGATCGATGAAGGAATTAAATATTTAATTGTGTTTAATTTCAATTAATTAAAATTTAATTAGCCAAGTGTGGGTCTAAAACGTTTTCTGTATGAAGAATGTGAAAAAAGCCAACGTCAACAGCAAATTTAAAATTATTCTGAAAACAAGGAAAAGTGTTTATCTCTAAACTTGAAAAAGAGCAAAAATTGGTTCCTCGATGTATAACTTGGTGGGTGGTGGAGCTGAATTTTATCCCATTTAGGAAAAATTCTAGTGCACTTAAAATAACCACTTGACATCTTAAATGAATCCAGAGATGTGCAAGTCACCAAGTCAATTACACCTCAGTGTCAATGAATTCACAGTTTCTGTCTGGCAGCACACGCTCTTTTAAGGCACCCTTGAGGGAAACACCTTCATGGTGTAGTTTCAGGCACAATAACATAGTGGTTTCTGTGAATGGTCAGGGGATCTGTTCAGGAGACCCAGAGGTCACCAACTACCCAGGATGCTCGATTCCTTTATTAAAGCACAGCATCTGCACAAAACCCAAGCAGACCCTCCCGTAAACCTCAAGTCATCTCTAAATGGCATACATATGTGTGTGTGTGTGTGTGTGTGTGTGTACAAATAATGTTTGTGTGCATATAACATGTATGCATGCACACACACACACAAAACACACACACACAACCACACACATACCTAATTCAATGTAAATGCCCTGTCAGTGATTACTGGACTTTAGGGAAAAATGACAAGAAAAATAAAGTCTGCGGTATTTAGAATGGATACTTTTCCCCAAACATTTTCAATTCCTGGTTGGTAGACTCCATGAGTGTGGAGCCCTGGATCAGAGGGACCATCGTATTTTTATCTGAACAGGAGCCACCAAAATAGCTGAGTTTTCAGAAGCCACGGAGCAATGTGGAGTTAGGTGTTGCTGAAGGCACTCTCCCTGACACTGCACTGCACACGTGGTCACAACCGCTGATGGGGAGGAGGGAGACCTCCGAAGGAGACTGCCCAGCTATAACCTGAAGCATTGGCAGAACGGGCCATGCAGGAATAGTGGGAATGGGGTCCAAAGGAGCGAACAGCAGCTTGCAGGGTGCAGGGGGTCCCCACATTCTGGAGAAGAGAAGTCCTAAGAGCAGCCGGACTCAGGTACTGCCTCCCCTGCTCTGGCCAGGACTCCTGAGCTTCCGAGAGGAGACAGCTTGGCTGGAAAGACCCTGGAGGGCTTACTTGAGGGAGCAGAGCCCAACTGTACACAGGCCCCTCGGTGTGTAACCGGGTGGCTAAGACTAAGGTAAGAGGTGACACCTGTGAGGGGCATTTTTAAAACTGCTCCAGGCTCATTCTTGCCATCATTTGGATCTTAAATGTCCCACAGAGGCCCGTGTGTCACAGCCATAGTCCATAGTCTTGGTGCTATTGGGAGATGGTAAAAACTTTGGGATGTGGGGTCTAGCGGGAGGTCCTAGATTGTTAGGGACACACACCAGAAGTGGGTATTGGACTTTGCCTGCTCTCCCTCCTCTCTTGTTCCATGGCCATGAGGGGAGTGGTTTTACTGCCTTCATGGTGTCCCTCCTCACCACATTTTCAAAGACAGTGGGGTCTGTTGATCATGAGCTGAAGCCTCTAAAGCTGAACCAAAACAAACCTTTTTTTCTTTACAAGTTGATTATCTGAGGTAGTTGTTGCAGTAACAGAAAGCTGTCTGATACATTTTGGTCATGTGGAGAGATAACCAACCCGAGGGCACCTTCTTGTCCAAGGAAAACTTCTTTTAGATTTTCACTTTTAATTATATAAATGTTCATTGCCTCAAAAGTGTCAAACAGCAAGACCTGATGGTGATAACCATCCATTCAGTTAAAACTCTGGGCTCCTGCTATCAGCCAGTTGCTGTGGAGAAGGCTACAAAAAAAAAAAAAAAAATAGAAGGTTCCTATGAAGACAGTACTGTATTCTACTGGATTAGCAAGAGACCTTACCTGTTCCTCCACCATGTACAAGATGGCTGCTGGAAAGAGGCCATTATTTTGTAAAATGGATTTAATGCCCCCTGGAAGGGAAAGTGGATCCCCTGGGTCCTGACCCTTCAGATTTGGAGTTCAGAGCAGACAGATAAAGAAGGACCAGAAGGTCAAGGTCAAGGAAGAGGCAAGAACAATTAATTTCATAAAATAAATGAATCTGTGAAAAGATTAGGTCGAGGATGACAACCAAGCTCAACCCCAGGCCACAGGGAGGTTGCTTTCCCATGGCTGGTGCAGGGGACCAGGGGGTGCCTAGCTCAAGCAATATCTAGACATGAACCCAAAGCAGTCTAACCTCATGCCCAGCAGGGGTCCTGCAACCACAGAGCATTGCAGCTGCAGATCTACATGGGCCACACTTGGTCAGTGACCCTGGGGGTCAGCATGGAGCAATGGCAGCAGGAGACTGATGGGAGGCCCTTTCTTTTCTTCTTAGCATTTAAAGGGAAACGGATTACTTTTGGACTCTATTAAACAAAGTTGTTGAGCAATTCGATGTAGGAGGAAGAGGCAAGAGAAAGACCCTGGAACTCCCCCTAATGAGGTTGGGGCCATATGGCAACATTGTAATGAAATAACAAAGGTCACTTATGTAGTACTTATTTCATTTTGCCACACAAACAGCACCCTAACATTAGTCAGGTGCCCAAAGAAGATACCACTGTCCCTAAGCTGCAAATATGAATTGCATTTGGTCTCACCTTTTGGGATAATTGCGATGGTGTCTACCGTTCTTGGTCTTGGGGAGTCTATGCACCTGATTCTGTCAATGATCTATGAGAGAATTGTCGGCAGCTTCGAGGGAGTTCCACGAAAAGGGAGAGAGGTCAGAGGTGGGTGGAGGTCCCTCTGACTTCCCTCCTTTTTCTGCTCTCCTGGAAAGATGTGAGGCTTGAAGCCGTTGAGCCATTTCCAGTCGGTAGGAAACCATCTAAGGAAATCAGGAATATGTGATCGAGGTCTCCCACTGTAGCGTGGAGCCGCGGGCAGCCCAGGACTGCTGGGGCTTCCCGTTTTGCTTTGAGGTGATTATGTGTCTTCACCCATGGGCACACTTTAGTTTTCTTACTATAATACAGAGGCATACAGTTTCCACAGACCAGGTTTCCCAGGTACACATCCTCAAAGCAGCATGTGTGACAGGGTGGTTACATCACAATTTCCCTTAAGAAACTTACTTTCAAATAAGCACTTTCAGATCCCTATCCTTAGCTCTCAAGTAAGTTCCATTATGGGGAAGAAACAGCCTAGAACTCCTCTCCTTCCCAGTTTCCCACACACAGGGCCTGCCCCCAAACATACGTTTTAAAAATGATCTAAACTGCGGTTTCATTCTTCTAGGAATATTAAAGAAAATCGTTAGCGAGTACAAATTCTGGCTGAATCCTCAACACAGGCACAGAGATCTTCAGAGGCCCGTAGGAAAACGATTCTGGGAGTGGTAGTCCTTCTCAACCCTTTTCTACAAGGCCCTGTGCAGATTCCTCCAAACCTTCAGTGTTTAAAAAACAAATGGTCAATACCTGATGCAGCAATCACTCATGTTTGATTGATTGTGTGTCTTTGAAGGTGAAAAAGTACAAATAGCTTGAAAAGAAGAAATACATAGAGGAGCGATCGATCTGATTTACCTATTGCAGCGGCAAGCCAGGCGCTGAGCAGCTGTGTGGCGGGTGCCCCCGCATCCTCTGAGAGCAAATGCCCAGGACCCTGGCCCTGCTGTGGCCATGTCCTTCTGACCAGCTACCAGATCACCACAGAGCGAGAGCATCTGACTAGCAGAATGCCATATATTCCCTGGGTCACAGGTCCACAGGTCCCTCATCATCTATGTGTGGGTGCCCAGGGGGCAGGTGCAATCATCAGACTCAGCAAATGATCATTTGGCTTCCCTTTTTCAGATGATCCAAGATATCACCAAGAGAGAAGGCAAGGGAGGGACGGTGGACACCACGTACCCAACACACAACTTGCCACACCACACCGTGCTGGCTCTACTACTTGCTCTCCCCATGTGAACTTTGTATCCCTGTCTTCACATACAGGGGCTGAGTCACGATGCTTGCTGGAGTGCCCCGGGCAGTGAGAGATGAGCAGAGTTGAGGGTGTACACAGGAAGGCACAATTTAGACCCCAAATGGCCACACTCCTCAACTTGTGATCTAAACTCACATCAAGGCACTCGTTCTGAGTATCTGTGGATAACAGTGGATTTCTATGGTATTGACACCCAACATCCACTCACCTTGTCCCTGGAAACAATGCCTTGCATGTCCTCCAGAGACCAGCAAGTGACCCAGGCCAAGAGAATCAAAGCTTCTTATTCCATCATCATGGTGCCCACTCCAGGGATGGGCATGGCACCCCAGAGTCAGGAAGGCCCAGCTCTGTGGTCTTTTGTGGGAGAAAAGCACCCAGCAAAACCACAGGAGCTATGTTCACACTCTGACTCACACTCCGGCGACCCTTGCACCCCCTCAGCACACTTCTGGTTTCAGTTCCAGCTTTAGGGGCAGGTTGGGTACCTTGATACTCACATGATCCTCATCTTATGTCTGGTGGCTGCTAGGATTATTCCTCCTTCACAGGCGGGGGAATACCCTCAGCTCCTGCTTACTGCAGAGCTCAGGTGTGTGAGTGAGAATGCCCCACATGTGACCCTTCCCCACATAGGAGGGTGGAGCAGTCTCACAAGGATCCGGTCTCTTGTCCTGCCTCCTGTGATGATCGGAGGCCCTGCGGGTGGCAAGCCCCCACTGCCCACAGCAGAGACCTTCCCTCTGGCCTGGCCCACCTCCCAAGCTAAATTACCTCTGCCTAGGTCTTTATCCCAGGCCCAAGTTTCCCTTCACCAAGACAGATGCTATCTTTAGAATGCTGGGAAGCAGAGGATAGATGGGGGGAAGTGTTTTGCAGACAAAAAGCTTTATTTATTTATTTTTCTGATCTCCTTGAACTTTGCTGTAGCCCTGAGTGGGTAATAAACCAAAAACAGTTTTATCAGCAAGTTAAACTGTTTTTTTCTTTTTTTCCCCATTTTGAAGGGGTCAAAGTGTGCAGAATGGGTAAGGACAGCAGGATTATCTTTTGTTCTTTGGAAGAATTTCCTGAGGCTGTGGCTGGTGAGTTTTGCCTTGAGCAGAGCCTGGGAGAAATTGCTAAGTAGGTACCCTGCCTCTGGACTCTTTGGGTTTGAGGAGTTAAACTTCGCAGGCTTTCCTGACCACACAAATAGACACACAAAATGGTTTGAGGATGTTGAGTGAGAATGCAGATGACAGGATCCAATGGAGAAGACTGGTCCCTAAGGCTGGAGGTGGGCTCTGGAGGGTCAAGACTTTAACAAGTGCCCTGTGAGGTTCATGGAGTCTCCCAGGTTTCGACTCCTCTGACATAAAGCAGAATATCAGGGTGGGGCGTGGACTCAATCCCACACTTTGAAGGTGTGGAAACATGGCCAGATTGAAGCAAAATTTGCAGCACAGAGAATCAAACCATTCCAGACTATTGTGATGGGGAGAGAGACCAGAACTCAGCCTGAGCTCAATTTCACTGGAAGAAAGAGTAGCATAGGACCGAGTCCTACACCATGGCTCCTTCCGATGCTGAATATTCTCTGGTCCTCATGGGAAGGGCAGATTTATAGCCTGAGGCTCTTTCCCTCCTGTAGAGGCCAGTTTTCCTTGAGGGTCCCCTCTCACGGGGGACAACTCTCAGGTCCCCAGCAAGATACGCCTAGGCTGTAAAGTGAAAGTGTCTTCTACAATGATCCGCCTCTCAAAGGAGCAGAGGAAAAGCGGACTCTGGTGAGTTTTCAAACTCAAAAGCTTGGAGACCAGGGTGGAGAGGAATCTCAGGGCTTGGTCACCTGTGTTCTGCGAGATCCAATGAGGGCACTGGGGCCTGTAGGCAGGGTAGGTGGCCGCTTTACCACCCACAGCCAGTTGCCCTGGCAGCAGGCCTCTCCCTATGCTTATGGTTAAGATGTGACAAGGAGAGAAAGTAATTTTCAGAGGTGACCAGATTCGGGGGCCGCAGCAGCTCTAGGTCCATGAGCGCCTCTCCCGGTACCATTTGGGAGGTGGTTTCAAATTTGAGGGTCTCACTGGCTTCATGGGGCTGCCATGGGATCACCAGTGAGGGCAAGCAGGTGCTTTGACCCCACAAACCTTCCCTCAGTTTGCCAGTGTGACCTGTGAGCAGAAGCTTGGTCTCCCCACCATGACCTCTTGGGGGGATGATTGAATATGGAGTGCGGCCACTCCTGATGGCACCACATAGAATCACAGAAAAGCACCTAATGATTCTGTGGAGTGTCCACTGTTTGATTTGCATCTCAGCAGAGCCAGAGGGAATTTCACTGCCTGCGCTTCAGTACAAGGAATAAAGAAAGAGAAGCCGTTGGTGACCACAGCAGATGGAGTTGGAACAGGCTCCTCCATAAATATCAGCCTTTGTGATGAAGGTCGGAGGTCTACAGCACACAACTGATTTCCAGGGGCCCAGGACCTGCTCACATCAAACACGTGGGGCTCAGTTATCTGTGGTTTGAAGGACCAACACCTAGCTTGGTATAACCCGGGAATTAAGGACTTTTGCATTCTAATAGTTGAAATTGAAAGAAAATTTTATTTTGACAACATTTGAAAATAATATGATATTGAATTTAAGTTGACCACAAAATTTTATTGGAATTAGGGGATGCCCATTCCTTTACATGGGGTCTGTGGCTGTTTCGTGTTCCAGCAGCAGCACTGGGCAGGTGTGAAAGGGGACATAAAATGATGACTACGTGACTTTTATGTTTGCCAACTTCAGAAGTAAGAAAGCAGCTTTGGAAATATCATTTTCTTTCATTTTGAGGATTTCTCCCTCTTTCATTGATGCATTGATTGAATCAATAGATGATGAAGGGCCCTCCTTTGTCCCTGATGCTGCTTTCAGCCCCTGAGTGCGTGACTCTGGCCCTGAGAGGGTGACCATCTGCAGGCACATAGTGGGTCACCAAGGGCACAGGCTTTGCTGAAATCCTCCCCTGGGCACATGTGCATCCACACAGCCACACCACCTGCTTTGGCCCATCACCAGGTCCTTCTCACAAGGCCAGCATCTTCCTGCCACTTCGAGAATGTGGAACGTGAACAAGAGAGTTCCTGCCCCTGCAGAATGGGCCCTCAGCTGGACGAAATGGAGCTAAGGGGATCAGAGAGCATTAAATAGCCAGCTGCTGACAGAGTCAGGGACTCCTGAGCCATGAGGGTCCCTGAGCTACAGCCCTACAGGGTAGGAAGTGCTTGGGGCTTCCTGAGGGTGTGATGAACTGTTGCTTCACTCTGCTCCGTGGGCACAGGGGGCAGGCCCTCCTGCCTTCTTGGCTTGGGTCATTTTATTCTCATTGACGCGAGAGTTTTCTCCCCACCAACCCAGTCTGCAACTGTCCCTCCCTTAGGCCTTTATAACACTGTAGACATTTTCCTGGACACAAGTACACCTGATCAGAAGTGGCTCTCTGCTACCCTTTCCCTGTGACTGACTCTGTTCTCTGAGAGAGGGGAGGACATTTGTTTATCTCTGCATCTCCAGGACGTAGCCCAGCATCTGCAGCTGAACAGGTCATAAGTGCTGTGGAATGAACATGGGAAGAGCTGTCGAGGGGTAGAGACTGTGGCCTATTTAGCATCTGGACCAGGGGGACTTGAGCAGGCATTCCAATGTAAAAGGGAGTCAACTTTTCTGCTCCCCACTGGGAAGATGGCACTGGGCACAGCTGCGGCCAGATGTTCTAATCTTACAAGAGGAGTAGAAATTTTTCTTCATATATTGTTGTTTTAATTTACATTGACAATTATTTTGTTTTTTTTAAGAACACGGCAGGCTACCAGTCACGTGAGCACTTCTATGAGGGGCACCTGGTCAAGGAGCAATCTCTGCTTTAAAAGGCGATCAGGCTGTGGGGGCCTGCGGGGGCCTGGGTGGCATGCTGAAGGTCTCAGCTAACCCTTGGATCCTCCAACATCCTTCCTAATATGGACAATGTATCAAAAGCTGGCTCTCTCCACACTCTGTTGCAGTCACCTTGTCTCTTGGTTGATTTCACTGAAGAAGTTTGGAATGATAGTAGCTTGGTTTTCTGTTCTTTTCTGCAGCCCAGAGTGATCCTATGAGGTTCATCTGGTGCTGAGGTTGACAACAGAGTGGGCTACTTCTCAGGGGCTGTTGTGGTTTTCTGGTGTGGACCACACTTCTTTTAGTTTGCTGAACATTCTCTCTTGGAACATGATCATTTTTAAATGTCCTTGGTCCATGAGGATAAAGCCTGGGTCCCTGCTGGCTCCCTGCTGGACTGCCTGGCTGTGGACTTCTTATTACATGAGAAAAACTGTTGGTTTACACCAAGATCATGTGAGTTTTGTAGCCAAATGCATCCCTGGCTGATCCATTAGTGTTCCCCTATCTCTGAAATCTGAGCTCTAATATCTCTCCTGGGTCTCTATCAATCCCAGGCTTTTCTTAAACAAACCAACAAGAAACACTAATGTGTTTTTTAGTTTTGAAAGCAAACAGATCCATTCATCATTCCTGTTGTGCTCAGACAAACCTGTCATTTCTGAAGTGTTTCATCTCTGAAATCCACTGGAAGACAGCTTGTCATCTTGCATGGTCACTTAGTGAAGAGCTTCTGTGGGTGAGAATGCCTGGAGAGCTCGCCTGTCCTGGAGCTGATGATAATATAGAGGGTGGGGTCAGTAAGGTCGAGTCCCAACAGTCCTTGTGCGGTCCCTGTCCATGCAGGTGCGTGGGGAGAAGAGACTCTGTGTGGCCCCACATCAGCACCATCTCTGCATCTGGGGACTCCAACAAGGGGCCAATACAGAGGTCCATTTAGAGAATACAGAAAGCACGACCATGTCACCTTGCTGTTCATTGCCTTTGGTGGCTTCTAGTAGCTTTTGAGCCATAAAGTCACCAAATGCACAGTCAAGTGTCCTTTGCTTGTCACACAATGTTGACTTTCATGTGGGAGTAACACAGTCCTCTGTGCCCTGCTCCTGGCTGCCTTATATATCCGTGATACCTGCCTCTCCTCCAGGAACCTGCCAGGACCATTCCCTGTTCACCTGTGTGAGCATGATTGCCAAGGGCATGGCTGGCCATTCGACCCAGGTGCTCTTTGAGGCTGGGATCTCAGTATCCCCCACAGAAGGGACGTGACAAGCTAAGACATGGGTGGGCCCTGCTGGGACAATGGTCCTACGGGTACATGATGGACATGTGGAAGAGTGAAGCTATTACTATTTATTAATAGCAATACCTCGGGGAAGTGGCGGGTACTAAGGTAGTTTGCATTTAGATTTGAGCCTAAGTAAGTTGACTTTTAGCAAAAGGCAGGGGACCTAAGAACTTAAGTGCTAATGTCATTTCAGGGGGACACACTGGGGAGCAGCAGCCGAGGGGCTGTTGACCGTCCAGTGAACCATGTAAGCCAATCCAGCCACTGTGTGCTTTGCATTCCAGTGGCACTTTTTCAGTGGTCCTTCCCTGATCTGGTTCCAGACAACTGAGCAAGACTTGCAAAAATGTCACATAGGAAGTCCCCAGCCAGCCAGTGGGAATGCAGCTCTGGAAGAGCCTGACATATTTCTTAAATAAGGGAAATGCTAATGGTCCTGTTGACTGGTGACAATCGACTCCTGCCATTTGTCTTCCTGAGTGAGTGGAAAGGGGATCTCATTTTAAGCCATCCATCTGCAGAGATATTAATGTTCCAGTTGTGCTGAATTTCTAAAGGCCAGGATATGCATTTGGTTTAACGGTGTGTCACCAACCAAAGAAAACAAGGCCATAAAATTAAAAAAAGATGCTGCTTCTCCCCACGTTGGGAATAAAAGCATCAGGAAGGAAGAAGGAGGCGGATAGAATCAGGATCACGTCCCACTGTATCCTCCTCGTCTTGATGGAACAGGTTTGCAGCCATAACACACTGAGCACGGGCCCTTTCTTCTAGAGGATTTAGAAATCTTCTGATATAAGCCAAATCATAGCAAAAATCCTTCGTAAAAGCAAACCCAGCATTTACTACAGGCCTGATACTGCTACTGTGTGTCCACTCACTAACCCGCTAACCTTCACCATCACCCTCTGGGTTAGAAGACACTCCATTCTCAAATTACAGATGGGAAATGGAGAGCCAGGTAGACGGCATAACTTGCCCAACATCACCCAGCTGGTGGGTGTTTAGAACCTCAAGCTGGGGAATTTCCCCTACTTAGTAGCAGAAAGTCCACTATCTTTAGGATAGCACTAAATTTTTCAGTGTAATGGTCCCCTCCAGCTCTGTTACCCATATATCCAAATAAAACATATGCATCCATTCTAGGTATACAAATATTGCTTATTAACTGGCTTCCCTTTCTTCAGAAGTACCATTAAAATACGGCAATGTTGTAAAGGAATGGAGGCCACAGCAGCCCAATCACAGCCCAGTGTGTGGTGGGGAGGAAAAGCAGGCTTCACACTTCACTTCTGGGTGTGACTCATACAGAGTGGGAAAGGTGGAAGGTCATTGCAGATGATCCCCAGAGCAGGGCATGTCATAAATCTGTAGAAAAGAATGATCATAGAACCCCTCAGCCAGACCCATTCCTCTCCAGGACCATGTCCTTTCTTCTGCTCCTCGGAAAAGAACTGAAGCCATGGAGCAGGGGGTCATGCGGAGGTTCCTGGTCTTGCCTGGCCAGTTTCTGCTCTGCCCTCCTTCCCATCAGCACCTCACTTATTCCTCAGGGAGCCTCAGGAGAGCCCTTTAGGATCAGGTACCAAAGGGCCCTTCCCTACCCTGGCCATATTCCTGGGACCCGAGCCTGGCCAATCAGAGGCTCTTCTGGGGACACAGAGCCAAGAGATGCCAGGGGAGGAGGCCTGGGGCTGAATCTCTCCAACGGGGGCTCCCCGAGTGGTCTGTCCATGGGGGCCCTCCCATAAAGGTGTCTGAAGCTCCCAAACCCAGGTCCTGATCTCTCTGAAATCTGTTTCTTCAGACTGCCCCCAGTCCTTCCTCATGTCCTTGCAGTTAGTGGAGGTCAGCAGGACTTGTTTCCTGAGGTGAGAGCATCATGAGACCAGTTTCTACCTGGGTCCAGTCTTTTCTCATGATACTTAGTACATTTATTGAGCACCTGTGGTGTTCTTGGATGCCCTCTAGGTTCTGGGGGGCTGAGGTCACCTTGGCTGGGACTTGCCTTCAGGGAGATCTAGGCAGGTAGGTGAGGTCATGCTCTCCCATGAGCTCGGTTGCAAATGGAGTGTGGGTAGGTTTTGGGAAACATGCCAGAGAAAGAAGCACCTTCCTTCTGGGGAGCTCAGGGCTGCCCTCATGAACACACAGATGTTTGATTTAGTCCTTCCTGATAGTGGAACTTCATAATAGCATAAAGCACAGGAAACACGGTGGGACCAGACACTGGGCATGGAGACTGCAGACCCCACGTGGGGTATAGAGCAGAATTCATGTGCCTGGAGCAGGAATAGTCACAACTCTATTAGATCAAATACCAGCTGCATGCTATGTAATTGGGATACTGTATGGGGTACCGTGACAGAGGACACTCTTTGGGTCTTCATGGAATTCCTAGTTTAGTCCAGTGGTCCTCAATGCTTATAGTGCATTAGAATCTCACTGGAGAACTTTACAAAAACATTTCCAGCAATTCCACAACAGATTGTTAGGCTGGAGTAGGGGAAAGTCCTTTGTCTCTTACTAACCTGCCCAATTCCAGGGCTCAGAGGTGGTTCTCAGTGGTTCACTCCAACGTTTCTTAGTCCTCCCACCCCACCACCAACACTCCAGCTGTCAAGCCCATCTCCACTTGCAGCTGCAGCCCTGGCGGCTGTGTGAGCCCTGGGTTTCCACTGTCCCCCATCCTGATGAGGCTTCCCCTCCTCCACTGGTTAGGACCTCTGGGGAGATGCAGCAAGCCTCTCTCCCCTCCTCACTTGACTTCCTCATCTGTACAGCAGGAATACCAACTCCATAGAAATGTCCACTGTGGTAATGCTTCCTGGTGATGTAGATAAAATGCTGTCTGTGCACAATAAGACGATGTCATTATCCCTGGCTTGTATGTGGGGTCATTGCAAACTGTTCCAGAGATAGGTTCTCCATAACAGGTAGAGAAGGCAGTGCAAATAGATGTAATGATAATTTCAGGTGACATTTATTGCACATCCTCACAAGGGGCTTATGGGGTAGACAATTATGTCCATTTCTCGGTTGGAGAGAGAGGCATGCAGAGGAAGCCACTCCACCAGATAACAGCTGGAAGCCCTGGGGAAGGACTCACGATGGACAAGCCTGGCTTCAGGTCTGCTCTTGTAGCCCTTAAGCCACTCAGACCCTGACAAATCATGTCTCTAGGAAGCAGTCTCCAGAGGCTCAGATTTGCAGATGGGAAATGCCATCTGTGGCAGGTGGGAGTTTGGAATCACGGTTTTCTTTCCTGGCATTATCCCTGGGAATAGGTGACATTACATGGTAAAGGGAGTTAAAGTCCTTGATCAATGGATCTGGAAGTATGGGCATTATCCTGGATCATCGATGTGGGCTCTAACAATGGAGAGTGATGCAGAGGAGTCAGAGGTCCCTCAAGAGGGCAGGAGCAATTTGAAGCAGAAAGATTGGAATTGCTGTGGCTGAATTTGAAGATGGAGAAAGGGAACCAGGGGTCCAGGATTGCTGCCACCTCCAGCAGCTGACCACAACCCTCAGCTGACATGACAAAGCAGAACTCGGGTTCTACCATGGAAGGAACGGAAACTAACCTCCCAGATATCAAGGAAGCAGCCTCTGGAGCCTCCAGCCAGGACACGGTCCTGCAGTGCCTTGCTCATAGCTTGGCGAGACGCAGCTCAGACTTCTGACCTACGAACTGTGAGGTGGTGTCTTGGTGCTGTCCAAAGCCACTGCCCTGTGGGCTTCTCCCCTTGCTGTTCTGCACAGTGCAGGGACCCTGTGCCCAGCTCCATGCAGAAAGATCTACCTGCAGCATCACGTCCTGTGACAGACCCAGGATGGAAACCATTGCTAGTGCCTTCCACCATGTCACAGCAGAGGAGACAGAGGATTCCTGGGCTTACAGACCTAAGGTTATGCTCCAAATAATGTGTCTGGCCCAAGATCCCCACACAGGTCTGTCTGCACCAGCCTCACTGAGTCCCGCCACCAGATCCAAAACAACATGGGGACAACTCACCTGCTCATGTGGCTGAATGACAATTTCATGGTTTGTCAGAAAGCTCTTCATGAATGACAAAACATTGCACAAACAAGGGTGTCTGTGATTAATAATAAACCAGTGGAAGAATGGAAAACGAGTTCTTCAACCATCAGTCTCCGTCTAGCAGTAACCAAACACACACTTCATTTTTATTTATTTCTCCACTTTTGGCTAATTTCACCTGATGAAGCCATGATTTTGACATCATTTATTCCCTTAGCCTGCAGGCTTTTGGTAATTACAACTGCCTTTTTCCCTGATACAAATATCTCTAAATTGAATCTGAAAAGGCTCTCTACCTGAAGGACTTGAATATAGGGGCTGGTGTCATGGCCCAGGGAGGCTGCTGCCCCTCTGGCTCACTCTAAAGGGGCCTCTCTGGCATCAAGGCAGAGCTCGAGGTCCTGGCCCCATGCTTGGCCCCACAAAGAGCTTCCTTCAGCCAGGGCCACCTAGTGAGGGCTTCTTTCCCTTGCCTCAATAGGTTTCCAAGTGCACCACAATAAAGTGCTCCATTGCAAAGTGGACCTCAGGAGCTACTTGTTTTGCGTAACTGACAACATATACCTACTAATGGCAATTCCTCAAGTTCCTAACCCAGCCCCTAAAAAACAACATTTACTCTCTGCTTCCATGGGTTTATTTTATATGCAGCCAGTAAGTGACACTATGCAGAAGTCCTTCTATGTCTGGTCATTTGGCTTAGCTGTAGGTTCATCCGTGTTGTGACTTGGTGACAAGCCTAGAAATGTCAGGCGCAAGGTAACCAGTGCATGGTCTGCACCAAGAAGCAAAAACTTCAAGGGAGATGGGAGCTACGGAGGGATGTTGAGCAGAAGTATCACAAGGGCAGATCTGTGCTCTAGGGCTGCCACTCTGGCTGCTGGCTGGAAATTGGATATTAGTGTGACTCCAGCTGACACCCACAGAGCACCCAAAGTGCTTTAAATTGCTGAGTTACATTGACTTATTTCAATGTATCCTTTTAGAGAGTCACTCCCATTTCACAAGTTAGGAAAATGGGGAGCAAAGAAGTCAGTTAACTTGCCCAGCCTCAAACAACCACTAAGGGGTGGAGCCAGGACCACCCTGGAGTGGCCCCAAGGTCTTTGCTGTTAACTGCAGTGATCAACTTTAGGAACTGTTTTCACTAGGAATCTGCTTATCCTGGGCAGAGAGTCCCCTGAAGGAACACAGATTCCTGCAGAAGCCATTGGAATTCAGACCCACACATAGGGAAAGTTCAGAAAAACTAAGTCCCTAATTAAGAGTGGAAGCAATGGTTCTGCTGGGCATGGCTCGTGTGTCAGGTGACACACGCAGCTCTTGAACATCAGTGTGCTTTTCTGATCTGCAGAACAACTCTGGTGTTACAGAGCTGATTGTTGCCATTTTATAGATGAGGAATCTGAAGCCCAGAGAAGTTAAGTAACTTGCCCAAGGTCACAAAGCACTTAGGTCGCAGAGTGGTCTTCCCTGAAATTTTCCCTTATGTCAGGAAGGATCTAGGGTCAGATAAGAAGGAAGATCTAAGAAAAGGAGAGGTGAGACTAAGCTGTTAACAGTCCATCCAGAAACAGAAATGACAAAATAGGTGAGCTTAAAAGGAACCCACCAGACACCATCTCTGTAAGTTGGAGGCCATTGGTCTCCTTTTTCAAAAAAATGTTTTTGTTGTGCAGTAGAGTCGCAAACAGCAGTGGGTTCATTTTGACATCATTATACAAGCATGGGGTATCATTTGCTTCATTTCAAATACCTTCCCCTTTCTCTCTCCTCCTCCCTCTCCTGTTCCTTTTCCTCTATTGGTCTTTCTTCTGTTTATTTCTTGGTTTTCCAACTGGTGTATTTTAGATATGTGTAAAATATAAACTCTCTGTGGTGTATTCATATAGGTTCACAGTGTAATTTGGTCAATTTCTCTGCACTGTTTGTCTCTGTTGCTCTCCCTCCTCCCTCTCCTTCCTCTGCTCCACAAATCTCTCTTCTATTTTCATGGAATCCTCCCCCCCTCCCTTTTTAAAAATTTCACTCTAATTCAGGAGAGAAAACATTTGACTTTACGAGTCTGGCAGATTTCATGTAGCAGGATCTTCTCCAGTTCTCGCCTTTTACTAGGGAACTACATGGTGTCACCCCTCTTTGTGGCCGAGTTGAATTCCGTTGTGTACATCCACCACATTTTCTTACCCACTCATCTGTTGATGGAACCTAGTTGGGTCCACGAGTTGGTTATTGTGAATTGTGCTGCTGTAAAACTTGACATGCTTGTTTCACAATCGTATGCTGACTTTAATTCTTTTGGATAAATACCGAGGAGTGGGATAGCTGGGTCCTATGGTGGTTTCATTCCTACTTTTCTGAGGGTTCTCTCTACTGCTTTCCAGTGAGGCTGAACTAATTTGAAGTCCTACCAACAACATGAGTGCACCTTTCCTCACCCCATGCTGAGGAGCATTTTCTTGTTTTTGTGTTCTTCATGATTGCCATTCTAACTGGAGTGAGATGAAATGTCCATATAGCTATGGTCTGCATTTCCCTCATTTTAAGGGATGGTCAACATTTTCTTTTTACATATTTAAACATGTCTTTATATATTTCTTGGCCATTTGTTGTTCTTCTTTTAATAAACATGTTCAGTTTTTTTTCCCATTGAAAGATTTGGTTTTTGTTTTTTTCTGGTGTTAAGCTCTTGAGTTCTTCATATATTCTGGATGTTAGTTCCTTATCTGAGGAGTGGCTGGGAAACATTCTGTGGGTTCTCTCTTCACACTCTCGTTTACTTTACTTTGCAGACACTTTTTAATGAATGTCATCCAATTGACTGATTCTTGGTTTCTTTCTGGAATCTGAGGGTCTTGCTGAGGAAGATGAAGTCTGCGCCAATATGTTGGAGTATTGCATTGACCCCATTTCCTCCTGGCACTCACAGGTTTCTAATTCCTAAGTCTTTGATCCATTTAGATTTGGCTTTTGTGCAGGGTGAGTGACAGGGACCGAGTTTTATTCTTCTACATGTGGATATCTAGTTTTTCCAGCCCTATTGCTTAAAAAACAATCTTTTCTCTGGCATATGTACTTTGCACCTTTGTCAAGTTTCAGATGTCAGGAACTATGTGGGTTTGTCTCTGTGCCTCTATTCCATTGGTCTTTGAGTAGGTTTGGATGCCAATACTGTGCAGTTTTGGTTACTGTAGGTCTGTAGTACAACATGAAGTCAGGAATTGTGATGCTGCCAGTGTCACTCTTCTAGGTCAGGATTGTGTTGGCTATTCCAGTTCTCTTACTCTTTCATATGAATTTTAGGACTTTTCTAGTTCTGTGAAGAATGTCATTGGTATTTTAGTGAGATGATATTGAACCTGTGTATCACTTTTGATGATATGGCCATTTTAACAGTATTAAGTCTGCCTGTCCAAGAACAGGTGAGGTTTTTCACCTTTTAATGTCTTCAATTCAGTGTTCAGTAGTTTTCATTGTAGAGATTGCTCACCTCCTTAGATTTACTTCTAAGTATTTTTTTAATTTTTTTGAGGTTATTGTGAGCAAAATAATTTTTTTTATTTCTTTATTGGCACAATCATTATTAGAGTATAAGAAAGGTATTGTTTTCTTAAGGTCGTTTTACATTGGTCTTGAATCCTGCTACTTTGTTGCAATTGTTTATCAGCCTTAGAAATCTTCTTGTGAAATTTTGGGGTCCTCTGCATATAGGATCATGTCATCAGTCCACAGATCATTTGACTTTTTCTTTTCCTGTCTGTCTCTTTTTAATTTCCTTCTCTTGATATTTTCTCTGCATAGAACTTCAAGAATTATATGGAATAGGAGTGGTAAAAAGTGGACATCCTTGTCTTATTTGTGATTTTAGAGAAAATGTTTCAGTTTTTCTTCATTTTTGTATGATGTTGATCTTGGATTTGTCACAATAGCCTTCATGCAGTTGAGGTGAGTTCCTTCTAACACTAGTTTCTCGGTGTTTTTAATATGAACAGTTGCTGGATTTTGTTTAAGGCTTTTTTCTGCCCATATTGAGATGTTCATTCCCTTCCTGTTTTTAATTCTATTTATGTGCTGAATTACATTTGCTGATTTGTATATATTGAACCAACTTGCATCCCTGAGATACTATCATCTTGTCTATGTGGTATGGTCCTCCTAATGTGATTTTTAAATTTTTTAATACTTTTATTTTTTAAATATTTTTGTGGTGCTGAGGATCGAATCCAGGGCTTCATACATTCGAGGCAAATGCTCTGCCACTGAGCCACAATCTCAGCCCCTCTAAATGTGTTTTTGAACACAGGTTGCTAATGTTGTGTTTAGGATTTTTGCATCATTGATATATTTTATTAAGGACATTGTTAATAAAGGATATTGTTCTGAGGTTTTCTCTCCTTGTTGTCTTTGTTTGGTTTAGGCATCAGGTGACAGGGCTTCATAGCATGAATTTGAGAGTGTTAAATCCTCTCTTTCTATTTTATGGACTAATTTATTGGAGATTAACACAATTTCTTCTTTTTAAATCTGGTAAAGTTGGCTGAGAATCCATCTGGTCCTGAAAAAAATTTTTTTGGTCAGATTTTTTTTTCAATCTAATTGCTTAATATTGTTCTGTTTAGGTTTTCTTCATTTTCTTGGTTTGTTTTGGGTAGGTCACATTTGTCTAAGAATTTAAAAGTATTTCTAGTTTATTGGAGTATAAATTTTCAAAACATTCCTAAAGATCTCCCGGATATCAGAAGAATCATTGGTGATATTTCCTTTCTCATCTCTTTTTAATAATTTAACTCTTCTCTCTCTTTTGGTTAGTTTTGATAAGGGCTTATAAATCCTGTTTATCTCTTTAAAGAGCCAACTCTTTGTTTCATGAATCTTTATATTTTTATTCTCAATTTCATTAATTTTGGCTCTAAAATATTTTCTGTATTCTACAGATTTGGACACTAACTTGCTCTTCCCTTTCTAACACCTTGAAGGGTAGTGTCAGATGGCTTATTTGATATCTTTATTTTTTTAATGTAGGCACAGAATGATATAAACTTTACTCTTAGAACTGCATTCATGCTATCCCGTAGATTTTAATGTCATTTCTCTGTTCTCATTTGTTTCTCAGAATTTTTGAAATTTACCCTCTGATTTTTTCTATGATCCATTCATTATCCAGAAGTGTCTTATTTAATATTCAGTTGTTAATAATGTTTTCTATTTTTTTTAACTTGTTATTGATTCCTAATCCAATCTGACTATGACCTTATAGATTCAAGGAATTATCTTTTTTTTTTGTATTAGCTAAGACTTGCTTTGTGTCCTAAAGTATGCTCTGTTTAAGAGAAAGCTCCATAAGCAACTGAGAAGGAAGTGAATTCAGTTGTTGATGAAGTATTCAAAAGATGTCTGTTCAGTTCTTTTGATTAATGGTTTTAAAAAGATACTTGTTTTAAAATTATTTTTAATTGTTCTGGAGAATCTTAGGTTTTCTCTGAATGACCTATCCAATAGTGAGAGGGGTGTGTTAAAATTTTCCAGTATTATTGTCCTCGGGCCTATTTGAGTCTTTACATTTTGTAGGATTTGTTTTATGGCTGTGGTGCACCAATGTTTGGGGCATGAACATTCACTCTCATTACTTCTTGTTCGATGACTCCTTCAACCATTATGAGTTGACCTTCTTGATGTCTTCTGAATAATTTTAGCTTGACTTCTACTTTGTTTGACATGAGAGAGTACCTACTCTTGCTCACTGTTGGCCTCCATTTGTCTATAGAGTGTCTTATCAACAACATATCATTGGGTCTTCTTTTGTAATCCACTATGTCAGTCTATATGTCAGTCTTGTGATGAAGAGTTTCAACCATCCATATTCAGTGTTACTAAAGAGAGATCATTTTTTATTTCCTGCCATTCTGTTTTATTCCTATGATTGAGAGTGACTGTCCCTTGACTATTCTTCGAGCAACATTCATCCACATGCTGACTCTGGCATTTACTTTTAATTTCTTTTGCATGTTGGACTTTACTAAGTGGGCTTTGTAGTATAGGATTAATGGTTATGAATTCTTTTTATTTCTGCTTATTATGGAAGGATGTATTTCACCTTCAATTATGAAGTCTAGTTTTTTGCAGGATATAGTAATCTTGATTGGCACCCGTTATCTTTTAGGGATTGGTATGTATTATTCCAAGTCCTCCTGGCTTTTAATGTCAGGCTGAGAGATCTGAAGAAAGCCTCGTTAGCTTACCTCTAAATGTGACACACAATTTTTCTCTTGTGGCTCTTAAAATCCCTCCTCACGGGCTTCTTCATATTGTCTTTGACTGTTGGGCTGTGAATGCAGGCCCTCTGTGGGCAGGCTGTGTTGCAGAAGCCTCCACCCTGGCTGATGTCCATCCTGGGGTACCATCCCCATGGCAGGGTTGCAGTTGGCCCACCTTCTTCTGAGCTCCCACAGCTGGCAGCCATACATTCCTGAGCTGCCACGCCCCTCTGCTGCAGCTTCTTGGTTGTGGTGCTAAGTGTTTGTTGGTTGTCTGTAATTGGGGATCCTGTGCATGCAGGCTCTGTGGGGGTGGTCTCTGACCCAGAAGCCTCACCCTGGCTCCCGCATACCACCAGGGTTGGCCCATCACTGACAGGGGTGGTATCTGAGCTCTTGTAGATGATGTGGGAGCACTAGATGGGGGTTAACAGCCTTTGAGAGTGATTAGCTCAGCTAAGCTCCACCCCACTTCCCTTTCCTGAGGTGATGGGGAGGGGGTTTCTGTAACCTTCACAAAAATCCCTATACATGTTCTTTCGAGATTGATTCCTGAGACAACCCACTCCAGAGATGTTCCCTTTGGTTTTATTTGCTGCTATCAGAAGATGGAGAGAAGCTGTGTTCATTTTATTTCTTCTAGGGGGACTGGCTATAAACTGTACCAAGTTGCTGCCCTGCCCAGCATGGCTCTCCACCTGTATATTGGGTTCAGCTGCTTGACCTTCTTCACAGTCTTTGCTGCTCCTCCCACTTTAACTTACTCTGCTTCTCTTTCTAGCTGTTGTTGAGGAAGTGAGCTGCGGGCTTTTTCGTCTTAATCTTTCTCTCTCTCCACGCCCCCAACCCCCCCCCCCGCCGTACCCTACTCCACCCTGTCAGCGTTTGGGGTCAAGAAATTCTGTCCTTATTTTCTACTCCTGTGGTCTAATTTCAAATCCCTCTAAGTTCTGACCTGCTCAACACTGAGTTCTAGAAGTCCCCTCTGGGCCCTCTTGTTGCTTTGGTTCTGGGCTGTGGAAGAGTCCAGGGTGGCTTCCTGTACCTGCTCTGCCATCTTCCGGCTGCCCTGGGTCTCTTGTCATCTCATGGTGGCTCCCTCCTCTGTGCTTCCACTTGTGCTTTCTCTGGTCCTGGCTCAAGGGGCTACAGGTCTGGAACCTGTGACATCACAATACACGTGCCCACCCCCACTGTAGCTTAATGCCATTGAGAGCATCTGATTGGCCCCTGGGCACCCAATAGCTTGACAAGTTTTGTTGCATATGTTCACCTTGAACACCAGAGAACACGGACTTCCTGGAGAACAGCAGATTGGGAGGCCTCCTATGAACTTTAATTTGGGGAGAGCCATTGAAACAAGGAGGTATGTAACATTTAGGACTTCCTACAGACCCAGGGACAAGTTTTATTAGATATGTGAAAACAGATCCAGTCAGGAAAGTGGAATCAAGAAGCACACAGACAACGTACCCTGGGTGCTGTTGTAACAGTATTTTTTCCCTCAACCTCTGTGATCAAATAAGGGTGCCATCTACTTTTCAAACTGGAGCACTGTCTGATGGCTTTTTTCAAAAGCAACTTATTTTAAAATTATTTAGGGCCATGAAACCTACATGACAAGCCAAATGCCAATAGCTGCTTGGCAGTTTTGGTAGAGCTACAGGGAGTGGCTCTCAGGACAGTAACTATGCTACTACTCTCGGGTGGGAGAGCTAATAGCATCGCAACTAGAAATCACCTATCTAAGTGTGGTTTGCTCTGCATAAATAACAAGACCCAAGAAACCCCAGAAAATGTTCACTGTTATTTTCTGTATGTGTATTTTATTCTTATTTATTGCTGCTACAATGTTGGATTGTTCTGAATGCTGATGGAAGTCCTGGTGATTCTTGAGTAAGCTCAGTTTCCCAAGATTGCACCCATTTTCTCCTTTGGCTGTTCTCTACAGTGAGTGAAGTTTTAATTTCTTCTGCATGTGTGCTCATGATATTGGAATCCATTTTTCCCCTTCAGTGTTTTCTACTGATATTTACTGAAAAATTGTTTTGTCTACATATAATCCACATCTAAGTTGCCCACATTCCCTGGGTGGGAATTCATTCAAAATTTATGTTTTTTTGTTATTATTGCTGCCTAATTCACTCTGCCTCCAAGTAGAGGGTGGGAATTGATGTGGGTGCCAGTTATTTCACAGTGCACCTTGCTTTTTAGTCACTGGTAGGCTATCAGCCACTCTACTGGCATTTGTTCTCATAATGACTCCTACAGAGGACAGACTCCATCTCCAAGCACATTTTGGGTATTTCTCTCTGTGTTACAGCACTCACTGCGACTGATGTATTTCTATTAGCTATGTGATTCCATAATTTTTCAGCACTAGTTGGCCACTATTTCAAGTCCAGCTCTGTTTTCTTATATATGATATACAGAACGTTGTAGTTGGATTCGCACTGTTATGTATTTTTCCTACAAAACTATTTTAAAAATCATTTCCCTTGCATTCATAATGTAAAAGTAGTTGTTTTCTCCAATAAATATTTTCTTAAGAAATAGAAGCATGTTTTATGCTCTGTTATGTCTTATAGAGTCAGAAATAAACTCCTCCTGGATTTATCTGAAAGGGATACTGAATGTGTAAAAGGAAACTCATGTTTAGAAAGCTCTGTACTTTTGTAAACTATCTCAGCTTAACTTCCAATAAGGTTGACGGATAAGATGTAAAACACCAAGTTAAATTTGAATTTCAGATCAGCACCTACACTAAAATTAAGTGTTGATCTGAAATTCAGGATGAACTGGGCGTCTTGTGTTTTATTTGCACAGTGTAGCCCCCTATCCTTCGATGATCCTGTGTTGACTCCAACCTGGGTGGCTTTCTCTTGCCCCCCTCAAATCTGTAGCCAAAGAAAAGGATGACTCTGGAATGTGAAAATCTTGAAATACACTCCAACAAAGAGATGCGAAGGCTTAGCATTTAAAGTCCTGTTGGGTATCTGAGAACAGAACAGAATTAAGGCTGTTTTCAGTTTATTCTGAATCAGATTATTAGTGTCGGGGTTGGAGTCAGACTGGAATGAATCCAGGTCATCATTTACTCCAGTGTGGTTTCCCGGATGGAGAGAACAGATCTCAGCCCTGTTAACAGCAGGGCCTAGACTTCTAGGGCCACCCTAGGGGGTTACTTCACATAACTGGTGGGTGTTTTTTAATTATGACTCATGTAAGATGTGCAAGATGGCATTTGGGTGAGAGGCAGACTGGAAAGAGCCATATGGGCAGAGGCTCTGCAGAGCCAGGGGTGGGAGGAAAGAAGAGAGTGGGGATTCAGGGAGGCTCCTTTGGGAGCAGCCTACACATTTTCTCTGGCTCCTAGATGCTGGTGAAAGCCTTCTCAAGCTCTCAACTCGTGTTACCATTTTTCCTGATATCAACTTAGAGGAGACCCTGGGAACAGGTTTCTCTTGCACACCTGCCTTCTCTGTAAAAAGAAACAAAGGCCAATTTCTGCCACAGACACATCCATCAGCCACTGGGATATCGTTTCGATAAATCTTCTTTTTATTTATTTATTTATTTTTAATTTTTTATTTTTTTTTATTGGTTGTTCACAACATTACAAAGCTCTTGACATATCATATTTCATACATTAGATTGAAGTGGGTTATGAACTCCCAATTTTACCCCAAATGCAGATTGCAGAATCACATCGGTTATACATCCACAATTTTACATAATGCCCAATTAGTAATTGTAGTATTCTGCTACCTTTCCTATCCCCTACTATCCCCCCCTCCCCTCCCTTCTTCTCTCTCTACCCCATCTACTGCAATTCATTACTCTCCTTGTTTATTTTCCCATTCCCCTCACAACCTCTTATATGTAATTTTGTATAGCAATGAGGGTCTCCCTTCATTTCCATGCAATTTCCCTTTTCTCTCCCTTTCCCTCCCATCTCATAACTCTGTTAAATGTTAGTCTTTTCTTCCTGCTCTTCCTCCTTGCTCTGTTCATAGTTGCTCTCATTATATCAAAGAAGACATTTGGTATTTTTTTTTTAGGGATTGACTAGCTTCACTAAGCATAATCTGCTCTAGTGCCATCCATTTCCCTGCAAATTCTATGATTTTGTCATTTTTTATTGCTGCATAGTACTCCATTGTGTATAGATGCCACATTTTTTTATCCATTCATCTATTGAAGGGCATCTGGGTTGGTTCCACAGTCTAGCTATTGTGAATTGTGCTGCTATGAACATCGATATGGCAGCATCCCTGTAGCATGCTCTTTTAAGGTCTTCAGGGAATAGTCCGAGAAGGGCAATAGCAGGGTCAAATGGTGGTTCCATTCCCAGCTTTCCCAGGAATCTCCAAACTGCTTTCCAAATTGGCCGCACCAATTTGCAGTCCCACCAGCAATGTACAAGAGTACCCTTTTCTCCACATCCTCGCCAGCACTTGTTGTTGTTTGACTTCATAGTGGCTGCCAATCTTACTGGAGTGAGATGGTATCTTAGGGTGGTTTTGATTTGCATTTCTCTGACTGCTAGCGATGGTGAGCATTTTTTCATGTACTTGTTGATTGATTGTATGTCCTCCTCTGAGAAGTGTCTGTTCAGATCCTTGGCCCATTTGTTGATTGGGTTATTTGTTATCTTATTGTCTAATTTTTTGAGTTCTTTGTATACTCTGCATATTAGGGCTCTATCTGAAGTGTGAGGAGTAAAAATTTGTTCCCAGGATGTAGGCTCCCTATTTACCTCTCTTATTGTTTCTCTTGCTGAGAAAAAACTTTTTATTTTAAGTAAGTCCCATTTGTTGATTCTTGTTATTAACTCTTGTGCTATGGGTGTCCTATTAAGGAATTTGGAGCCTGACCCCACAATATGTAGATCAGAGCCAACTTTTTCTTCTATCAGACGCAGAGTCTCTGATTTGATATCAAGCTCCTTGATCCATTTAGAGTTAACTTTTGTGCATGGCGAGAGGAAGGGATTCAGTTTCATTTTTTTGCATATGGATTTCCAGTTTTCCCAACACCATTTGTTGAAGATGCTATCCTTCCTCCATTGCATGCTTTTAGCCCCTTTATCAAATATAAGATAGTTGTAACTTTGTGGATTAGTCTCTGTGTCCTCTATTCTATACCATTGGTCCACTCGCCTGTTTTGGTACCAGTACCATGCTGTTTTTGTCACTATTGCTCTGTAATATAGTTTGAAATCTGGTATCGCTATACCGCCTGATTCACACTTCCTGCTTAAAATTGCTTTTGCTATTCTGGGTCTTTTATTTTTCCATATGAATTTCATGATTGCTTTATCTATTTCTTCAAGAAATGCCATTGGGATTTTGATTGGCATTGCATTAAACCTATAGAGAACTTTTGGTAATATCGCCATTTTGATAATGTTAGTTCTGCCTATCCATGAACAGGGTATATTTTTCCATCTTCTAAGATCTTCTTCTAATTCTCTTTTTAGGGTTCTGTAGTTTTCATTGTATAAATCTTTTACCTCTTTTGTTAGGTTGATTCCCAAGTATTTTATTTTTTTGGAGGATATTGTGAATGGAGTGTTTTTCCTAATTTCCGTTTCAGAAGTTTTGTCGCTGATATACAGAAATGCCTTTGATTTATGCGTGTTGATTTTATATCCTGCCACTTTGCTGAATTTATTTATTAGTTCTAGTAATTTCTTTGTAGACCCTTTTGGGTCTTCTAAGTATAGAATCATGTCATCTGCAAATAGTGATAATTTAAGTTCTTCTTTTCCTATTTTTATGCCTTTAATTTCTTTCGTCTGTCTAATTGCTCTGGCCAGTGTTTCGAGAACTATATTGAATAGAAGTGGTGATAGAGGGCATCCCTGTCTTGTTCCAGATTTTAGAGGGAATGCCTTTAACTTTTGTCCATTCAGAATGATGCTAGCCTGAGGCTTAGCATAGATAACTTTTACAATGTCAAGGTACGTTCCTGTTATCCCTAGTTTTTCCAGTGTTTTGAACATAAAGGGATGCTGTACTTTGTTGAATGCTTTCTCTGCGTCTATTGAGATGATCATATGGTTCTTATCTTTAAGTCTATTGATGTGGTGAATAACATTTATTGATTTCCGTATATTGAACCAGCCTTGCATACCAGGGATGAATCCTACTTGATCATGGTGCACAATTTTTTTGATGTGTTTTTGTATTCGATTCGCCAGAATTTTATTGAGGATTTTTTCATCTAGGTTCATTAGAGATATTGGTCTGTAGTTTTCTTTCTTTGAGGTGTCTTTGTCTGGTTTCGGAATCAGGGTGATGTTGGCCTCATAGAATGAATTTGGAAGAGCTCCCTCTTTTTCTATTTCCTGAAATAACTTGAAAAGTATTTGTATTAATTCTTCTTTAAAAGTTTTGTAAAACTCCGCTGTTTACCCATCCGGTCCTGGGCTTTTCTTGGTTGGTAGTCTTTTGATGGCTTCTTCAATTTCATCCATTGATATTGGTCTGTTCACATTGTGTGTATCCTCCTGACTCAGTCTGGGCAAATCATATGACTTAAGAAATTTATCAATGTCTTCACTATCTTCTATTTTATTGGAATATAGGTTTTCAAAATAATTTCTAATTGTCTTCTGTATTTCTGTAGCATCTGTTGTGATATTGCCTTTTTCATCCTGTATGTTAGTAATATGAGTTCTCTCTCTTCTTCTCTTTGTTAGCATGGCTAAAGGTCTATCGATCATATTTATTTTTTCAAAGAACCAACTTTTAGTTTTGTTAATTTTTTCAATAGTTTCTTTTGTTTCAATTTCATTAATTTCCGCTGTGATTTTAATTATTTCTTGCCTTCTGCTACATTTGCTGTTGTTTTGCTCTTCCTTTTCTAGGGCTTTGAGATGAAGTGTGAGCTCATTTATTTGTTGTTTTTTTTTCTTTTTTTGAGGAATGACCACCAGGCGATGAATTTTCTTCTTAAAACTGCTTTCATTGAATCCCATAGATTCTGATATGTTGTGTCTGTATTTTCATTTATCTCTACGAATTTTTTGATTTTCTCCTTTATGTCTTCTGTAACCCATTGATCATTCAGTAACATATTGTTCATTTTCCATGTGATGTAGGATTTTTCCTTCCTTCTTTTATCATTGATTTTCAGTTTCATTGCATTATGATCAGATAAAATGCATGGTATTATCTCCACCCCTTTATATTTACTGAGGGTTGACCTGTGGCATAATATATGGTCTATTTTTGAGAAGGATCCATGTGCTGCTGAGCAAAAAGTATATCCATTTGATGATGGTTGATATATTCTATATATGTCAGTTAAGTCTAGGTTATTGATTGTGGTATTGAGTTCTATAGTTTCCTTATTCAAATTTGTTTGGAGGATCTGTCCAATGGTGAGAGATGTGTGTTGAAGTCACCCATAATTATTGTGTTGTGGTCTATTTGATTCTTGAACTTGAGGAGAATTTGTTTTATGAATGTCACAGCGTCTTCAACTTCTGCTCTCTGTAACAGTATTTCTGCACCCCAGTCTCCAACCTCTGCTCTCCACAACAGTTGTTCTCCACCCCAGTCTACAACATCTGCTCTCTGCAACAGTCCTTCGGCACCCTAGTTACCAATATCAGCTCTCTTTTACAGTTTTTCTGCACCCCAGTCTCCAACCTCTGCTCTCTGTAACAGTCCTCCTGTACTACAGAATCCAACCTCTGCTCTCTGTAACGGTCTTTCTTCACCCCAGACTCCAATCTCTGCTTTCTGAATCAGTCCTTCTGCACCCCAGTCTCCAACCTCTGCTCTCTATAACAGTCCTTATGCAACCCAGTCTCCAAAATCCGCTATCTGCAACAGTCTTTCTGCACCACAGTCTCCAACCTCTGCTCTCTGTAACAATCCTTATGCATCTCAGTCTCAAATCTCTTTATTCTGCAAAGTTACTTCTGCACCTCAGTCTCCAACATCTACTCTCTGTATCAGTCTTTCTGCACCTGATTCTTCAAACTCTGCTCTCTATAGGATCCTTCTCCAACCCAGTCTCCAAACTCTGCTCTCTGTAACAATCCTTCTGCACACCAGTCTCAAACCTCTGCTCTCTGCACGGATCTTTCTTCACCCCAGTCTCCAACCTCTGCTCTCTGCAACAGTCCTTCAGCACACCAGTCTCCAACATCTGCTCTCTGTAACAGTCCTTCAGCAACTAAGTCTAAAAACTCTGCTCTCTGCAATGATCCTTCTGCATCTCAGTCTCCTACCTCTCCTCTCTGTAAGACCCTTCTGCAACCCAGTCTCTGAACTCTGTTCTCTGTAACAGTCCTTCTGCAGAATAGTTTCCAACCTCTGCTCTCTGTAACAGGATTTTTGCAACCCAATCTCGAATCTGCTCTCTGTAACAGGCCTTCAGAACCCCAGTCTCCAACCTCTTCTCTCTGCAAAGATTTTTCTCCACCCCAGTCTCCAACCTCTGCTCTCGGCAACAGTCCTTCTGCACCCTAGTCACCAACCTCTGCTCTCTGTAAGATCCTTATGCACTCCAGTCTCCAACCTCTTCTCTCTGCAACGATTCTACCCCATCCCAGTCTCCAACATCTGCTCTCTGCAGCGTTTCTATTGCACCCCAGTCTCCAAACTCTGCTCTCTGTAAGATTCATCTGAACCCCAGTCTCCAAACTCTGCTCTCTTTAACAGTCCTTCTGCAAATCAGTTACCAAACTCTGCTCTCTGTAACTGTCCTTCTGCACCTCAGTCTCCAAACTCTGCTTTCTGTAACACTCCATCTGCACCTCAGTCTCTAAAATCTGCTGTCTGCAACGATCCTTCTGGACTCCAGTCTCCAACTTTTGCTCTGTGCAACAGTCCTTCTGCACCACAGTCTCCAGACTCTGCTCTCTGTAAGATCCTTCTGCACTCCAGTTTCCAAACTTTCCTCTCTGTAACATTCCTTCTCAAACCCAGTCTCCAACTTCTGTCCTCTGCAACAGTCCTGCTGCTCCCCAGCCTCCGAGATCTGCTTTGTGTAACAGTCCTTCTGTACGGCAGTCTCCAAACTCTGCTCTCTGTAACGGTCCTTCTACACCCCAATTTCCAAACTCTGCTTTCTGTAACAGTCCTTCTGCACCTCAGTCTCCAAACTCTGCTCTCTGTAACACTCCTTCTACACCTCAGTCTCCAACCTGTGCTCTCTGTAACATTCCTTCTGCACCCCAGTCTCCAACCTCTGCTCTCTGCATTGGTACCTCTTAACCCCAGTCGCCAACCTTGTTCTCTACAACAGTCCTTCTGTACTGCAGTCTCCAACTTCTGTTCTCTGTAAAGGTCCTTTTGCAACCCAGTCTCCAACTTCTACTTTCTATATCAGTCCTTCTTCACCAGTCTCCAAACTCTGCTCTCTGTAACCGTCATTCTGCACCTCACTCTGCAACCTCTGCTCTCTGAAACAGTCCTTCAGCAACCAGTCTTCAAACTCTGCTCTCTGCAAGAGTCCCTCCTCACCCCAGTCTCCATCCTCTGCTCTCTGCAACAGTCCTTCTTTACCCCAGTCTCCAACCTCTGCTCTCTGTAAGGGACCTTCTGCACCCCAGTCTCCAAACTCTGCTTTCTGTATCAGTTCTTCTGAACCCCAGTCTCCAACATGTGCTCTCTTAACAGTCCTTCACCTCAGTCTCCAAACTCTGCTTTCTGCAACCGTGCTTCTGCACCCCAGTCTCCAAACTCTGCTCTGTGCAACGATCCTTCTGCACCCTAGTCTCAAACATCTGCTCGCTTCAACAGTCCTTCTGAACCCCAATCTCCAACATCTGCTATCTGCAACAGTTCTTCTGTACTTCAGTCTTAAAACTCTGCTCTCTGCAATAATCCTTCTGGACCCCAGTCTCCAACCTCTGCTCTCTATAACAGTCCTTCTAAACCCCAGTCTCCATACTCTGCTCACACCAACGATCCTTCTGCACCCTAGTCTCCAACGTCTGCTCTCTGAAAAAGTCCTTCTACACCCCAGTCTCCAAACTCTGCTCTCTGCAACAGTCCTTCTACACCCCAGTCTCCATACTCTGCTTGCCCCAACGATCCTTCAGCTCCCCAGTCTCCAACATCTGGTCTCTACATCAGTTCTTTTGCACCCCCGTCTCCAACCTCTGCTCTCTGTAACAGTCCTTCTGTACCGCAGTCTCCATCCACTGTTCTCCGTAAGGGTCCTTATGCACCCCAGTATCCAACCTCTGCTTTCTGTTTCAGTCGTTTCGCACCACAGTCTCAAAACTCTGTCCTCTGTAACAGTCCTTCTCCAACTCAGTCTGCAACCTCTGCTCTCTGCAATAGTTCTTTTACACCCCAGTCTCCATACTCTGCTCTCTGTAACAGTCCTTTTACACCCCAGTCTCCAACATTTGCTCTCTGTAACAGTCCTTCTCCACCGCAGTCTCCAACCTCTGCTCTCTATAACAGTCCTTCTGTACTACATTCTCCGAACTCTGCTCTCTGTAAGGGTACTTATACACCCGCGTCTCCAACCTCTGCTTTATGTATCAGTCCTTCTGCACCCCAATCTCTAACCTGTGCTCTGTGTAACTGTCCCTCTGCACCTTAGTTTCCAACCTCTGCTCTCTGCTACAGTCCTTCTAGACCCCAGTCTCCAACCTCTGCTCTCTGTAACAATCCTTCTGCACCTCAGTCTCCAACCTCTGCTCTCTGCAACGGTCCTTCTGCACCTGAGTCTCCAAACTCTACTCTCTGTAACAGTGCTTCTACACCTTAGTCTCCAACCTCTGCTCTATGTAAGATCCTTCTGCAACGCAGTTTTCAAACTCTGCTCTCTGTAACAGTTTTTTGGCACCTCACTCTCCAAACTCTGCTCTCTGTAAAATACCTACTGCACCCAAATCGCCAACCTCTGCTCTCTGTATCAGTCCTTCTGCATCTCAGTCTCCAACCTCTGCTCTTTGCAATGATCCCTCTGCACCCCAGTCTCCAACCCCTACTCGCTGCAACAGTCCTTGTGCACCCCAATCTCCAACGTCTTCTCTCTGCAACAGTTCTTCTGTACCTCAGTCTGAAAACTCTGCTCTCTGCAATAATCCTTCTGCACATGAGTCTCCAACCTCTGCTCTCTGTAACAGTCCTTCTGTACCTCAGTCTTCAACTTCTGCTCTGTATCAGTGCTGCACCCCTGTCTCCCACATCTGCTCTCTGTAACAGTCCTTCTTCACCTCAGTCTTCAACCTCTGCTCTGTGTAACAGTCCTTCTGCACCCCAGTGTCCAACCTCTGCTATCTGCAATGATCCTTCTGCATCCCAGTCTCCAACATCTGCTCTCTGTAACAGTCCTTATGCACCCCAGTGTCCAACCTCTGCTATCTGCAATGATCCTTCTGCATCCCAGTCTCCAACATCTGCTCTCTGTAACAGTCCTTCTGCACCCAAGTCTCCAGCATCCGATCTCTGCAACAGTCCTTCTGCACCTCAGTCTGGAAACTCTGCTGTCTCCAACGATCCTTCTGCACCCCAGTCTCCAAACTCTGCTCTCTGTAACAGCCCTTTTACAACCCAGTCTCCAACCTATGCTCTCTGTAACAGGCCTTCTGCACCCCAGTCTCTAAACTCTGCTCTCTGTATCAGTCCTTCTGCACCCCAGTCGCAAACCTCTGCTCTTTGTAACAGTCCTTCTGCAGCTCAGTCTTCTACATCTGCTATCTTCAACAGTCCGTCAGCACCCCAGATTTTAAATTCTGGTTTCTGCAACAGTCCTTCTACACCCCAGTATCCAACCTCTGGTATCTGCAACAGTCCTTCTGCGCCCCAGACTCCAAACTATGCTCTCTGTAACAGTCCCTCTGCATCTCACTCTCCAACATCTGCTCTCTGTAAGTTCCTTCTGCAACCCAGTCTCCAAACTCTGCATTCTGTAACAGCCCTTCTGCACTCCTTCTCCCACCTCTCATATCCGTAACAGGCCTTCTGCACCCAAGTCTCCAAAGTCTGTTCTCTATAACAATACTTCTGCAACCAAGTCTCCAACCTCTGCTCTCTGTAACACTCCTGCTGCACCTCAGTCTACAATCTCTGCTCTCTGTAAGATCCTTCTGCAACCTTGTCTAAAAACTCTGCTCTCTGTAACAGTTCTTCTTCACCTCAGTCTCCAAACTCTGTTCTTTGCAACACTCCTTCTGCACCCCAGTCGCCAACCTCTACTCTCTATAACAGTCCTTCCCTACCGCAATCTCCAAACTCTTCTCTCTGTAACGGTCCTTCTGCACTTCAGTCTCCAACTTCTACTTTCTGTATCAGTCCTTCTGCACCGCAGTCTACAACCTCTGCTCTGTGTAACAGTCCTTCTTCACCTCATATCCAAACTCTGCTATCTGCAACAGTCCTTATGCACCCCAGTCTTCAATCTCTGATGTCTGCAAAATTCCTTCTGCACCCCAGTCTGCAACGTGTGCTCTGTGTAACAGTCTTTCTGCAGCCCGGTCTCCAACTCTGCTCTCTGCAATGATCCCTCTGTACCTCAGTCTTAAACCTCTGCTCTCTGCAACAGGCCTTCTGCACCCCAGTCTCCAAACTTTGTTCTCTGTAACAGTCCATCTCTACTTCAGTCTTCAACCTCTGCTCTCTGAAAGTGTCCTCTTGCACCCCAGACTCCAACATCTGCTCTCTAAAAAGTCCTTCTGCACCCCAGTCTCCTACATCTGCTCTCTGCAACAGTCCTTCTGGACCCCAGTGTCCAAACTCTGCTCTCTGCAACGATCCTTCTGCAACCCATTCTCCAACCTCTGCTCTCTGAAACATCCTTCTGACCCCAGTTTCCAAACTCTGCTCTCTGTAATATTCCTTCTCCACGCCAGTCTCCAACCTCTTCTTTCTGCAACGGTCCTATGGCACCCCAGTCTCCAACCTCTGTACTTTGCAACACTCATTCTGCTCCCCAGTCTCAGAATTCTGCTCTCTGTAACAGTCCTTCTGTACCGCAGTCTCCAAACTCTGCTCTCTGTAAAGGTCCATTTGCACGCCAGTCTCCAACCTCTGCTTTCTTTGTCCGTCCTTCTGCACCTCAGTCTTTAACCTCTGCTCTCTGCAAAAGTCCTTGTGAACAAAAGTATCCAACATCTGCTCTCTGAAAAACTCCTTGTGTACCCTAGTCTCCAACCTCTGCTCTCTGCAACAGTCTTTCTGTACTGCAGTCTCCAACTTCTGCTCTCTGCAACGAACCTTCTGCACCCCAGTCTCCAACATCTGCTCTCTGCAAAAGTCCTTCTGCACTTCAGTCTGAAAATTTTGCTCTCTCCAACAATCCTTCTGCACCCCATACTTCAACATCTGCTCTCTGTAACAGTCCTTCTGACCCTCAGTCTCCAAACTCTGCTCTATTTAATATCCTTCTGCAACACATTCTCCAAAATTTGCTCCTTGTAACAGTCCTTCTGCACCTCAGTCTCCAACCTTTGCTATCTGTTACAGTCGATCTACACCTCAGCCTGAAACCTCTTCTCTCTTCACGATCCATCAGAACCCCAGTCTCCAACCACTGCTCTCTGTAACAGTCCTCCTGAACCTCAGTCTCCAAACTCTGCTCTCTGTAAGATACTTCTGCCACCCAGTCTCCTAACTCTGCTCTTTTGAACACTCCTTTTGCACCCTAGTCTTCAACCTCTGCTCTCTTTAACAGGCCTTCTGCACGCCAGACTCCAAACTTTTCTATCTGCAACCATCATTCTACACCTCAGTCTCCAACATCTGCTCTCTCTAAGATCCTTCTGCAAAACAGTCTCCCAACTTGGCCCTCTCTAACAGTCCTTCTGCACCACTTCTCCCAACTCTCCTCTTCGTAACAGGCCTTCTGCACCCCAGTTTCTAAAGTCTGTTTTCTATAACAAGCCTTCAGCACCCCACTCTACAACCTCTGCTCTCTGTAATAGTCCTTCTGCACCCCAGTCTCCAACCTGTGTTCTCTGCAACAGTCCTTCTGCACCACAGTCTTAAAACGCTATTCTCTGCTATGATCCTTTTGCACCTCAGTCTTAAACCTGTACTCTCTGTAACAGTCTTTCTGCACCTGGGTCCCCAACATCTGCTCTCTGTTAGATCCTTCTTCAACCCAGTCTCCAAACTCTGTGATCTGTAACAGTCCTTCTGGAACCCTTCTCCAAACTCTCCTCTCCATAACAGGCCTTCTGCACGCCAGTCTCCAAACACTGCTCTCTGTAACAGTCATTTTGGACCTCAGTCTCCAACCTCTGCTCTCTGCAACGATCTTTCTGCACCCTAGTCTCCAACGTCTACTCTCCTCAACAGTCCTTCTGAACCTCAGTCTCCAAATTCTGCTCTCTGCAACAGTCCTTCTTCACCCAAGTCTCCAACATCTACTCTCTTCAACAGTCCTTCTACACCCCAGTCTTCAACCTCTGCTCTGTGTAACAGTCCTTCTGCACCCCAGTCTCCAAACTCTGCTCTCTGTAACAATCCTTCTGCACCCCAGTCTCCAACCTCTGCTCTCTGTAACAGTCCTTCTGCACTATATACTCCAACCTCTGCTCTCTGTTACAGTCTTTATATACCGCAATCTCCAACCTCTGCTCTCTGTAACGGTCCCTCTGTACCCCAATTTCCAAAATCTGCTTTCTGTAACAGTCCTTCTGCACCTCAGTCACCAAACTCTGCTCTCTGTATCAGTCCTGCTGCACTTCAGTATCCAACCTCTGCTCTCTGTTACAGTTCTTCTGCACCTCAGTCTGATAACCTCTGCTCTCTGCACTATCCTTCTGCACCCCAGTCTCCAATCACTGCTCTCTGTAACATACCTTCTGCACCACAGTCACCAAACATTGCTCTCTGTAAGATCCTTCTGTAACCCAGCCTCAATACTCTGCTCTCTATAACAGTCCTTCTGCAACCCAGTCTCAAACCTCTGCTCTCTGTAGCAGGCCTTATGCACCCCAGTCTCCAAACTCTGCTCTCTGAAACAGTCCTTCTGCACGCCAGTCTCACACCTCTGCTTTCTGTATCATAATTCTTCACCCCATTCTCCAACGTCTGCTCTGTGTAACAGTCCTTCTGCATCTCAGTCTCCAACCTTTGCTCTCTGCAACAGTCTTTCTACACTCCAGTCTCCAACCTCTGCTTTCTGCAACATTCCTTCTGCACCCCAGTCTCCAACCTGTGCTCTCTGTAACAGTCCTTCTGCACTGCAGTCTCCCACCTCTTCTCTCTGTAACAATCCTTCTGTAGCCCAGTCTCCACCTCTGCTCTCTTCAACGATTCTTCTGCAACTCAGTCTCCAATCTCTGCTCTCTTCAACAATCCTTCTGCACCCCAGGCTCCAACCTCTGCTCTCTTTAACTGTTTTTCTGCACCTCAGAATCCAACCTCTGCTCTCTGCAACCGTCCTTCTTCACCCCTGTCTTCAACCTCTGCTCTCTGCAACGATCCTTATGCACCCCAGTCTCCAACATCTGCTCTCTGCAACAGTCCTTCTGCACCCCAGTCTCCAACGTCTCCTCTCCTTAACACTTCTTCTCCACTGCAGTCTCCAAACTCTGTTCTCTCTAAGGTCGTTCTGCACCCCAGTTTCCAAACTCTGCTTTCAGTAACATTCCTTCTCCAACCCAGTCTACAACCTCTGCTTTCTTCAACGGTCCTGCTGCAACCCAGTCTCCAACATCTGTTCTCTACATCAGTCCTTCTACTCCCCATTCTCTAACCTCTGCTCTCTGCAACAGTCCTTCTGTACCAGAGTCTCCAATCTCTGCTCTCTGTAACGGTCCTTCTGAACCCACGTCTCAACATCTGCTTTCTGTATCAGTAATTCTGCACCCCAGTCTCCAAACTTTTCTCTCTGTAACATTCTTTCTGCACCTCAGTCTTCAACCTCTGCTCTCTGCGACAGTTCTTCTACACCCCAGTCTCCAAACTCTGCTCTCTGCAACAGTTCTTCTGAACCCCAGTCTCCAACATCTGCACTCTGAAACAGTTCTTCTATAAACCATTCTCCAACCTCTGCTCTCTGTAACAGTCCTCCTTTATTGCAGTCTCCGAACTCTGCTTTCTGCAACGGTCCTTCTGCACCCCAGTCTTCAAACTCTGCTTTCTGTATCAGTTCTTCTGAACACAAGTCTCCAACCTCTGCTCTCTGTAAAAGTTTTTCTGAAACTCAGTCTCCAAATTCTGCTCTCTGCAACAGTCCTTGTGCACCCAAGTCTCCAACACCTGCTCGCTGCAACAGTCCTTCTTCATCCCATTCTCCAAACTCTGCTATCTGCAACAGTCCTTCTGCACCCCAGTCTCCAACCTCTGCTCTCTGTAACAATCCTTCTGCACCTCTGTCTCCACCTCTGCTCTCTGCAATGGTCCTTCTGCACCTCAGTCTTCAACCTCTAATCTCTGTAACAGTCCTTCTGTTCTGCATTCTCCAAACTCTGCTCTCTGTAAGGGTACTTATACACCCGAGTCTCCAAACATTGCTATATGTATCAGTCCTTCTGCACCCCAATCTCCAACCTGTGCTCTGTGTAACTGTCCCTCTGCACCTTAGTCTCCAAACTCTGCTCTCTAATACAGTCCTTCTAGACCCCAGTCTCCAAACTCTGCTCTCTGTAACGATCCTTCTGCACCTCAGTCTCCAACCTCTGCTCTCTGCAACGGTCCTTCTGCACCTGAGTCTCCAACGTCTACTCTCTGTAACAGTGCTTCTACACCTCAGTCTCCAAACTCTGCTCTATGTAAGATCCTTCTGCAACCCAGTCTCCAAACTCTGCTCTCTGTAACAGTTTTTTGGCACCTCACTCTCCAAACTCTGCTCTCCGTAAAATACTTTCTGCACCCCAGTCTCCAAACTCTGCTCTCTGTATCAGTCCTTCTGCACCCCAGTCTCCAACCTCTACTCTCTGCAACGATCCCTCTGCACCCCAGTCTCCAAACCCTGCTCGCTGCAACACTCCTTGTGCACCCCAATCGCCAACATCTTCTCTCTGCAACAGTTCTTCCTTTCCTCAGTCTGAAACTTCTGCTCTGTATCAGTCCTGCACCCCTGTCTCCCACATCTGCTCTCTGTAACATTCCTTCTTCACCTCAGTCTTCAACCTCTGCTCTGTGTAACAGTCCTTCTGCACCCCAGTGTCCAACCTCTGCTATCTGCATTATTCTTCTGCATCCCAGTCTCCAACATCTGCTCTCTGCAACAGTCCTTCTGCACCTCAGTCTGGAAACTCTGCTGTCTCCAACGATCCTTCTGCACCCCAGTCTCCAAACTCTGCTATCTGTAACAGGCCTTCTGCACCCAAGTCTCCAAACTCTGTGATCTGTAACAGTACTTCTGGAACCCTTCTCCACACTCTGCTCTCTGAAACAGGCCTTCTGCACGCCAGTCCCCAACCTCTGCTCTCTGTAACAGTCTTTTTGCACCTCAGTCTCCTACCTCTGCTCTCTGCAACGATCCTTCTGCACCCTAGTCTCCAACGTCTTCTCTCCTCAACACTCCTTCGGCACCTCAGTCTCCAAATTCTGCTCTCTGCAACAGTCCTTTTTCACCCAAGTCTCCAACCTCTACTCTCTGCAACAGTCCTTCTACACCCCAGTCTTCAACCTCTTCTCTGTGCAACAGTCCTTCTGCCCCTCAGTCTCCAAACTCTACTCTCTGTAACAGTCCTTCTGCACCTCAGGCTCCAACCTCTGCTCTCTGTAAGATCCTTCTGCAACCCAGTCTCCAAACTATGCCCTCTGTAACGGTCGTTCTGCATCCCTTCACCAAACTCTGCTCTCTGTAACAGGCCTTCTGCACCGCAGTCTTTAACCTCTGTTCTCTGTAACAGTCTTTCTGCACCCCAGTCTCAAACCTCTACTTTCTACAAAGATCCTTCTGCACCCCATCTCCAACATCTGTAATCTCCAACAGTCCTTATGCACCTCAGTCTGAAAACTCGGTTCTCTGCAACGATCCTTCTGCACCCCAGTCTCCAGACTCTGCTCTCTGTAACAATCTTGTTCCACCTCAGTCTCTAACCTCTGCTCTCTGTAAGATCCTTCTGCAACCCTGTCTCCAAACTCTGCTCTCTGTAACAGTCCTTATACACCCCAGTCTCCAACCTCTGCTCTCTGTCACAGTCTTTCTAAACCCCAGTTTCCAAAGTCTGCTCTCTGCAACAGTCCTTATGCACCCCAGTATCCAACTTCTGTTTTCTTTAACAATTCTTCTGCACCTCAGTTCCCAAACACTGACCTCTGCAGTGGTCCTACTGCACCCTAGTATATAGCCTCTGCTCTCTGCAACGATGTTTTTGCACCCCAGTCTCAAACCTCTGCTCTCTGCAAAAGTCCTTCTGCACCCCAGTCTCCAACATCTGCTCTCTGTAACAGTCCTTCTGTATATCAGTCTGAAAACTCTGCTCTCTGCAAGGATTGTTGAGGACCACAGTCTCTATACTCTGCTTTCTGAAACAGTTATTCTTCAACTCAGTCTCCAACCTCTGCTCTGTGTAACAGTCCTTCTGCACCCCAGTCTCCAACCTCTGCCCTCTGTAAGATCCTTCTACACCCCAGTCTCCAAACTCTGCTCTCTGCAATGGTCCTTGTGCACGACAATCTCCAACCTCTGTTCTTGGCAACAGTCCTTCTGCACCCCAGTCTCCAACCTCTGCTCTCTGTAACAGGCCTCCTGCACCTCAGTCTCCAACCTCTTCTCTCTGCAACGATCCTTCTGCACCACAGTCTCCAACGTCTGCTCTCTGCAACAGTCCTATTGCACCACAGTCTCCAACCTCTGCTCTCTGTAATATCCTTTTGCACACCTGTCTCCAACTTCTGCTCTCTTTAACAGTCCTTCTAATCTGCGGTATCCAAACTCTACTCTCTGTAACGGTCCTTCTGCACCACAGTCTCCAAACTCTGCTTTCGGTATCCGTCGTTCTGCACCCCAGTCTCCAAACACTGCACTCTGCACAGTCCTTCTTCACCCCAGTCTCAAACCTCTGCTCTCTGCAACAGTCCTTCTGCACCTCAGTCTCCAAACTTTGCTCTCTGTAAAATCCTTCTGCACCCCAGTCTCTAACGTCTGCTCTCTGCAACAATCCTTCGGCACCCCAGTCTCCAACGTCTACTCTCTGCAAAGGTCCCTCTGCACTCCAGTCTCCAACTTTGTTCTCTACATCAGTTCTTCTGTACCGCAATCTTCAACCTCTGTTTTCTGTAAGGTTCCTTCTGCACCTTATTCTCCAACCTCTGCTTTCTGTATAAGTCCTTCTGCACCACAGTCTCCAAACTCTGCTCTCTGTAACAGTCCTTCTGCACCTCACTCTGCAACCTCTGCTCTCTGCAACAGTCCGTCTGCACCCCAGTCTCCAAAATCTGCTCTCTACAACAGTCTTTGTAAACCCCAGTCTCCAACCTCTGCTCTCTGTAACCGTCCTTCTGTACTTCAGTCTCTAACCTCTGCTCTCTGTAACGGTTTTCTGCACCTCAGTCTCCAAACTCTGCTTTCTGTATCAGTCCTTTTGCACCCCGGTCTGTAAACTGTGCTCTCTTTAACAGTCCTTCTGCACCTCAGACTCCAACCTCTGCACTCTGCAACAGTCCTACTGTGCCCCAATCTCCAACCTCTGCTCTCTGCAACAGTCCTTTTGAACCTCAGTGTCCAAACTCTGCTCTCTGTATGATCCTTCTGAAACCCAGTCTCCAACCTCTGCTATCTGCAATGGTCTATCTGCACCCCACTCTCTATACTCTGTTCTCTACAACAGTTATTCTGCACCCCAGTCTCCAACCTCTGCTCCCTGTAACAGTCCTCCTGTACCACAGTATCCAACCTCTGTTCTCTGTAATGGTCCCTCTGCACTCCATTCTCTAAAATCTGCTCTCTGGAAGAGTCCTTCTGCACCCCAGTCTCCAAACTCTGCTCTCTGCAACATTTCTTCTTCACCCCAGTTTCAAATCTGTGCTCTTTGTAACTGTCCTTCTGTACCCCACTCTCCAACCTCTGCTCTGTGTAACAGTCCTTCTGTACTGCAGTCTCCAACCTCTGCTCTCTGTAACTGTCCTCTTGCACCCCAGACTCTAACCTCTGCTTTCTGTATCAGGCCTTCTGCACTCAAGTCTCCAAACTCTGCTCTCTGTAACAGTCCTTAAGAACCTCAGTCTTCAAATTCTGCTCTCTGCAACAGAACTTCTGCACCCCAATCTACAACCTATGCTCTCTGCAACAGTCCTTCTACACCCAAGTCTCCAATCTCTGCTCTTCAAAAGTCCTTCTGTACCTCTGTCTCCAAACTCTTCTCTCTGCATTGGTCTTTCTGTACCTCAGTCTCCAACCTCTGCTGTCTGTAAGATTCTTCTGCAACCCAATCCCCAAACTCTGCTCTCTGTAACAGTCCTACTGCACCCCTTCTCCAAATTCTTCAATCCGTAACAGGCATTCTGCACCCCAGTCTACAATCTCTGCTCTATGGAATGATCATTCTGCACCGAAGTCTCCAACCACTTCTCTCTGCAACAGTATTTCTGCACCCCAGTCTCGAACATCAGCTGTCTGCAATTGTCCTTCTGCACCTCAGTCTGAATACTCTGCTCTCTGCAATGATCATTCTGCACCACAGTCTCCAAACTCTGTTCTATGTAACACTCCTTCTGCACGTCAGTCTCAAACCTCTGCTCTCTGTAAGATCCTTCTTCTACCCAGTCTCCAAACTCTGCTCACTGTAACAGTCCTTGTGCACCCCAGTCTCCAACCTTTTCTCTCTTTAACAGGCCTTCTACACACAAATTTCTAACCTCTGCAATGTGCAACGGTCCTTCTGCACCCCAGTCTCCAAACTCTGTTCTCCAAAACAGTTCTTCTGTACCACAGTCTTCAACCTCTGTTCTCTAAAGGTCCTTCTTCACCCCAGTCTCCAACCTCTCCTTTCTTTATCAGTCCTTCTGCACTACAGTCTCCAAACTCTGCTCTCAGTTACAGTCCTTCTGCACCTCACTCTGCAACCTCTTCTCTCTGCAACAGCCCTTCTGCACCCCAGTCTTCAACCTTGCTCTCTGCAACACTCCTTCTGCAACCCAGTCTTTAAAATCTGCTCTCTGCAACAGACCTTCTGTACTGCAGTCTCAAACCTCTGATTTCTGTAATGGTCCTTCTGCACCCCAGTCTCCAAACTCTGCTTTCTGTATCAGTTTTTCTGAACCCCAGTCTCCAACCCCCGCTATCTGTAACTTTCCTTCTGCACCTCAGACTCCAACCTCTGCTCTCTGTAAGATCCTTTTGAAACCCAGTCTCCAAACTCTGCTTTCTGCAATGGTCCTTCTGCACCCCAGTCTCCAACCTCTGTTCTCTACAAAAGTTATTCTGCACCCCAGTCCAACCTCTACTCTCTGTAACGGTCCTTCTGCACCGCAGTCTCCAACCTCTGCTTTCTGTATCAGTCCTTCTGCGCTCAAGTCCCTAACCTCTGCTCTCGGTAACAGTCCTTCTGCACCTCAGTCTCCAAATTCTTCTCTCTGCAAAGACTTTCTCCACCCCAGTCTCCAACATCTGCTCTCTGCAACAGTCTCTGCACCCCAATCTCGAACCTCTCCTCATTGAAACAGTTCTTCTGCACCCCAGTTTCCAACCTCCTCTCTGCAATAGTCCTTCTGCACCCAAGTCTCCAACATCTGATTTCTCCAACAGTCCTTCTCCACCCTAGTCTCCAACCTCTACTCTCTGTAACAGTCCTTCTGTACTGCAGTTTCCCAACTCTTCTCACTGTAACGGTCCTTCTGCAACACAGTCTTCATACTCTGCTCCCTGTAGCAGCCCTTCTGCACCTCAGTCGCCAACCTCTGTTCTCTGCAACAGTCCTTCTGCACCCCAGTCTCTAACCTCTGCTCTCTGTAACAGTTCTTCTGGATCGCAATCCCCAACATCTGCTCTCTGTAATGGTCCTTCTGCACCCCAGTCTCCAAACTCTGCTTTCTGTATCAGTCCTTCTGCACCTCAGTCTCCAACCTCTGCTCTCTGCAATTGTCCTTCTGCACCTCAGTATCCAACCTCTACTCTCTGTAACAGTCCTTCTGCATCTCAGTCTCCAAACTCTACTCTCTGTAAGATACTTTTGCAAAACAATCACCAAAATCTGCTCTCTGTAACAGTCCTTCTGCACCCCTTCTCCACACTCTGCTCTCTGTAATAGGCTTTCTGCACCCCAGTCTCCAACATCTCCTCTAGTAAAGAGTCCTTCTGCACACAAGTCTCCAACCTCTGCTCTCTGCAACAGCCCTTCTGCACCCTAGTCTCCAACATCTGCTCTTTGCATTAGTCCTTCTGCACCTCAGTCTGAAAACTCTGCTCTCTTCCACGATCCTTCTGCACCCCAGTCTTCAACCTCTGTTCTCTGCAACAGTCCTTCTGCATTCAAGTCTCCCACCTCTGATCTCTGTAACAGTCCTTGTGCACCTAAGTTTCCAAATTCTGCTCTCTGCAACAGTCCTTCTGCAACCCAGTCTCCAACCTCTGCTGTCTGCAACAATCATTCTGCACCCCAGGCTCCAACATTTGATTTATGTATCAGTCTTGCACCCCAGTCTCCGAAATCTGCTCTCTGTAACAGTCCTTCTGCACCTCAGTCTCCAATCTCTGCTCTCTGCAACGATCCTTCTAAACAACAGACTCCAACCTCTTCTCTCTGCAACGATCCTTCTGCACCCAAGTCTCCAAACTCTGCTCTCTGCAAGAGTGCTTCTGTACCACAGTCCCCAACCTCAGCTCTCTGAAAGATCCTTCTGCACCCAAGTCTCCAAACTCTACTCTCTGTAACAATCCTTCTGCACATCAGTCTCCAACCTCTGCTCTCAGCAACGGTCCTTATGCACCCCAGTTTCCAACTTCTTTTCTCTGCAACAGCCCTTCTGTACCACAGTCTTCAACATCTGCTCTTTGTAACAGTCCTTCTGTACTGCAGTCTCATACCTCTGCTCTCTGTAACGGTCCTTCTTGATCACAGTCTCCCACCTGTGCTTTCGGTATCAGTCCTTCTGCACCCCAGTCTCCAAGCTCTGCTCTCTGTAACTTTCTTTCTGCACCTCAGTCTCCAATCTCTGCTCTCTGTATCAGTCCTTCTGCACCCAAGTCTCCAAACTCTGCTCTCTGAAATAGTCCTTCTGCACGTCAGTCTTCAACAACTGCTCTCTGCAACAGTCCTTCTGCACCCCAGTCTCCAACCTCTGCTCTCTGGAACAGTCCTTCTATACCCCAGTCCCCATAATCTGCTCTCTGCAACGATCCTTCTTCACGCCAGTCTCTAACGTCTATTCTTCAACAGTCTTTCTGCAACCTAGTCTCCAAATTCTGCTCTCTGTAAGATCATTCTGTACCCCAGTTTCCAACATCTGCTCTCTGTGACATTCCTTCTGCACCCCAGTCTCCAACCTCTGCTCTCTGCAATGGTCCCTCTGCACCCCAGTCTCCAACCTTGTTCTAAAAAACACTTCTTCTGTACCGCAGTCTTCAACCTCTGTTCTCTGTTAGGGTCCTTCTTCACCCCAGTCTCCAACCTCTGCTTTCTGTATCAGTCCTTCTGCACCACAGTCTCCAAACTCTGCTCTCTGTCAAAGTCCTTCTGCACCTTACTCTGCAATCTCTGCTCTCTGCAACAGTTCTTCTCCACCCCAGTCTCCAACCTCTGCTCTTTGTAACAGTCCTTATGTACTGCAGTCTCCAACCTCTGCTCTCTGCAATGGTCCCTCTGCACCCGAGTCTCCAACCTTGTTATCAACAACAGTTCTTTTGTACCGCAGTCTTCAACCTCTGTTCTCTGTAAGAGTCCTTCTCCAACCCAGTCTCTAATCTCTGCTCTCTGTAACGGTCCTTCTGCACCTGAGTCTCCAAACTCTGTGTTATGTATCAGTCATTCTGCACCGCAGTCTCCAACTTCTGCTCTCTGTAACAGTCCTTCTGTACCTCAAACTCCAACCTCTGTTCTCTGCAACAGTCCTACTGCGCCCCAATCTCCAACCTCTGCACTCTGCAACAGTCCTTATGCACCTCAGTGTCCAAACTCTGCTCTCTGTAAGATCCTCCTGAAACACAGTCTCCAACCTCTGTTTTCTGCAATTGTCCTTCTGCACCCCAGTCTTCAAATTCTGATTGCTACAATACTTATTCTGCACCCCAGTCTATAACCTCTGCTCTCTGTAACAGTCCTTCTGTACTGCAGTCTCCAAACTCTGTTCTCTGTAAGGGTCCTTCTGCACCACATTCTCCAACCTCTGTTTTCTGTATCAGTCCTTTTGCACTACATTCTCGAAACTCTGCTGTCTGTATCAGGCTTTCTGCACCATAGTCTCCAACATCTGCTGTCTGCAACAGTCCTTCTCCAACCCAGTCTCCAAACTCTGCTCTCTGCAACAGTCCTTCTACACCCCAGTCTTCAAACTGTATCTGTCGTTTTGCACCACAGTCTCAAAACTGTTCCCTCTGTAACAGTCCTTCTGCAAGTCAGTCTGCAACCTCTGCTCTCTGCAACAGTCCTACTGCACCCCAGTCTCCATCCTCTGCTCTCTGCAACAGTCCTTTTGCACTCCAGTCTCCAACCTCTGCTCTCTATAACAGTCCTTCTGTACTGCATTCTCCAACATCTGCTCTCTGTAAGGGCACTTCTACACCCGAGTCTCCAACCTCTGCTTTCTGTATCAGTCCTTCTGCACCCCAGTCTCCAACCTGTGCTCTGTGTAACTGTCCCTCTACACCTTAGTCTCCAACCTTTGCTCTCTGCTACAGTCCTTCTAGACCCCAGTCTCCAACCTCTGCTCTCTCTAACAATCCTTCTGCACCTTCGTCTACAACCTCTGCTCTCTGCAATGGTCCTTCTGCACCTGAGTCTCCAACCTATACTCTCTGTTACAGTGCTTCTACACCTCAGTCTCCAACCTCTGCTCTATGTAAGATCCTTCTGCAACCCAGTTTCCACACTCTGCTCTCTGTATAAGACCTTCTGCACCCCAGTTTCCAAACTATGCTCTCTGTATCAGTCCTTCTGCACCCCAGTCTCAAACCTCTGCTCTCTGCAATGATCCCACTGCACCCCAGTCTCCAACCTCTGCTCGCTGCAACAGTCCTTGTGCACCCCAATCTCAAACATCTGCTCTCTGCAACAGTTCTTCTGTACCTCAATCTGTAAACTCTGCTCTTTGCAATAATCCTTCTGCACCCGAGTCTCCAACCTCTGCTCTCTGTAACAGTTCTTCTGTACCTCAGTCTCCAACTTCTGCTCTGTATCAGTTCTGCACCCCTGTCTCCCTCATCTGCTGTCTGTAACAGTCCTTCTTCACCTCAGTCTTCAAACTCTGCTCTGTGTAACAGTCCTTCTGCAGCCCAGTGTCCAACCTCTGCTTTCTTCAACGATCCTTCTGCATCCCAGTCTCCAACATCTGCTCTCTGCAACAGTCCTTCTGCACCCAAGTCTCCAACATCTGATCTCTGCAACAGTCTTTCTGCACCTCAGTCCGGAAACTCTGCTGTCTCCAACGATCCTTCAGCACCCCAGTCTCCAAACTCTGCTTTCTGTAACAGTCCTTCTGCACCTCAGTCTCCAAACTCTGCTCTATGTAAGATTCTTCTGCAACCCAGTCTCCAAACTCTGCTGTCTCTAACAGCCCTTCTGCACCCCAGTCTCCAACCTCTTCTCTCTGTAACAGGCCTTTTGCACCCCAGTCTCGAAACTCTGCTCTCTGTATTAGTCGTTCTGCACCCCAGTCGCAAACCTTTGCTCTTTGTAACAGTCCTTCTGCATCTCAGTCTCCTACATCTGCTCTCCACAACAGTCCTTCAGCACCCCAGATTCCAACTTCTGGTTTCTGCAACAGTCCTTCTACACCCCAGTCTCCAACCTCTGGTATCTGAAACAGTCCTTCTGCATCCCAGTCTCCAAACTCTGCTCTCTGTAACAATCTTTCTGTGCCTCAGTCTCCAACATCTACTCTCTGTAACAGTAACTCTGCACCTCACTCTCCAACAACTGCTCTCTGTAAGTACCTTCTGCAACCCAGACTCCAAACTCTGCCTTCTGTAACAGTCCTTCTGCACACCTTCTTTCAACTCTCCTCTCCGTAACAGGCCTTCTGCACCCCAGTCTCTAAAGTCTGTTCGCTATAACAATCCTTCTGCACCCCAGTCTCCATCATCTGCTCTCTGTAACAGTCCTGCTGCACCTCGGTCTATAATCTCTGCTCTCTGTAAGATCCTTCTGCAACCTTGTCTAAAAACTCTGCTCTCTGTAACAGTCAGTCTTCACCTCAGTCTCCAAACTCTGTTCTTTGCAACACTTCTTCTGCACCCCAGTCACCACCCTCTACTCTCTGTAACAGTCCTTCTTTACTGCAGTCTTCAAACTTTTCTCTCTGTAACGGTCCTTCTGCTCCCCAGTCTCCAACCTCTGCTTTCTGTATCAGTCCTTCTGCACCCCAGTCTACAACCTCTGCTCTCTGTAACAGTCCTTCTGCACCTCATATCCAACCTCTGCTTTCTGCAACAGTCCTGCTGCATCCCAGTCTCCAACCTCTGTACTCTGCAACACTCCTTATGCTCCCCAGTCTCCAAACTCTGCTCTCTGTAACATTCCTTCTGTACCGCAGTCTACAAACTCCGCTCTCTGTAAAGGTCCTTTTGCACGCCAGTCTCCAACCTCTGCTTTCTTTGTCCGTCAATCTGAACCTCAGTCTCCAACCTCTGCTCTCTGCAAAAGTCCTTCTGCAACCCATTCTCCAACTTCTGCTCTCTGCAACAGTCCTTCTGAACAACAGTATCCAACATCTGATCTCTGAAAAAGTGATTTTGTACCCTAGTCTCCAAACTCTGCTCTCTGCAAAAGTCCTTCTGTACTGCAGTCTCCAACTTCTGCTTTCTGCAACAAACTTTGTGCACCCCAGTCTCCAACATCAGCTCTCTGTAAAAGTCCTTCTGCACCTCAGTCTGAAAATTTTGCTTTCTGCAACAATCCTTCTGCACCCCAGACTTCAATATCTGCTCTGTGTAACAGTCCTTATGCACCTCAGTCTCCAAACTCTGCTCTATGTAAGATCCTTGTGCAACACAGTCTCCACAATTTGCTCCCTGTAAGAGTCCTTCTGCACCTCAGTCTCCAACCTCTGCTCTCTGTAACAGTCGATCTACACCTCAGTCTGAAACCTCTTCTCTCTACACGATCTATCTGAACCCCAGTCTCCAACGACTGCTCTCTGTATCAGTCCTCCTGCACCCCAGTCTCAAAACTCGTCTCTGCAACAATCATTCTACACCTCAGTCTCTAACATCTGCTCTCTGTAAGATCCTTCTGCAACCCAGTCTCCCAACTCTGCCCTCTCTAACAATCCTTCTGCACCCCTTCTCCCAACTCTCCTCTCCGTAACAGGCCTTATGCACCCCACTCTCCAAAGTCTGTTCTCAATAACAAGACTTCTGCGCCCCAGTCTCCAACCTGTGGTCTCTGCAACAGTGCTTCTGCACCTCAGTCTTAAAACGCTTTTCTCTGCTACGATACTTTTGCACCTCAGTCTCCAACCTCTCCTCTCTGAAACGATCCTTCTGCACCCCAGTCTACAATGTCTCCTCTCCTCAAAAGTCCTTCTGCACCTCAGTCTCCAAATTCTGCTCTTGACAACAGTCCTTCTTCACCAAAGTCTCCAGCCTCTGCTCTCTGCAACAGTCCTCAACCCCAGACACCCCAGTCTTCAACCTCTGCTCTGTGTAACAGTCCTGCACCCCAGTCTCCAAACACTTCTCTCTGCAACAATCATTCTACACCTCAGTCTCCAACATCTGCTCTCTGTAAGATTCTTCTGCAACCCAGTCTCCCAACTCTGCCCTCTCTAACAGTCCTACTGCACCCCTTCTCCCAACTCTCCTCTCTGTAACAGGCCTTCTGCACCCCAGTCTCCAAAGTCTGTTCTCTATAACAAGACTTCTGCACCCCAGTCTCCAACCACTGCTCTCTGCAACAGTCCTTCTGCTCCCCAGTCTCCAACCTGTGGTCTCTGCAAAAGTGCTTCTGCACCTCAGTCTTAAAACGCTGTTCTCTGCTACGATCCTTTTGCACCTCAGTCTTCAACCTGTACTCTCTGTAACAGTCCTTCTGCACCTGGGTCCCCAACATCTGCTCTCTGTTAGATCCTTCTTCAACCCAGTCTCCAAACTCTGTGATCTGTAACAGTTTTTCTGGAGCCCTTCTCCACACTCTGCTCTCTGTAACAGGCCTTCTGCACCCCAGTCTCTAACCTCTGCTCTCTTTAACAGTCTTTTTGCACCTCAGTCTCCAACCTCTCCTCTCTGCAACGATCCTTCTGCACCCCAGTCTCCAACGTCTCCTCTCCTCAACAGTCCTTCTGCACCTCAGCCTCCAAATTCTGCTCTTGGCAAAAGACCTTCTTCACCAAAGTCTCCAGCCTCTGCTCTCTGCAACAGTTCTTCTACACCCCAGTCTTCAAACTCTGCTCTGTGTAACAGTCCTTCTGCACCCCAGTCTCCAACCTCTGCTCTCTGTAACAGTCCTTCTGCACTGTATTCTGAAACCTCTGCTCTCTGTTACAGTCTTTCTATACCGCAGTCTCCAACCTCTGCTCTCTGTAACGGTCCCTCTGTACTCCAATTTCCAACCTCTGTTTCTGTAATAGTCCTTCTGCACCTCAGTCACCAAACTCTGCTCTCTGTAACAGTCCTGCTGCAACTCAGTCGCCAACCTCTTCTCTCTGTTACAGTCCGTCTGCACCTCAGTCTGAAACCTCTGCTCTCTGCACGATCCTTCTGCACCCCAGTCTCTAATCACTGCTCTCTGTAACATTCGTCCTGCACCACAGTCACCAACCACTGCTCTCTGAAAGATCCTTCTTCAACCCAGCCTCAAAACTCTGCTCTCTATCACAGTCCTTCAGCAACCCAGTCTCCAACCTCTGCTCTCTGTAGCAGGCCTTATGCACGCCAGTCTCCAAACTCTGCTCTCTGAAACAGTCCTTCTGCACGCCAGTCTGCAACCTCTGCTCTTCGTATCGGTCCTTCTGCACCCCACTCTCACACCTCTGCTTTCTGTATCATAATTCTTCACCCCGTTTTCCAACGATTGCTCTGTATAACAATCCTTCTGCATCTCAGTCTCCAACCTCTGCTCTCTGTAACAGTCCACCTGCACCTCAGTCTGCAACATCTGCTCTCTGTAAGTTCCTTCAGAAAACCAGTCTACAAACTCTGCTCTCTGTAACAGTTTTTCTGCACCCCAGTCTCCAAACTCTCCTCTCTGTAACAGGCCTTCTGCACTCCAGTCTCAAAACTCTGCTCTCTATAACAGGACTTCTGCACGCCAGTCTCCATACTCTGCTCTCTGTAGCAGGCCTTCTGCACCCAAGTCTCCAAACTCTGCTCTCTGCAATGATCCTTCTGCATCCCAATCTCCAACCTATGCTCTCTGCAATAATCCTACTGCACCCTAGTCTCCAACCTCTGATCTCCGCAACAGTCCTTCTGCACCTCAGTCTCTAACTTCTGCTCTCTGTAAGATCCTTCTGCACCCCAGTCTCTAAATTCTGCTCTCTGCAACAGTCCTTCTGTACTGCATTCTCCAAACTATACTCTCTGAAACATTCTTTCTGCACCCCATACAAGAGTCTCTGCTTTCTGTATCAGTCCTTCTGCAGCCCAGTCTCTAACTTCTGCTCTAAGTGTCCTTCTGCATCTTAGTCTCCAACCTCTGCTATCTGCAACAGTCCTTCTGCACCTCAGTCTCCAACTTCTGCTCTCTGCAACAGTCCTTCTGCACTTCAGTCTCCAACCTCTGCTCTCTGCAACAGTCCTTCTGCACCCCAGTCTCCAAACTCTGCTCTCTGTAACAATCCTTCTGCACCTCAGTCTGCAAACTCTGTTCTCTGCAACGGTCCTTCTGCACCCCAGTCTCCAACATCTGCTCTCTGCAACAGTCCTTCTACACCCCAGTCTCCAACATCTAATCTCTACAACAGTCCTTCTGCACCTCAGTCTCCAAATTCTGCTCTCTATAAGATCCTTCTGCACCACTGTCTCCAATCTCTGCTCTCTGTAACAGTCCTTCTGAACCCCAGTCTCCAACCTCTGCTCCCTGCAACAATCCTTCTCCACCCCAGTCTCTAAGTTCTACTCTCTGAAACATTCCTTCTGCACCCCAGTCTCGAACATCTGCTCTCTGCAACAGTCCTTCTGCACCTCAGTCTGAAAACTCTGCTCTCTGCAACAATCATTCTGCACCCCAGTCTCCAACCTCTGCTCTCAGTAACAGTCCTTCTGCACCTCAGTCTCCAAATTCTGCTCTCTATAATATCCTGCACACCAGTCTATAAACTGTGCTATCTGTAACAGTTCTTCTGCACCCCAGTCTCCAACATCTGCTCTCTGTAACAGGCCTTCAGCACCCCAGTCTCCAACCTCTGCTCTCTGTAACAGGCCTTCTTCACCCCAGTTTCCAATCTCTGCTCACTGCAACATTTCTTCTACACCCTAGTCTCCAAACTGTGCACTCTGTAACTGTCTTTCTGAGCCCAGTCTCCAAACTCTGCTCTCTGTAACGATCCTTCTGCACCTCAGTCTCCAACTTCTGCTGTCTGTAATGATCATTCCGCACCTCAGTTTCGAACCTCTGCACTCTGCAACGATCCTTCTGCACACAGATTCTAACCTCTGCTCTCTGTAACAGTGCTTCTACACCTCAGTCTCCAACCTCTTCTCTCTGTACCAATCCTTCTGCACCTCAGTCTTCAACCTCTGCTCTCTGGAACAGTCCTTCTGCACCTCAGTATCCAACCTCTGCTCTCTGTAACAGGGTTTCTGCACCCCAGTCTATAACCTCTGCTCTTTGTAACAGTTCTTCTGCACCCCAATCTCGAATCTCTGCTCTCTGTAACAGTCTTTCTGCACCCCAGTCTCCAAACTCTTCTCTCTGCAACTATCCTTCTGCACCTCAATCTCCAACCTCTGCTCTCTGCAACAGTCCTTCTGCACCCCAGTCTCCAGACTCTGCTCTCTGTAAGATCCTTTTGCATCCCTTTCTCCAACCTGTCCTCTCTGTAACAGTCCTTCTGCACCCCAGTATCCAACCTCTGCTCTCTGTAAAAGTCCTTCTGCACCTCACTCTCCAACCTTTGCTCTCTGTAATGGTCCTTCTGTACCCCAGTCTCCAACGTCTGCTCTCACTAACAATCTTCTGCACCTTAGTCTCAAACGTCTGCTCTCTGTAACAGTCATTCGGCACCTTAGTCTCCAACATCTGCTTTCTACAACGGTCCTTCTGCACCAAAGTCTCCAAACTCTGCTCTCTCTAACAGTCCTTCTTTACCGCAGTCTCCAACCTCTTCTCTCTATAACGGTCCTTCTGCACCTCAATTGCCGAACTCTGCTTTCTGTAACAGTCCTTCTGCACCTCAGGTTCCAAAGTCTGCCCTCTCTAACAGTCTTTCTAAGCCTCAGTATGAACCTCTTCTCTCTGCAATGATCCTTCTGCACTTCAGTCTTCAACCTCTGCTCTCTGTAACTGTCCTGCTGCACCCCAGTCTCCAAACTCTGCTCTCTGCAGCGATCCTTCTGCATCTCATTCTCCAACCTCTGCTTTCTGCAACGATCCTTCTGCACCCCAGTCTCCTTCCTCGTCTCTCTGTAAGAATTCTTTTGCATCTTATGTAAAAATGTGAATGTGTAACCTATGTGATTCTGCAATCTGTATTTGGGGTAAAAATGGGAGTTCATAACTCATTTGAAACTATTGTTCGAAGTATGATATGTCAAGAGCTTTGTAATGTTGTGAACAACCAATAAAAAAAAATAAAAAAGAAAAAAAGAAAAAGAATTCTTTTGCATCCCTGTCTCCAACCTCTCCACTCTCTAAAAGTCTTTCTGCACCTCAGTCTCCAAGTTCTGCAATCTGTAACAGTCCTTCTGCACCCCAGTCTCAAATCTCTGCTCTCAGAAATGATCTTTCTGCACCTCAATCTCCAACCTCTGCTCTCTTTAATAGTCCTTCTGCACCCCAGTATCCAAACTCTGCTCTCCGTAACAGTTCTACTGCACCTCAGATTCCAACCTTTGTTCTGTGTAACAGTCCTTCTAAGCCTCAGTCTGAAACCTCTGCTCTTTGCAACGATCCTTTTGCACCCCAGTCTCCAATCTGTGCTATCTGTAACAATCCTTCTGCATCCAGACTCCAAAATCTGCTCTTTGTAACAGTTCTTCTGTACTGCAGTCTCCAACCTCTGCTCTCTGCGACGGTCCTTCTGCACCCCAGTTTCCAACCTCTGTTCTCTGCAACAGTCCTTAGCACCCCAGGCTCCAAACTCTGCTCTCTGTAACATTTCTTCTGTACCGCAGTCTCAAACCTCTGCTGTGTGTAACGGTCCTTCTGCACCCCAGTCTCCAAACTCTACTTTCCATATCAGTTTTTCTGCACCCCAGTCTCCAACCTCTGCTCTCTGTAACAGTCATTCTGCACCTAAGTGTCCAACCTCTGCTCTCTGTAACAGGCCTTCTGCATCCCGGTCTCCAATCTCTGCTCTATGTAACAGGCATTTTGCACCCTAGTCTCCAACCTCTTCTCTCTACAGGGATCCTTCTTAACCTCAGTCTCCAACCTCGGCTCTCTGCAACAGTCCTTCTGCATCCCAGTCTCCAAACTCTGTTCTATGTAACAATCCTTCTACACCCCAGTCACCAATTCTGCTCTCTGCAACAGTTCTTCTGCACCCCAGTAACCAAACTCTGCTCTGTGTAACGATCCTTCTGTACCCCAGTCATCTCTCTACAATGGCCCTTCTGCACCCCAGTATCCAACCTCTGTTCTCTGAAACAGTCCTTCTGCACCCCAGGCTACAAAATCTGTTCTCTGTAAAAGTCCTTCTACACCCCAGTCTTCAAACTCTACTTTCCGTATCAGTTATTCTGCACCCCAGTCTGAAACATCTGCTCTTTGTAACAGTCCTTCTGCACCCCAGTCTCCAAACTGTGCTCTCTGTAACTGTCTTTCTGACCCCAGTCTCCAAACTCTGCTCTCTGAAACAGTCCTTCTGCACGCCTGTCTCCAAACTCTTTCCTCTGTAACAGTCGTTCTGCAGCCCTTCACCAAACTCTTCTCTCTGTAACAGGCCTCCTGCACCGCAGTTTCCAAACTCTGTTCTCTGGAACAGTCTTTCTGCACCCCAGTCTCAAACCTCTGCTCTCTACAAAGATTCTTCTGCACCCCAGTCTCCAACCTCTGTAATCTCCAACAATCCTTCTGCACCTCAAAATCTCAAACTCTGACTCCTGCAATGGTCCTACTGCACCCGAATCTCTAACATCTGCTCTCTGCAACGATCATTTTGCTCCACAGTCTCCAACATCTTCTCTCTGCAAAAGTCCTTCTGCACCCCAGTCTTTAACCTCTGCTCTCTGTAAGATCCTTCTGCACCCCAGTTTCCAAACTCTGCTCTCTGTAACATTCCTTCTGCAAACCAGTCTCCAACCTCTGCTCTCTGTTGCAGGTCTTCTGCACCCCAGTCTCTAAACTCTGCTCTCTGAAACAGTCCTTCGGCATGCCAGTTTCAAACCTTTGCTCTCTGTAACGGTCCTACTGCACCCCAGTCTTCCACCTCTGCTTTCTATATCATAATTTTTCACCCCATTCTCCAACCTCTGCTCTCTGCAACAGTCCTTCTGCACCCCAGTCTCCAACCTCTGCTTTCTACAAAATTCCTTCTGCACCCCAGTCTCCAAACTGTGCTCTCTGTAACAGTCCTTCTGGACCCCAGTTTCTCACCTCTTCTCACTGTAACGATCCTTCTGCACCCCAGTCTCCACTTTGCTCTCTGCAATGATTCTTCTGCTACTGAGTCTCCAACTTTTGCTCTCTTCATCGATCCTTCTGCACCCGACTCTCCAATCTGTGCTCTCTGTATGATCATTCTGAAATGAAGTCTCCAACCTCTGCTCTCTGCAACATTTCTTTTGCACCCCAGTCTTCAAACCCTTTTCTCTGCAATAGTCCTTCTGCCTGCCAGTCTCCAAATTCTGCTCTCTGTAACAGTCCTTCTGCACCTCAGTCTCCAACCTCTGCTCTCTGCAACAGTCCTTTTACACCCCAGTCTCAAACATCTGCTCTCTTAAACAGTCCTTCTACACCCAAGTCTCCAACTTCTACTCTCTGCATTGATCCTCCTGCACACCAGTCTCCAATATCTGCTCTCTGCAACAGTCCTTCTGCACCCCAGTCTCAAACTTATGGTCTCTATAAGATCCTTCTGCACCTCAGTTTCCAAACTTTGCTCTCTGTGACATTCCTTCTGCACCCCAGTCTCCAAGCTCTACTCTCTGTAACAGTCCTTCTGTACTGCAGTCTCCAAACTCAGCTCTCTGAAACAGTCCTTCTGAACCCCAGTCTCCAACGTCTGCTCTCTGCAACAGTCTTTCTGCACCTCAGTATCAAACTTCTGCTCTCTGTAACAGGCCTTCTGCACCCAAGTCTCTAACAGCTTTTCTCTGTATCAGTTCTTCTGCACCCCAATCTCCAAACTCTTCTCTCTGCAACACTCCTTCTGCACACCAGTCTCCATCGTCTACTCTCTGAAAGAATCATTCTGCACCTCAGTCTCCAACCTCTGCTCTCTGCAACAGTCCTTCTGCACCTCAATCTCCAAACTCTGCTCTCTGTAAGATCCTTCTGCACCCCAGTCTCCAAACTCTGCTCTCTGTAACAGTCCTCCTGCACCCCAGTCTCCAGCCTCTGCTCTCTGTAACAAATCTTCTGCACCTCAGTCTCAAAACTCTGCTCTCTGCAACGGTTCTTCTGCACCCCAGTCTCCAACCTCTGTTCTCTGCAACAGTCCTTCTGCACCCCAGTCTCCAACCTCTGTTCTCTGTAACAGTCCTTCTATACCTCAGTCTCCAAACTCTGCTCTCTGTAATGGTCCTTCCGCTCCCCAGTCTCCAAACTCTGCTTTGTGTATCAGTCGTTCTGCAACCCAGTCTCAAACCTCTGCTCCCTGTAACAGTCCTTCTGAAACTCAGTCTCCAACCTCTGCTCTCTGTAACAGTCCTTCTGCACCCCAGTCTCAAATCTATGCTGTCTGCAACATTTCTTCTGAACCCCAGTATCCAACCTATGCTCTCGGTAACTGTCCATCTGCACCCCAGTCTCCATCCTCTGCTCTCTTTAAGGTCCATCTGCACCTCAGTCTCCAACCTATGCTTTCTGCAACGATACTTCTGCACCCCAGTCTTAAAACTCTGCTCTCTGTAACAGTCTTTCTGCACCTCAGTCTCTAACCTCTGCTCTCTGTAAAAATCTTTCTGCAACTCAATCTCCAAACTCTGCTCTCTGTAACAGTCCTTCTGCACCTCAGTATCCAAACTCTGCTCTCTGTAATGATTCTTCTGCACATCAGTCTCCAACCAATGCTCTCTGTAACAGGCCTTCTGCACTGCAGTCTCCAAATTCTGCTCTCTGTAACAGTCCTTCTGCACCTCAGTCTCCAAACTCTGCTCTCCGCAGAAGTCCTTCTGCATCCCATTCTCAAACCTCTTCTCTTTGCAACAGTCCTTGTGTACCCTAGTCTCCAACCTCTGCTCTCTGTAACAGTCCTTCTATACTGCAGTCTCAAACCTCTGCTCTCTGTAAGGTTCATTCTGGAACCAAGTCTCCAACCTCTGCTTTCTGTATCAGTCATTCTGCATCCCAGTCTGCAAACTCTGCTCTCTGTAACAGTCCTTCTGCATCTCAGTCTCAAACATCTGCTCTCTGTAACAGTCTTTCTTCACCCCAGTCTTCAAACTCTACTCTCTGCAACAGTCCTTCTACACCCCAGTCTTCAACCTCTGCTCTGTGTAACACTCCTTCTGCCAACCCAGTGTCTAATCTCTGCCCTCTGAAACGATCCTTCTGCATCCCAGTCTCCAACATCTGCTCTCTGCAACCGTCCTTCTGCACTCAAGTCTCCAAACTTTGCTCTCTGCAATGATCCTTCTGCACACCAGTCTCCAAACTCTGTTCTCTGCAATGAACCTACTGCACCTCAGTCACCAACCTCTGCTCTCTGTAACAATCCTACTGCACCTCAGTCTCCAAACTCTGCTCTAGGTAATATCCTTCTGCAACCCAGTCTCCAAACTCTGCTCTCTGTAACAGCCCTTCTGCACCCAGTCTCCAACCTTTCCTCTCTGTAACAATCCTTCTTCACCCCAGTCTTCAAACTCTACTCTCTGCAACAGTCCTTCTACACCCCAGTATTCAACCTCTGCTCTGTGTAACAGTCCTTCTGCAACCCAGTGTCCAATCTCTGCTCTCTGCAATGATCCTTCTTCATCCCAGTCTCCAACATCTGCTCTCTGTAACCGTCCTTCTGCACTCGAGTCTCCAAACTCTGCTCTCTGCAATGATCCTTCTGCACACCAGTCTCCAAACTCTGTTATCTGCAATGATCCTACTGAAACTCAGTCACCAACCTCTGCTCTCTGTAACAATCCTTCTGCACCTCAGTCTCCAAACTCTGCTCTAGGTAATATCCTTCTGCAACCCAGTCTCCAAACTTTCCTCTCTGTAACAGTCCTTCTGCACCCCAGTCTCAAACATCTTCTCTCTGCAATGATCCATCTTCTCCCCAGGCTCCAACCTTTGCTCTCTGCAATGGTCCGTCTGCACCCCAGTCTCCAAACTCTGCTTTCTGTAACAGTCTTTCTATACCACAGTCTCCAAACTCTTCTCTTTGTAACGGTCCTTCTGCACCCCAATTGCCAACCTCTTATTTTTATAATAGTGCTTCTGCACCTCAGACTCCAACTTATGCTCTCTGTAACAGTCCATCTGCACCTCAGTCTGAAACCTCTGCTCTCTTCAACGATCCTTCTGTTCCCCAGTCTCCGAACTGTGCTATCTGTAACAGTCCTTCTGCACCCAAGTCTCCAACCTCTGCTCTCTGTAAAACGCTTTCTGCACCCCATTTTCTAAACTCTGCTCTCTGTAACAGTCCTTCTGCACCTAAGTCTACAACCTCTGCTCTTTGTAAGATACTTCTGCAACTCAGTCTTCAACCTCTGCTCTCTGTAACAGTCCATATGCACCCCAGTATCCAACCTCTGCCCTCTGTAACAATTTTAGGCATCTAAATCTCCAACTTCAGCTCTGTGCATCGGTCCTTCTGCACCCCAGTCTCCAAACTCTGTTCTCTGCAACAGTCCTACTGCACCACAGTCTCCAAAATCTGCTTTCTGTATCAGTTCTTTTGTATCCCAGTCTCCAACCTCTGCTCTCTGTAACAGTCCTTCTGCACCTCAGTCTACAACCTCTGCTCTCTGTAACTGTCCTTCTGCAACCTAGTCTCCAACCTCTACTCTCTGCAACATTTCTTCTACACCCCAGTCTCCAACCTGTGCTCTCTGTAACTGTCCTTCTGCACCCCAGTCTCCAACATCTGCTCTCTGTAAGTATCGTTCTCCACCATAGTCTCCAACCTCTGCTCTCCTCAACGATCATTCCGCACCTCAGTCTCCAACCTCTGCTCTCTGCAACGATCCTTCTGCACCCCAGTCTTCAACCACTGGTCTCTGTAACAGTCCTTATGCAGCTCAGTCTCCAACCTATGCTCTCTGTAAGATACTTCTGCACACCAGTCTCCAACCTCTGCTCTCCTCAACGATCATTCCGCACCTCAGTCTCCAACCTCTGCTCTCTGCAACGATCCTTCTGCACCCCAGTCTTCAACCACTGGTCTCTGTAACAGTCCTTATGCAGCTCAGTCTCCAACCTATGCTCTCTGTAAGATACTTCTGCACACCAGTCTACAACATCTGCTCTCTGCAATGATCCTTTAGGACCCCAGTCTCCAACATCTGCTCCCTGTAACAGCCCTTCTGTACAGCAGTCTTCACACTCTGCACACTGCAACAGTCCTCTGCACCCCAGTCTCAACCCTCTGCTCTCGGTAACAGTTCTTCTGCACTCTAATCTCCGAACTCTGCTCTCTGTAACACTCCGTCTGCACTCCAGTCTCCATTCTGTGATCTCTGTAACAATTTTTCTGGACATCAGTCTCCAAACTCTGCTCTCTACAACGTTCCTTCTGCTCCTCAGTCTCCAAACTCTACTCTCCGTAAAAGTCCTTCTGCACCTCAGTCTCCAAACTCTGTTCTCTGCAACGATCCTTCTACACCCCAGTATCCAAAATGTGCTTTCTGTAAAAGGTCTTCTGCACCCCAGTCTCCAAACTCTGCTCTGTGTAACGATCGATCCTTCTGCACCTTAGTTTCCAAACTCTGCTCTCTACAACTATCCTTCTTCACCCCAGTCTTAAACCTCTGCTCTCTGTATCAGTCCTTCTGCACCCAAGTCTCCTAACTCTGCTCTCTTCTACATTTCTTCTGCACCCTAGTCTCCAACCTTTGCTCTTGTTATAGTCCTTCTGCACCCTAGTCTCCAACATCTACTCTCTGCAACGATCCTTCTTCTACCCAGTCTCCAAACTCTGCTCTCTGTAAAAGACCTTTTGTATCGCAGTATCCAACCTCTTCTCTTTGTAACGGTTCATCTGCTCCCCAATTGCCAACCTCTGCTTTCTGTAACAGTCCTTCTACACCCCAGTCTCCAAACTCTTCTCTCTGCAATGATCCTTCTGTACCTCAGTCTCCAACCTCTGCTGTCTGTAAAAGTTTTTCTGCACCTCAGTCTTTATCATTTGCTCTCTGTAATGTTCCTTCTGGACCCCAGTCTCCAATCTATGCTCTCTGTAACAATCCTTCTGCACCTCTGTCTCCAACGTCTGCTGTCTGTAACAGTCCTTTTGTACCGCAGTCTCCAACCTCTTCTCTCTATAACGGTACTTCGGCACCCCAATTGCCAACCTCTGCTTTCTGAATCAGTCCTTCTGCACCTGAGACTCCAACCTCTGCTCTCTGTAACAGTCCTTCTAAGCCTCAGTCTGAAACCTCTGCTCTCTGCAACAATCGTTCTAAACCACAATCTCCAAACTGTGATATCTGTAACAATCATTCTGCATCCCAGTCTCAAACATGTGCTCTCTGTAACAGGTCTTCTGCACCCCAGTCTCCAAACTCTGCTCTCTGTAACAGGCCCTCTGCACCCCAGTCTCCAACCTCTTCTCTCTGCAACGATCCTTCTGCATCTCAGTCTCCAACCTCTGCTCTCTGCAACAGTCCTTCTAAACCGCAGTCTCCAACCTTTGCCCTCTGCAATGATCCTTATGCATTCCAGTCTCCAACAACTGCTCTCTGCAACAGTCCTTCTGCACCCCAGTCTCCAACCTGTGCTCTCTGTAACTGTCCTGCTGCATCCAGGTCTCCAAACTCTGCTCTCTGTAGCGATTTTTCTGCACCTCATTCTCCAACCTCTGCTCTTTGCAACGATCCTTCTGCACCCCAGTCTCCATCCTCTGCTCTCTGTAAGAATCATTTTGCACCCCAGTCTCCAACCTCTCCTCTCTGTAAACGTCCTTCTGCACTTAAGTCTCCAAGTTCTGCAATCTGTAACAGTCCTTCTTCAGCCCAGTCTCAAACCTCTGCACTCAGAAATGATCTTTCTGAACCTCAGTCTCCAACCTCTGCTTTCTTTAATAGTCCTTCTGCACCCAGTCTTCAACATCTGCTCTCTGCAACGATCCGTCTTCTCCCCAGGCTTCAACCTCTGCTCTCTGCAATGGTCCTTCTACATCCCAGTTTCCAAAATCTGCTCTCTGTAACAGTCCTTCTGCAACTCAGTCTCCAAACTCTGCTCTCTGAAACAGTCCTTCTGAACCACTGTCTCCAACCTCTGCTCTCAGTAACAGTTCTTCTGCACCTCAATCTCCAAACTCTGCTCTCTGTAACACTCCTTCTGCAACCCATTCTCTAAACGCTGCTCTCTGTAACAGTCTTCTGCAACCCAGTCTCCAAACTCTGCTCTCTGTAAGATCCTTCTGCAACCCATTCTCTAAACGCTGCTCTCTGTAACAGTCTTCTGCAACCCAGTCTCCAAACTCTGCTCTCTGTAACAGGCCTTCTGCAACCCAGTCTTCAAACTCTGCTCACTGTAACAGGCCTTCTGCACCGCAGTCTCCAAACTGTGCTCTCTGCAACGATCCTTCTGCACCCCAGTCTCCAAACTCTGCTCTCTGTAAAAGACCTTTTGTATCGCAGTCTCCAACCTCTTCTCTTTCTAACGGTCTATCTGCTCCCCAATTGCCAACCTCTCCTTTCTGTAACAGTCCTTCTGCACCCCAGTCTCCAAACTCTTCTCTCTGCAACGATCTTTTTACACCTCAGTCTCCAAACTCTGCTCTCTGTATAAGTCCTTCTGCACCTCAGTCTCCATCCTTTGCTTTCTGTAATTGTCCTTCTGCACCCCAGTCTCCAATCTCTGCTCTCTGTAACAATCCTTCTGCACCCCAGTCTCCCAAATCTGCTCTCTGAAAAGGTTCTTCTGCACCCCGTCTACAAACTCTGCTCTGCAACAGTCCTTCTGTACGGCAGTCTCTAAGCTCTTCTCTCTATAACGGTCCTTCTACACCCCAATTACCAAACTCTGCTCTCTGCAACAGTTCTTCTAAGCCTCAGTCTGAAACTTCTGCTCTGTTCAACAATCCTTCTAAACAACAGTCTCCAAACTGTGCTATTTGTAACAATCCTTCTGTACCCCAGTCTCCAATATCTGCTCTCTGTAACAGGTTTTCTGCAACCAAGTCTCCAAACTCTGCTCTCTGTAACAGGCCTTCTGCACCCCAGTCTCCAACCTCTGCTCTCTGCAACGATCCTACTGCATCCCAGTCTCCAACGTCTGCTCTCTGTAAGATCCTTCTGCACCCCGTTCTCCAAACTTTGCTCTCTGTAACAGTCATTCTGCACCACAGTCTCCAACCTTATCTCTCTGCAACGGCCCTTGTGCACCCCAGTATCCAACCTCTGTTCTCTGCAGCTGTCCTTGTGCACCCCAGGCTACAAACTCTGCTCTCCGTAACATTCCTTCTGCACCCCAGTCTCCAAACTCTACTTTTCGTATCAGTTATTCTGCACCCCAGTCTAAAACCTCTGCTCTCTGTAACAGTCCTTCTGTACCCCTGTCTCTAACCTCTGCTCTCTGCAAACGTCTTATTATACCCCAGTATCCAACATCTGCTTTCTGCAACGATCCTTCTTCATCCCAGTCTCCAACGTCTGCTCTCTGCAACAGTCCTTCTACACCCCAGTCTCCAACCTCTGCACTCTGCTACAGTCCTTCTGCACCCCAGTCTCCAACCTCTACTCTCTGCAACATTTCTTCTGCACCAAAGTCTCTAACCTGTGCTCTCTAAAATTATCCTACTGCACTCCGGTCTCCTAACTCTGCTCTCTGTAGCGATACTTCTGCACCTCAGTCTCTAACCTCTGCTCTCTGCAACGATCCTTCTGCATCCCAGTCTCCCACATCTGCTCTCTGCAACGGTCCTTCTGCACCCCTTTCTCCAAACTCTGCTGTCTGCAACAGTCTTTCTGCACCCCAGTCTCTAAGCTCTGCTCTTTGTAACAGTCCTTCTGCACATCAGTGTCCAACCTCTGCTCTCTGTAACCCTCCTTCTGCACCTCATTTCCAAACTCTGCTCTCTTTAACAGGCCTTCTGCACCACAGTCTCCAACCTCTGCTTTCTGTAACAGTTCTACTGAACCCCAGTCTCCATCTTCTGCTCTCTGTAAGAATCCTTTGACACCCCTGTCTCCAACCTCTCCTCTCTGTAAAAGTCATTCTGCACCTAAGTATCCAACCTCTGCAATCTGTAATGGTCCTTCTGCACCCCAGTCTAAATCCTCTGCTCTCTGTATCAATCCTTCTGCACCGAAGTCTCCAAACTCTGCTCTCTGCAACATTTCTTCTGCACCCCAGTCTCCAACCTGTGCTCTCTTTGACAGTCCTTCTGCACCCCAGTCTCCAACATCTGCAACGATCCTTCTTCTATCCAGTCTCCAAACTCTGCTCTCTGTAAAAGAAATTTTTTATCGCAGTCTCCAACCTCTTCTCTTTGTAACGGTCCATCTGCTCCCCAATTGCCAACCTCTTTCTATAACAGTCCTTCTGCTCCCCAGTCTCCAACATCTGCTCTCTGCAAGGATCCTTCTTCTATCCAGTCTCCAAACTCTGCTGTCTGTAAGAGTCCTTTTGTATCGCAGTCGCCAACCTCTTCTCATTGTAACGGTCCATCTGCCCCCCAATTGCCAACCTCTGCTTTCTGTAACAGTCCTTCTGCACCCCAGTCTCCAAACTCTTCTCTCTGCAATGATCCTTCTGCACCTCAGTCTCCAAGCTCTGCTCTCTGTAAAAGTCTTTCTGCACGTCAGTCTCCATCTTTTGCTCTCTGTAATGGTCCTCCTGCACCCCAGTCTCCAATCTCTGCTCTCTGTAACAGGCCTTCTGCACCCCAGTCTCCAAACTCTGCTCTCTGTAACAGTCCTTCTGTACCGCAGTCTCCAACCTCTTCTCCCTATAACGTTACTTCTGCACCCCAATTGCAAACCTCTGCTTTCTGAAACAGTCCTTCTGCACCTCAAACTCCAAATTCTGCTCTCTGTAACAGTCCTTCTAAGACTGTCTGAAACCCCTGCTCTCTGCAACAATCTTTCTAAACCCCAGTCTTCAAACTGTGCTATTTGTAACAATCCTTCTGCACCCCAGTCTCAAACATCTGCTCTCTGTTACAGGTCTTCTGCAACTCAGTCTCCAAAGTCTGCTCTCTGTAACAGGCCTTCTGCACCCCAGTCTCCAACCTCTGCTCTCTGCAACGATTCTTCTGCAACTCAGTCTCCAACCTCTGCTCTCTGCACCAGTCCTTCTGCACCCCAGTCTCCAACCTCTGCTCTCTGTAAGATCCTTCTCCACCCCGTTCTCCAAACTTTGCTCTCTGTAACAGTCATTCTGAACCTCAGTCTCCAACCTTATCTCTCTGCAATGGCCCTTCTACACCCCAGTATCCAACCTCTGTTCTCTGCAGCAGTTCTTCTGCACCCCAGGCTACAAATTGTGCTCTCTGTAAAAGTCCTTTTACAGCCCTGACTACTTTCCGTAGACAAACTCTACTTTCCGTATCAGTTATTCTGCACCCCAGTCTGAAACATCTGCTCTCTGTAACAGTCCTTCTGCACCCCAGTCTCCAAACTGTGCTCTCCGTAACTGTCTTTCTGACTCCAGTCTCCTAGCTCTGCTCTCTGTAACGATCCTTCTGCACCTCAGTCTCCAAAATCAGCTCTATGAAACAGTCCTTCTGCACCCCTGTCTCCAAACTGTGCTCTCCATAACTGTCTTTCTGACTCCAGTCTCCTAGCTCTGCTCTCTGTAACGATCCTTCTGCACCTCAGTCTCCAACCTCTGCTCTCTGAAACAGTCCTTCTGCACCCCTGTCTCCAAACACTTTCCTCTGTAACAGTCGTTCTGAATCCCTTCACCAAACTCTGCTCTCTGTAACAGGCCTTCTGCACCGCAATGTCCAAACTCTGTTCTCTGGAACAGTCCTTCTGAACCCCAGTCTCAAACCTCTGCTCTCTACAAAGATCTTTCTGCACCCCAGTCTCTAACCTCTGTAATCTCCAACAATCCTTGTGCACCTCAGTTCCCAAACTTTGACTTCTGCAATGGTCCTACTGCACCCCAGTCTCTAACATCTGCTCTCTGCAACGATCATTTTGCTCCACAGTCTCCAACCTCTTCTCTCTGCAAAAGTCCTTCTGCACCCCTGTCGTTAACCTCTGCTCTCTGTAAGATCCTTCTGCACCCCAGTTTCCAAACTCTGCTCTCTGTAACATTCCTTCTCCACCCCAGTGCCAAACCTCTGCTCTCTGCAACAGTCCTTCTGCATGCCAGTCTCCAACCTCTGTTCTCGGCAACAGTCCTTCTGCACCCCCAGTCTCCAAACTCTTCTCTGGGTATCATTTCTTCTTCACCTCAGTCTACAACCTCTGCTGTATTGTAAGATCTTTCTGCAACCCAGTCTCCAAACTCTGCTCTCTGTAACTGTCCTTCTGCACCCCAGTCTCCAACCTCTGCTCTGTGCAACAGTTCGTCTGCACCCCAGTCTCCAACCTCTGCTCTCTGAAAGATCCTTCTGCACCCCAGTCTCCAAACTCTGATCTCTGTCACAGTCCTTTCACCCCAGTCTCAAACCTCTGCTCTCTGTAAAAATCATTGTGCATCTCAGTCTCCAACATCTGCTCTCTGCAACGGTCCTTCTGTACCCCATTCTCCAACCTCTGTTGTCTGCAAGAGTCCTTCAGCACGTCATATCCAACCTCTACTCCCTGCAACAATCCTTCTGCACCATAGTCTCCAACTTCGGCTCTCTGCAACAGTTCTTCTGCACCCCAGTCTCCAACATCTACTCTCTGAAAAAGTACTTCTCCACCCCAGTCTTCAACCTCTTTTCTCTGTAACAGTCCTTCTGTACCCCAGTCTCTAACTTCTTCTCTCTGTAAGAAACTGCACCTCAGTGCCCAAACTCTGCTCTCTGTAACATTCCTTATCCACCCACGTCTCCAACCTCTGCTCTCTGCAACAGTCCTTCTGCACCCCAGTTTCAAACCTCTGTTTTCTGTATCAGTCCTTCTGCACCACAGTCTCCAAATTCTGCTCTCTGTAACAGTCCTTCTGCACCTCAGTCTCCAAACTCTGCTCTCTGCAGAAGTCCTTCTGTATCCCATTCTCAAACCTTTGCTCTTTGCAACAGTCCTTGTGTACCCTAGTCTCCAACCTCTGCTCTCTGTAACAGACCTTCTATACTGCAGTCTCCAACCTCTGCTCTCTGTAAGGTTAATTCTGGACCCAAATCTCCAACCTCTGCTTCCTGTATCAGTCCTTCTGCATCCCAGTCTCTAAATTCTGCTCTCTGCAACAGTCTTTCTGCCCCTCAGTCTCAAAATTCTGCTCTCTGTAACAGGCCTTCTGCACCCCACTTTCCAACAGCTTTTCTCTGTATCAGTTCTTCTGCTCCCCAATCTCCAAACTCTGCTCTCTGCAACACTCTTTCTGCACCCCAGTCTCCATCGTCTGCTCTCTGAAAGAATCTTTCTGCATCCCAGTCTCCAAACTCTCCTCTCAGTAAAAGTCCTTCTGCACCTCAGTCTGCAATATCTGCTCTCTGTAACGATACTTCATCACCTCAGTCTCCAAACTCTGCTCTCTGTAACAGGCCTTCTGCACTCCAGTCTCCAACCTCTGCTCTCTGGATCAGTCCTTCTGTACACCAGTAACCTTCCTCTGCACTCTGTAACAATCCTTCTGCACCACTGTCTCCAACCTCTCCTCTCTGCAATGGTCCTTCTGCACCCAGTCTCCAACCTGTGCTCTGTGCAACAGTTCTTCTACACCCCAATCTCCAACCTCTACTCTCTGCAACAGTCATTCTGCACCCCAGTCTCCAACATCTGATCTTTGCAACAGTTCTTCTCTACCCCAGTCTCTAACCTCTGCTCTCTGTAACAGTCCTTCTGTACTGAAGTTTCCAAACACTTCTCTCTGTAACGGTCCTTCTACACCCCAGTCTCAAACCTCTGCTTTCTGTATCAGTCCATCTGCACTCAAGTCTCCAACCTCTGCTCTCTGTAACAGTCCTTCTGCACCTCAGTCTCCAAATTCTGCTCTCTGCAACAGTCCTTCTGCACCCCAATCTCCAACCTCTGCTCTCTGCTACAGTCCTTCTACACCCAAGTCTTCAACCACTGCCCTCTGTAACAGTTCTTCTGCACCTCAGTCTCCTCACTGTGCTCTCTGAAATGATCCTTCTGCACCCAAGTCTCCAACCTCTGCCCTCTGTAGCAGTTCTTCAGCACCCCAGTCTCCTCACTCTGCTCTCTGCAACACTCCTTCTGCACCCAAGTCTCCAAATTGTGCTCTCTGCAACAGTCCTTCTGCATCCCAGTTTAGAAACTCTTCTCTCTGTAAGATCCTTCTGCACCCCAGTTTCAAAACTCTTCTCTCTGTAACATTCCTTCTGCACCCCAGTCTACAAACTCTGCTCTCTGCAATGGTCCCTCTGCACCCCAGTCTCCAACCTCTTTTCTCTACAACAGTACTTCTGTACAAGAGTCTTCAACATCTATTCTCTGTAAGGGTCCTTCTTCACCCCAGTCTCCAACCTATGTTTTCTGTATCAGTCCTTCTTCAACACAGTCTCCAAACTCTTCTCTCTGCAACAGTCCTTCTGCACCCCAGTTTTCAACCTTGCTCTCTGCAACAGTCCTTCTGCAACCCAGCCTCCAATATCTGCTCTCTGCCACAGTCCTTCTCCACCCCAGTCTCCAACCTCTGCTCTCTGTAACAGTCCTTCTGTACTGCAGACTCCAAACTATCTTTGTAATGATCCTTCTGCTCCCCAGGCTAAAAACTCTGCTTTCTGTATCAGTTTTTCTGAACCCCAGTCTCCAACATCTTCTCTCTGTAACTTTCCTACTGCACCTCAGACTCCAACCTCTGCTCTCCGCAACAGTTTTCTGCGCCCCAATCTCCAACCTCATGTCTGCAACAGTCCTTCTGCACCTCAGTGTCCAACCTCTGCTCTTTGTAATAACCTTCTGAAACACAGTCTCCAACTTCTGCTTTCTACAATGGTCCTTCTTCACCCGAGTCTCCAACCTCTGTTCTCTACAACACTTATTCTGCACCCAATTCTCCAACCTCTTCTTTCTGTAACAGTACTTATACACCCCAGTCTCCAAACTCTGCTTTCCGTATCAGGCTTTTTGCACCACAGTCTCCAACCTCTGCTCTCTGTTACAGTTCTTCCGCACCCCATTCTCCAACCTCTGCTCTCTTCAACAGTCCTTCTGAACCATAGTCTCCTCACCTACTCTCTGCAACAGTCTTCTGTACCCCAGTCTCCAACCTCTGCTCTGTGTAACAGTCTTTCTGTACTGCAGTCTCCAACCTATGCTCTCTGTAGCGGTCCTTCTGCACCCCAGTCTCCAATCTCTGCTTTCTATATCAGTCCTTTTGCACACCAGTCTCTAACCTCTGCTCTCTGTAACAGTCCTTCTGCACCTCAGTCTACACACACTGCTCTCTCTCACACTTCTTCTGCACCCCAGTCTTCAACCTCTGCTCTCGGCAACAGTCCTTCTGCACCTCAGTCTCCGACCTCTCCTCTCTGTAACAATCCTTCTGCACCTCACTCAACAACCTCTGCTGTCTGCAACGGTCCTTCTGCACCTATGTCTCCAAACTCTACTCTCTGCAATGATTATTTCGCACCTATTCCTTAAATTCTGCTCTGTGTAACAATCCTTCTGCACGCCAGTCTTCAAAGTCTGCTCTCTGCAACAGTCCATCTGGACCCCAGTCTCCAAACTCTGCTCTCTGCAACTATCCTTCTGCACCCCAGTCTCCAAACTTTGATCTCTGAAACAGTCTTTGTCCAACCCAGTCTACAACATCTGCTCTTCACAACAGTCCTTCTGCACCTCAATGTGAAAAATCTGCTCTCTGCAACAGTCCTTCTGCACCCCATTCTCCAAACTCTGCTATCTGCAACAGTCCTTCTGCACCACAGTCTCCAACATCTTCTATCTACAACAGTCCTGTACCCCAGTCAAAAGGGTGCTCTCTGTAACAGCACTTCTATACTGCAGTCTCCAAACTCTGCTCTCTGTAAGCGTCCTTCTGCACCCCAGTCTCTAACCTCTGCTGTATGTAACAGTTAGCCTGCACCTCAGTTTCAATCCTCTGCTTTATGTAAGATCCTTCTGCAACACAGTCTGCAAACTCTGCTTTTTGTATCAGTTTTTCTGCATCACAGTCTTCAAACTATGCTTTCTGTAACAGTCCTTCTACCCCTCAGTCTCCAATCTCTGTTTCTGCAACAGTCCTGCTACACCCCAGTCTCCAACCTCTGATATCTGTAACAGTCTTTCTGCACCCCAGTCTCCAACCTCTGCTCTCTGCAACAGTCCTTCTGCACCCCAGTCTACAACATCTGCTCTCTGCAACATTTCTTCTTCACCCCAGTCTCCAACCTGTGCTCTCTGTAACTGTCCTTCTGAACCCCAGTGTCAAACCTCTGCTCTCTGTAAACATCCTTCTGCACCTCAGTCTCAAACCTCTGTTCTCTGCAATGATTTTTCTACACACCAGTCTCCACGCTCTGCTCTCTGTAACAGTCCTTCTGAGCATCAGTGTCCAAACTCCTCTCTCCGTCACAATCCTTCTGCACCTCAGTCTCCAACCACTGCTCTCTGTAACAGTCCTTCTGCACCTCAGACTCCAAACTCTGCTCTCTGCAACAGTCCTGCTGCACCTCAATCTCAAACCTCTGCTCTCTGCAACAGTCCTTCTGCAACTCAGTGTCCAACCTCTGCTCTCTGTAAGATCCTTCTGCAACACACTGTCCAACCTCTGCTATCTGCAATGGTCCTTCTGCACCCCAGTCTCCAACCTCTTTTCTCTACAACACTTCTTCTGCACCCCAGTCTCCAACCTCTGCTCTCTATAACAGTCCTTCTGTTCCGCAGTCTCCAACCTCCGTTTCCTTTAATGGTCCTTCTGCACCCCAGTTTACAACCTCTTCTTTCTGTATCAGTCATTCTGCACCACAGTCTCCAAACTCTGCTCTCTGTAACAGTCCTTCTGCACCTCAGTCTGCAACCACTGCTCTCTGCAATAGTCCTACTGCACCCCAGTCCCCAATACCTGCTCTTGACAACAGTCTTTCTCTACCCTAGTCTCCAACCTCTGCTCTTTGCAACAGTCCTTCTGCACCACAGTCTCCAACCTCTGCTTTCTTTATCAGCACTTCTGCACCCCAGTCTTCAACCTCTGCTCTCTGTAACAGTCGTTCTGCACTTCAGTCACCAACCTCTGCTCTCTGCAACAGTCCTTTGGCACCCCAATCTCAAAATGCTACTCTCTGAAAAAGTCTTTCTCCACCCCAGTCTTCAACCTCTGCTTACTGCAAAAGTTCTTCTGCACCCCAATCTACAACCTCTACTCTCCGTAATAGTCCTTCTGCACCCAAGTCTTCAACCTCTACTCTCTGCAGCAGTCCTTCTGCACCCCAGTCTCCAACATCTGCTCTCTACAACAGTTCTTCTGCACCCCAGTCTCCAATCTCTGCTTTCTGTATCAGTACTTCTGCAGTCAAGTCTCTAACAACTGCTCTCTGTAAAAGTCCTTCTGCAACTCAGTGTCCAAATTCTGCTCTCAGCAACAGTCACTCCCCACCCCAATCTCCAGCGTCTGCTCTCCACAACAGTTTTTCTGCACACCAATCTTCAACCCCTACTCTCTGCAACAGTCCTTCTGCACCCCAGTCTCCAACGTCCTCTCTACAACAGTCATTCTGCACCCCAGTATCCAACATCTGATCTCTGCAACAGTCCTTCTCCACCTCAGTCGCCAACCTCTGCTCTGTGTAACAGTCCCTCTGTACAGCAGTTTCCAAACTCTTCTCTTTGTAACTCTTCTTCTGCACCCCAGTCTCCAACCACTTCTTTCTTTATCAGTTCTACTGCACTATAGTCTCCAAACTCTGCTCTCTGTAACAGTTTTTCTGTACCTCAGTCTCCAAATTTTGCTCTCTGCAACAGTCCTTTGGCACCCCAATCTCCAACCTCTGCTCTCTGCAACAGTGCTTGTAAACCCAAGTCTCCAACCTCTGCACTCTGTAACAGTTCTTCTTCACCTCAGTCTCCAACCTCTGCTCTTTGTAAGATCCTTCTGAAAACCAGTCTCCAAATTCTGCTTTCTGTAACAGTCCTTCTACACCCCAGTCTCCATACTCTGCTCTCTGTAACAGGCCTTCTGCACCCAAATCTCTAAACTCTGCTCTCTTTAACAGTTCTTCTGCACCCCAATCTTCAACCTCTGCTCTCTGGAACAGTCCTTCTGCACCTCAATCTCCAAACTCTGCTCTCTGTAAGATCCTTCTGAACCCCAGTCTCCAAACTCTGCTCTCAGTATCAGTCCTGCACCTTAGTCTCAAAACACTGCTCTCTGTAACAGTTTTTCTGCACCTAAGTCTTCAACAACTGCTCTCTGAAACAGTCTTTCTGCACCCCAGGCTCCAACCTCTGTTCTCTAGAACAGTCTTTCTATACCCCAGGCTCCATAATCTACTCTCTGCAACGATCCTTTTGCACCCCAGTCTCCAACGTCTGCTCTCTGCAAAAACCTACAGCACCCCTCTCTCCAAACTTTCCTCTCTGTAAGATCCTTGTGCCCCCCAATTTCAAACTCTGCTCTCTGTTACATTCCCTCGGCATCCCAGTCTCCAAAGTTTGCTCTCTTCAATGGTCCCTCTGTACCCCAGTCTCCAACGTTGTTCTCTACAACAGTTCTTCTGTACGCAGTCTTCAACCTCTGTTCTCTGTAAGGGTCCTTCTGCACTTCAGTCTCCAACCTCTGCTTTCTGTATCAGTCCCTCTGCACCACAGTCTCCAACCTCTTCTCTCTTCAACGATCCTTCTGCACCCCAGTCTCCAACCTCTGCTCTCCGCAACAGTCCTTCTGCACCCCAGTCTCCAACTTATGCTGTCTGTCAGTCCTTCTGCACCCCAGTCTTCAACCTCTGCTCTCTTTAACTATCCTTCTGCACACCAGTCTCCACCCTCTACTCTTTGCAACAGTCCTTCTGCCCCCACGTCTCCAACATCTGCTCTCTGCAACAGTCCTTCTACACCAGAGTCTTCAACTTCTGCTCTCTGCAACTGTCCTTCTACACCCCAGACTCCAAACTCTGCTCTCTGTAAAAGTCCTCCTGTACTGCAGTCTCCAACATCTGCTCTATGTAAGGGTCCTTCTGCACCCAAGTCTCCAACCTCTGCTTTCTGTATCAGTTCTTCTTTACCCAAGTCTCCAACCTCTGCTCTCTGTATCAATCCTTCTGCACCTCAATCTTTAACCTCTTCTCTCTGTAACAGTGCTTCTGCACCTCAGTCTATAAACTCTACTCTCTGTAACATCCTTCTGCAACCTAGTCTCCAAACTCTGCTCTCTGTAACTGTCCTTCTGCACCCCAGTCTCCAAACTCTGCTCTCTGTAACGATCCTTCTGAACCCCATTCTCCAACGTCTACTCTCTGCAACAGTCCTTCTGCACCCAAGTCTCCAAATTCTTCTCTCTGCAACAGTCCCTCTGAACCTCAATCTGAAAACTTTGGTCTCTGAAACGATACTTCTGCACCCCAGTCTCCAACCTCCGTTCTCTGTAACACTCATTCTGCACCTCAGTCTCCAACCTCTGTTCTCTGTAAGATCCTTCTCAAACCCAATCTCCAAAGACTGCTCTCTGTAACAGTCCTTCTGCACCCCAGTCTCCAATCTCTGCTCTCTGCAACGATCATTCTGTACCCTGTCTCCAAACTCTGCTTGCTGCAACAGTCCTTGTGCACCCAGTCTCCAATATGTCTCTCTGCAACAGTTCTATTGTACCTCAGTCTGAAAATTTTGCTCTCTGCAACAATCCTTCTTAACCCTACTGTCCAAACTCTGCTCTCTGTAACAGTCCTTCTGTACCTCAGCCTCCAAGGTCTGCATTCTGTAAGACTCTTCTGAAACCCAGTCTGCAAACTCTGCTCACATTAACAGTCTTTCTGCACCCCAGTCTCCAAATTCTGCTCTCAGTAACAGGCCTTTTGCACCCCAGTATCCAATCTCTGCTCTCTGCCACAGTCCTTCTGCAAACCAGTCTCCAACATCTGCTCTCTGCAACACTCTTTCTGCACCCCACTCACCACCCTCTGCTTTCTGTATCAGTCCTTATGCACCCCAGTCTGCATCCTCTGCTCTCTGTAATAGTTCTTCTGCACCTCAGTCTCCAACCTCTACTCTCTGCAACAATTCTTCTCCACCCCAGTCTCCAATATCTTCTCTCGGCCACAGTCCTCTGCATGCCAGTCTCCAAACTCTACTCTCTGCAACAGTCCTTCTACACCCCAGTATCCAGCATCTGCTCTCTATAACAGTCCTTCTCTACCTCAGTCTCCAACCTCTGCTCTCTGTAAGATCCTTATGCAACCCAGTTCTTAAACTCTACTCTCTGTAACTGTCCTTCTGCACCCCAGTCTCCAGGCAATGCTCTCTGTAACAGGCCTTCTGAACCCCAGTCTTTAACCTCTGCTGTCGTAGCAGGCCCTTTGACCCCAGTCTCCAATCTCTTCTCTCGTCAACGATCCTTCTGCACCCCAGTCTCCAACCACTGCTCTCCGCAACAGTCCTTCTGCACCCCAGTCTCCAAACTATGCTTTCTATAAGATAATTCTGCACACCTGTCTCCAACCTCTGCTTTCTGTAACAGTCCTTCTGTATAACAGTCTCCAACTTCTGCTCTCTGTAAGGGTCCTTCCGCACCTCAGTCTCCAAACTCTGCTCTCTGCAACACTCCTTCTGCACCCCAGTCTCCAAACTGCTTTCTGAAACAGTGTTTCTGCACCTCAGTCTCCAAACGTTGCTCTCTGTATAAGTCCTACTGCACCCCTGTATCCAAACTGTGCTCTCTGGAAAAGTTCTTCCTCACGACAGTCTCCAACCTCTGCTCTCTCTAAGGATCCTTCTGCACACAAGTCTCCAACATCTGCTCTCTGCAATGATCCTTCTGCACCAAAATCTTCAAGTTTGCTCTCAGTAACAATCCTTTTGCACCACAGTCTCCAAACTCTGCTCTTTGGAGCAGTCCTTTTGCACCTCAGTCTCCAAACTCATCTCTGCATCGATCCTTCTGCACCTCAGTCTCGAAACTCTACTCTCTGTAACAGTCCTTCTGCACTCCGGTCTCAAACATCTGCTGTCTGCAAAGATCCTTCTGCACACCAGTCTTCGACATCTGCTTTCTGCAACAGTCCTTCTGTACCTTAGACTCCAACCTCTGCTCTCTGCAATGATCCTTCTGCACCCTAGTATCCAACATCTGCTCTATGCAACAGTCCTTCTGCACCCCTGTCTCCAACCTCTGCTCTCTGCAAAAGTCCTTCTGCACCTCAGTCTGAAAATTCTGTTATCTTCAACGATCCTTCTGCACCCCAGTCTCCAAACTCTGCTCTCTGTAATAGTCCCGTTGCACCTCAGTCTCGATCCTCTGCTCTCTGTAAGATCCTTCTGAAACCATGTCTCCAAACTCTGCTCTCTGTAACAGTCCTTATGCACCCCAGTCTCCAAAATCTGCTCTCTGCAACAGTTTTTGTAAACCCCAGTCTCCAAACTCTACTCTCTGCAACAGTCCTTCTGCACCTCAGGCTCCAACTTCTGTTCTCTGTAACAATCTTTCTTCACCTCAGTTACCAAACTCTGATCTCTGCAATGGTCCTTCTGCAACACAGTCTCCAACCTCTGCTCTCTGTAACAATCCTTCTGCACCCCAGTCTGAAAACTCTACTTTCTACAACAATCCTTTTGCACAGCAGTCTCCAAACTCTGCTCTCTGTAACAGTCTTCTGTCCCGCAGTCTCCAACCTCAGCTCTCTGTAAGGGTCCTTCTGCACCCCAGTCTCAAACATCTGCTCCCTGCAACAGTCCTACTGCACCTCAGTCTGACAACTCTGCTCTCTGCAACGATTTTTGTGCACCCTAGTCTCCAAACTCTGAGTTCTCTAACAGTCTTTCTGCACCTTAGTCTCCAACATCTGCTCTCTGTAACAATCCTTCTGCACCCCAGTCTCCAAAATCTGATCTCTACAACAATCCTTTTGCACACCAATCTCCAACCTCTACTCTCTGCAAAAGTCCTTCTGCACCCCAGTCTCCAATATCTGCTCCCTGCAACAGTCCTTCTGCACCTCAGTCTGAGAACTCTGCTCTCTGCAACGATTTTTGTGCACGCCAGTCTCCAAACTCTGCTTTATGTAACAGTCTTTCTGCACCTCAGTCTCCATCCTCTGCTCACTGTACGATCCTTCTGCATTCCTGTTTCTATACTCTGCTCTCTGTAATATTCCTTCTGCTCCCAAGTCTCCAAACTCTGCTCTCTGTAACAGTCCTTCTGCTCAGCAGTCTCCATCCTCTGCTCTCTGTAACAGTCATTCTGTCCCACAGTCTCCAAACTCTGCTCTCTGTAAGGGTCCTTCTGCACCCCAGTCTTTAACCTCTGCTCTCTGTAACAATCCTTCTGCACCCCAGTCTCCAACTTCTGCTCTCTGCAATGATCCTTTTGCTGCCCAGTTTCCAACCTCTGCTCTCTGCAAAAGTCCTTCTGAACCCCAGTCTCCAACATCTGCTCTGTGAAACAGTCCTCCTGAACCTCAGTCTGAAAACTCTGCTCTCTGCAACGATCCTTGTGCACCCTAGTCTCCCAAATCTTCTTTCTGTAACAGTCCTTCTGCACCTCAGTCTCCAAAATCTGCTCTCTGTAACAGTGATTCTGCACCCCAGCCTCCAACCTCTTCTCTCTGTAAGATCCTTTCGCACCCCAGTTTCCAAATCTGCTTTCTGTAACATTCCTTGTACTCCCCAGAATCCAACCTCTGCTCTCTCTAACAGACCTTCTGCTCCCCAGTCTCCAACCTCTGCTCTCTGTAACAGTCCTTCTGCTCCCCAGTCTCCAACCTCTGCTCTCTGTAAGAGTCCTTCTGTACCGCAGTCCCCAAACTCTGCTCTCTATAACGGTCCTTTTGCACCCTAGTCTCCAACCTCTATTTTCTTTATCATCCCTTCTGCACCACGGTTTCCAACCTCTGCACTCTGTAACATTCCTTCTGCACCTCAGTCCAACATCTGCTCTCTGCGACAGTTCATCTGCACCCCAGTCTCCAACCTATGCTCTCTGAAACAGTGCTTCTGCACCCCAGTCTCCAAAGTCTGCACTCTGAAACAGTCCTTCTCCACACCAGTCTCCAACCTCTGCTCTCTGTAACAGTCCTCCTGGAGTGCAGTTTCCAAAATCTGCTCTGTGTAACGGTTCTTCTGCTCCCCAGTCTTCAACCTCTGCTTTCTGTATCAGTCCTTCTGCACCCCAGTCTCCAACCTCATCTCTCTGTAACAGTCCTTCTGCACCTAAGTCTCCCCAACTTCTGCTCTCTGCAACAGTCCTTCTGCACCCAAGTCTCAAACTTCTGCTTTCTGCAACAGTCCTTCTACACCCCAGTCTCCAAACTCTGCTATCTGCAAAAGTCCTCTGCACCCCAGTCTCCAACCTCTGCTCTCTTTAACAATCCTTCTGCACCTCAGTTTCCAAACTCTGCTCTCTACAATGGTCCTTCTGCACCTCAGTCTCTAAACTCTACTCTCTGTAACAGTCCTTCGGCACCTCAGTCTCCAACATCTGCTCTCTCTAAGATCCTCCTGCAACCCAGTCTGTAAACTCTGCCCTCTGTAACAGTACTTCTGCATTCCTTGTCCAACCTCTGTTCTTGTAACAGACGTTTTGCACGCAGGTCTCAAACCTCTGCTCGCTACAACGATCCTTCTGCACCCCAGTCTCCAACCTCTGCTCTATGCAACTGTCTTTCTGCACCCCAGTCTCCAATATCTGCTCTCTGGAACAGTCCTTCTGCACCTCAGTCTGAAAACTCTGTTCACGGCAACGATCATTCTGCACCCCAGTCTCCAAACTCTGCTCTCTGTAAGATCCTTCTGCAACCCTGTCTCCAAACTCTGCTGTCTGTAACAGTCCTTCTACAGCCCAGTCTCCAACCTCTGCTCTATGTATCAGGCCTTTTGCACTTCATTCTCCAACCTCTGCTCTCTGCAACAGTCCTTCTGCCCCAGAGTGTCCAAAATCTGCTTTCTGTATCAGTCCATCTGCACCCCAATCTCCAAACTCTGCTATCTGTAACAGTCCTTCTGCACCTCAGTCTACAAACTCTGCACTCTGCAACAGTCCTTCTGCACCTAAGTCTCCAAACTCATCCTCTGTAACAGTCCAACTGAAAGGCAGTCTCGAACCTCTACTCTGTGCAACAGTGCTTCTGCACCAAAATCTCAAACCTGTGCTCTCGGCAAGAGTCCTTCTACTCCCCATGTCCAATCTCTGCTCTCTGTAAGATCCTTCTGCACTCCAGTTTCCAAACTCTCCTCTCTGTAACATTCCTTTTTTACCCGAGTCTTTAATCTCTGCTTTCTGCAAGTGTCCTGAGGCACCCCAGTCTCCAACCTCTGTCCTCTGCAACAGTCCTTCTGCACCCCAGTCTCCAACATCTGCTGTCTGTAACAATCCTTCGGCAACCCAGTCTCCAAACTTTGCTTTCTGTATCAGTCCTTCTGAACACCAGTCTACAACCTGTGCTCTCTGTATCATTCCTTCTACACCCCAGTCTCCAACCTCTGCTCTCTGTAACAGTTTTTTTTACACCACAGTCTCCAAAATCTGGTCTTTGTAATGCTCTTTCTGCACCCCAATTTTCAACATCTGCTTTCTGTAACAGTCCTTCTACACCTCAGTCTCCAAACTCTGCTCTCTGTAACATGACTTCTACACCTCTGTCTTCAACCTCTTCTTTCTGTAACAGTCATTCTGCACCTCAGTCTGACACCTCTGGTCTCTGCACGGTCCTTCTGCACCTCACTCTCCAACCACTGCTCTCTGTAACAGTCCACCTGCACCTCAGTCTCCAACCTCTGCTCTCTGTAAGATCCTTCAGCAACCCAGTCTCCAAACTCTCCTCTTTGTAACAGGCCTTCTGCACGCCAGTCTCCAAAATCTGCTCTCTGTAGCAGGCCTTCTGCACCCCAGTCTCCAACCTCTGATCTCTGCAACAGTCCTTCTGCACCTCAGTCTTCAACCTCTGCTCTCTGTAAGATCCTTCTGCACCCTTGTATCCAAACTCTGCTCTCTGTAACAGTTCTTCTGCACCCTAGTCTCCAAACTCTGCTCTGTGTAACAGTCCTGCTGCACCCCAGTCTCCAACCTCTCCTCTCTGTAACAGGCCTTCTGCACGCCAGTCTAAAAACTCTGCTCTCTATAGCAGGCCTTCTGCACCCCAGTTTTCATCCTCTGCTCTCTGCAATGATCTTTCTGCACCCCAGTCTCATACCTTTGCTCTCTGCAATGATCCTACTGCACCCCAGTCTCCAACCTCTGATCTCTGCAAAAGTCCTTCTGCACATCAGTCTCCAAATTCTGATCTCTGTAAGATCTTTCTGCACCCCTGTCCCCAACCTCTGCTCTGTGTAAAAGTCCTTCTGCACCCCAGTCTTCAACCTCTGCTCTACACAAGAGTCATTCTGCTTCCCAGTCTCCAAACTCTGCTCTCTGCAACAGTTATTCTGCACCCTAGTTACCAACATCTGCTCTCTGCTACACTACTTCTGCACCCCAGTCTTCAACCTCTGCTCCTGTAACAGTCCTCCTGTACAGCAGTATCCAAACTCTGCTCTCTGTAACGGTCTTTCTGCACCCCAGCCTCCAATCTCTGCTTTCTGTATCAGTACTTCTGTACCCCAGTCTCCAAACTCTGCTCTCTGTAAGAGTCCTTCTGCATCTCAGTCTCCAACCTCTGATCTCTGCAGAGTCCTTCTGCAACTCAGTCTCCAAATTATGCTCTCTGTAAGATTTTTCTGCACCCCTGTATTTAACTTCTGCTCTCTGACACTGTCCTTCTGCACCCGAGTCTCCAAACTCTGCTCTCTGTAACAGGACTGCTGCACCTCAGTCTTTAACCTCGGCTCCATGCCACAGTCCTTCTGCACCCAAGTCTCCAACCTCTGCTTTCTACAACAGTTTTTCTGGACCCTAGTTACCAACATCTGCTCTCTGCAACAGTCCTTCTGCACTCTGGACTCCAACATCTGCTCGCTGCAACCATCATTCTGCACCTCAGTCTGAAAACTCTGCTCTCTGCAACGACCCTTCTGCACCCCAGTCTTTTACCTCTGCTCTCTGTAACAGTCCTTCTGCACCTCAGTCTCCTAACTCTGCCCTCGTTTCATCCTTCTGCAACCCAGTCTTTAAACTCTGCCCTCTGTAACTGTCCTTCTGCACAACAGTCTCCAACCTCTGCTCTCTGTAACAGGACTTCTGCAACCCAGTCTCCAAACTCTGCTCTGTGTAACATGACTTTTGCACCCCAGTCCTCTCTGCAACGATTCTTCTCCACCCCAGTCTCCAACATCTACTCTCTGCAACAGTCCTTTTGCACCCCAGTCTTTAAACTCTGCCCTCTGTAAGATCCATCTGAACCCCAGTCTCCAACCTCTGCTCTCTGTAACAGTCATTCTGCACCCCAGTCTCCAAACTCTGCTCTCTGTAACACTCCTTCTGCACCCCATTTTCCTAACTGTTCTCTATGTAACAGTTCTATGCACCGCAGTCTCCAAACTCTGCTCTCTGTAATGGTCCTTCTGCACCCCGGTCTCAAAACTCTGCTTTCTGTATCAGTCCTTCTGCACCCCAGTCTCCAAACTCTGCTCTCTTTAACAGTCCTTCTGCACCTCAGTCTTCAACCTATGCTCTCTGCAATTGTTTTTCTGCACCTCAGTTTTCAAACTCAACTCTCTGTAACAGTCCTTCTGCATCTCAGTCTCCAAACTCTACTCTCTTTAAGATCCTTTTGCAAACCAATCTCCAAACTCTGCACTCTGTAACAGTACTTCTGCATCCGTTCTCCAAACTCTGCTCTATGTAACAGGCTTTCTGCACCCCAGTCTTCAAAATATACTCTCTGGAACAGTCCATCTGCACAAAAGTCTCCAACATCTGCTCTCTGCCACAGTAATTATGCACCCCGTCTCCAATATCTGCTCTCTACATTAGTCCTTCTGCACCCCAGTCTCCAACCTCTGTTCTCTCCAACAGTCCTTCTGCACCTCAGTCTCCAACCTCTGCTCTCTGTAACAGTCCTTCTGCACCTCAGTCTCCAACCTCTGCTCTCTGCAACAGTCCTTCTGCACCCTCGTCTCCAACCTCTGCTCTCTGCAATAATCCTTTTGCACCCCAGTCTCCAACGTCTGCTCTCTGCCACAGTCTTTCTGCATCCCAGACTCCAACCTCTTCTCACTATAAGATCCTTCTGCACCCCAGTCTCCAACCTCTGCTCTCTTCAAAGTTCCTTCTGCACCCCAGTCTCCAACCTCTGTTCTCTGCATCAGTCCTTCTGCACCACAGTCTGCAACATCTACTCTCAGCAACTGTTCTTCTCCACACCAGTCTCCAAACTCTGTTCTCTGTAACAGTCCTTCTGTACTGCAGTCTCCAACCACTGCTCTCCGTAAGGGTCCTTCTGCAACCGAGTCTCAAAACTCTGTTATGTGTAACTTTCTTTCTGCTCCTTAGTCTTCAACCTCTGCTCTCTTCTACAGTCCTTCTGTACCCCAATCTCCTACCTCTACTCTCTGCAACAGTCATTCTACACGCCAGTCTAAAACCTCTGCTCTCTGCAATAGTCCTTCTGCACCGCAGTCTCCAACTTCTGCTCTCTGTATCAATCCTTCTGCACCTATGTCTCCAAGCTCTGCTCTCTGCAAAGATCCTTCTGCACCTCAGTATCCAAACTCTACTCTTTGTGACAGTGCTTCTGCACCTCAGTCTGCAAACTCTGCTCTCTGTAAGATCCGTCTGCAACCCAGTCTCCAATCTCTGCTCTCTGTAACAGTCCTTGTGCACCCCAGTCTCCAAACTCTGCTCTCTGTAACAGGCTTACTTCACCCAAGTCTCCAACCTCTGCTCTCTGTATCTGTCCTTCTGCACCCCAGTCTTCAACCTCTGCTTTCTGCAACAATCCTTCTGCACCCTGTCTCCAACCTCTGCTCGCTGCAACAGTCCTTGTGCACCCAGTCTCCAACATCTTCTCTCTGCAACAGTTCTTCTGTACCTCAGTCTGAAAACTCTGCTCTCTGCAACAATCCTTCTGCACCCCAGTCTTCAAATTCTACTCTCTGTAACAGTCCTTCTGTACATCAGTCTCCAACCACTGCTCTCTGTAATAGGAATTCTTCACCCCAGTCTCCAACATCTTAACTCTGCAACATTCCTTCTGCACCCCAGTCTTTTACCTGTGCTCTCTATAAAAGTCCTTCTGCACCCCAATCTCAAACCTTTGATCTCTGAAACGATGCTTCTGCACCCCAGTCTCTAACCTCTGCTCTCTGCAATGATCTTTCTGCACCTCAGTCTCCAACTTCTGCTCTCTGCAACGATCCTTCTGCACCCCAGTCTCAAACATCTGCACTCTGTAACAGTACTTCTACACCTCAGTCTCCAACCTCTGCTCTCTGCAACAGTCTTTTTGCACCCCAATCTCCAATATCTGCTCTCTTCAACAGTCCATCTATACCCCAGTTCCAACCTCTGCTCTCTTAAACAGTCCTTCTGCACACCACTCTCCAAACTCTGCTCTCTGTAACATTCGTTCTGCACCTCAGTCTCCAAACTCTGCTCTCTGAAAGAAACTTCTACAACCCAGTCTCCAAACTCTGCTCTCTGTAACAGGCCTTCTACACCCCAGTCTCCAAACTCTGCTTTCTGTATCACTCTTTCTGCATCACAGTTTTTAAAGTCTTCTCGCTGTAACAGTCCTACTGCACCTCACTCTGTAACCTCTGCTCTCTGTAACAGGCTTTCTTCACCACAGTCTCCAAACTCTGCTCTCACAACAGTCCTTCTGTACCCCAGTCCCCAACCTAAGCTCTCTGAAAGATCCTTCTGCACCCAAGTCTCCAAACTCTACTCTCTGTAACAGTCCTTCTGCACCCCAGTCTCAAACCTATACTCTCTGTAACAATCCTTCTTCACATTAGTCTTTAACCTCTGCTCTCAGCAACGGTCCTTTTGCACCCCAGTCTACAACTTCTGTTCTCTGCAACAGTCCTTCTGCACCACAGTCTGCAACATATGCTCTCTGTAACAGTCCTTCTGTACTGCAGTCTCCAAACTCTGCTCTTTGTAATGGTCCTTCTGGACCCCAGTCTCTCACCTCTGCTTTTGGTATCAGTCCTTCTACACCCCAGTCTCCAACCTCTGCTCTCTGTAACATTACTTTTGCACCTCAGTCTCCAATCTCTGCTCTCTGGATCAGTCCATCTGCACCCATGTTTCCAAACTCTGCTCTCTGAAACAGTTCTTCTGTACCTCAGTCTTCAACAACTGCTTTCTGCAACAGTCCTTCTACACACCAGTCTCCAAACTCAGCTCTCTGGGACAGTCCTTCTATACCCCCGTCTCCATAATCTGCTCTCTGCAACGATCCTTCTGCACCCCATTCTCCAACGTCTGTTCTGCAACAGTCTCTCTGCAACCCAGTCTCCAAACTCTGCTCTCTGTAAGATCCTTCTGTACTCCAGTTTCCAAACTCTGCTCTCTGTAACATTCCTTCTGCATCCCAGTCTCCAAAGTTTGCTCTCTTCAATGGTCCCTCTGCACCGCAGTCTCCAACCTTATTCTCAACAACAGTTCTTCTGTACTGCAGTCTTCAACCTCTGTTCTCTGTAAGGGTCCTTCTTCACCCCAGTCTCCAATCTCTGCTTTCTGTATCAGTGCTTTTGCACCACAGTCTCCAAACTCTGCTCTCTTAACAGTCCGTCTGCACCTCACTCTGCAACCTCTGCTCTCTGCAACAATCCTTCTGCACCCCAGTCTTCAACCTGTGCTCTCTGTAAGAGTTATTCTGTACTGCAGTCTCCAACCTCTGCTCTCTGTAACGGTCATTCTGCACCCGAGTCTCCAAACTCTGCGTAATGTATCAGTCATTTTGGACACCAGTCTCCAACCTCTGCTCTCTGTAACACTCCTTCTGCACCTCAGACTCCAAACACTGTTCTCTGCAAAAGTACTTCTGCGCCCCTATCTCCAACCTCTGCTCTCTGCAACAGTCCTTCTGCACCTCAGTGTCCAAACTCTTCTCTCTGTAGGATCCTTCTGAAACCCAGTCTCCAACCTCTGCTTTCTGCAATGGTTTTTCTGCACTGCAGACTAAAAACTCTGTTCTCTGCAACAGTCCTTCTACACCCCAGTCTCTATACTCTGCTCGCACCAACCATCTTTCTGCACCAAAGTCTCCAACATCTGCTCTCTGCAACAGTCCTTCTCCACCCCAGTCTCCAAACTCTGGTCTCTGCAACAGTCCTTCTGCACCCCAGTCTCCAACCTCTGCTTTCTGTATTAGTACTTCTGCACCCCAGTCTCAAACCTCTGCTCTCTTAACAGTCCTTCTTCACCTCAGTCTCCAAACTCTGCTTTCTGCAACCGTCCTTCTGCACCCCAGTCTCCAACCTCTGCTCTCTACAATGATCCTTCTGCACCCTAGTCTCAAACCTCTTCTTGCTGCAACAGTCCTTCTGCACCCCAGTCTCCAACATCTGCTCTCTGCAACAGTTCTTCTGTACCTAAGTCTGAAAACTCTGCTCTCTGCAAAAATCCTTCTGCACCCATTCTCCAAACTCTGCTCTCATTAACAGTTTTTCTGTACCTCAGTCTCAAACCTCTGCTCTATGCAACAGACCTTCTGCACTCCAGTCTCCAAAGTCTGCTCTCTGCAACAGTAATTCTACACCCCACTCTCAAACTCTGCTCTCTGCCACAGTCCTACTACACCCCAGTCTCCATACTCTGCTCGCCCCAACGATCCTTCTGCACCCCAGTCTCCAACCTCTGTTATCTACATCAGTTATTCTGCACCCCAGTCTCCAACCTCTGCTCTCTGTAACAGTCCTTCTGTTCCGCAGTCTCCAACATTTGTTCTTTGTAAGGGTTCTTATGCACCTCAGTTTCCAAACTGTGCTTTCTCTATCCGTCGTTTTCCTTCACAGTCTCCAAACTCTGCCCGCTGTAACAGTCCTTCTGCAAATCAGTGTGCAACCTGTACTCTCTGCAACAGTCCTTCTAAACTCCAGTCTCCATCCTCTGCTCTCTCTAAAAGTCCTTTTGCACCCCAGTCTCCAACATTTGCTCTCTGCAACAGTCCTTCTCTACCCCAGTCTCCAACCTCTGCTCTCTATAACAGTCCTTCTGTACTGCATTCTCCAACCTCTGCTCTCTGTAAGGGTACTTCTACACCCGAGTATCCAACCTCTGCTTTCTGTATCAGTCTTCCTGCATCCCAGTCTCCATCCTGTGCTCTGTGTAACTGTCCCTCTGCACCTTAGTCTCCAACCTCTGATCTCTGCTACAGTCCTTCTAGACACCAGTCTCTAAACTCTGCTCTCTGTAACAATCCTTCTGCACCTCAGTCTTCAACCTCTGCTCTTTGTAACAGTCATTCTGCACCCCAGTGTACAACATCTGCTCTCTGCAATGATCCTTCTGCATCCCAGTCTCCAAACTCTGCTCTCCGTAACAGTTCTTCTGCACCTCAGTCTCCAAATTCTGCTCTACGTAAGATTCTTCTGCAACCCAGTCTACAAACTCTGCTCTCTGTAACAGCCCTTCTTCACCCAGTCTCCAACCTCTGCTCTCTGTAACAGGCCTTCTGCACACCAGTCTCCAAACTCTGCTCTCTGTATCAGTCTTTCTGCACGCCAGTCGCAAACATCTGCTCTTTGTAACAGTCCTTCTGCATCTCAGTCTCCTATATCTGCTCTCTGCAACAGACCGTCAGCACCCCAGATTCCAACTTCTGGTTTCAGCAACAGTCCTTCTACACCCAATACTCCAACCTCTGGTATGTGCAACAGTCCTTCTGCACCCCAGTCTCCAAACTCTGCTCTCTGTAACAATCCTTCTGTGCCTCAGTCTCCAACCTCTACTCTCTGTAACAGTCCTTCTGCACCTCACTCTCCAATATCTGCTATATGTAAGTTCCTTCTGCAACCCAGGCTCCAAACACTGCCCTCTGTAACAGTCCTTCTGCACGCCTTCTCCCAACTGTTCTCTCCGTAACAGGCCTTCTGCACCCCAGTCTCCAAAGTCTGTTCTCTATAACAATCCTTCTGCACCCCAGTCTCCAAACTCTGCGCTCTGTAACAGTCCTGCTGCACCTCAGTCTACAATCCCTGCTCTATGTAAGATCCTTCTGCAACCTTGTCTAAAAACTCTGCTCTCTGTAAGAGTCCTTCTGAACGTCATTCTCCAAACTCTGTTCTTTCAACGCTCATTCTGCACCCCAGTCGCCAACAACTACACTCTGTAACAGTTCTTCTGTACCGCAGTCTCCAAACTCTTCTCTCTGTAACTGTCCTTCTGCACCCCAGTCTCCAAACTCTGCTTTCTGTATCAGTCCTTCTGCGCCCCAGTCTATAAACTCTGCTTTCTGTAACAGTCCTTCTGCACCTCATATCCAAACTTTGCTATCTGCAACAGTCCTTATGCACCCCAGTCTCCAACCTCTGCTGTCTGCAAAATTCCTTCTGCACCCCAGTCTGCGACGTGTGCTCTGTGTAACAGTCCTTCTGCCGCCCAGTCTCCACCTCTGCTCTCTGCAATGATCCTTCTGTACCTCAATCTTAAACCTCTGCTCTCTGCAACAGTCCTTCTTCAACCCACTCTCCTAACTCTGTTCGCTGTAACAGTCCTTCCCCACCTCAGTCTTCAACCTCTGCTCTATGAAAGAGTCCTTCTAAAACCTAGTGTCCAACATCCGCTCTCTAAACAGTCCTTTTGCACCCCAGTCTCCAAAGTTTGCTCTCTTCAATGGTCCCTCTGCACCCCAGTCTCCAACCTTGTTCTCTACAACAGTTTCTCTGTACCGCAGTCTTCAACCTCTGTTCTCTGTAAGGGTCCTTCTGCACCCCAGTCTCCAACCTCTGCTTTCTGTATAAGTCTTTCTGCACCACAGTCTCCAAACTCCGCTCCCTGTAACAGTCCTTCTGCACCTCACTCTGCAACCTCTTCTCTCTGCAACAGTCCTTCTGCACCCCAGTCTCCAGCTTATGCTGTCTGTGAGTTTTTCCTGCACACCTGACTCCAACCTCTGCTCTCTGTAACAGTCCTTCTGTACCGCAGTCTCCAAACTCTGGTCCCTGTAAGGGTCATTCTGCACCTCAGTCTCCAACCTCTGCTCTCTGCAACACTCCATCTGCACCCCAGTCACCAAACTTTGTTCTCTGCAACAGTTTTTCTGCAACTCAGTCTCCAACCTGTGCTCTCTGCAAAAGTCCTACTGCACCCCAGTCTTCAACCTGTGCTCTCTGTAAAAGTCCTTCTGCACAACAGTCTCTAAACTCTGCTCTCTTTAAGGATCCTTCTGCACCCCAGTCTCCAACCTCTGCTCTCTGCAACGATCCTTCTGCACCTCAGTCTCCAACCTCTGCTCTCTGCAACACTCCATCTGCACCCCAGTCTCATAACTTTGCTCTCTGAAACAGTTATTTTGCACCTCAGTCTCCAACCTGTGCTCTCTGTCAAAGTCCTTCTGCACCCCAGTCTTCAACCTGTGCTCTCTGTAAAAGTCTTTTTGCACCACAGTCTTTAAACTCTGCTCTCTTTAAGGATCCTTCTGCACCCAAGTCTCAAACATCTGGTCTCTGCAACGATCCTTCTGAATTCAAGTCTCCAACGTCTGCTCTCTGTAAAAGTCCTTCTGCACCCTAGTCTCCAACCTCTGCTCTCTTTAACTATCCTACTGCACACCAGTCTTCACCCTCTGCTCTTTGCAACAGCCGTTATGCACCCACGTCTCCAACATCTGCTCTCTGCAACAGTCCTTCTACACCAGAGTCTTCAACTTCTGCTCTCTGCAACAGTCCTTCTACACCCCAGTCTCCATACTCTGCTCGCCCCAACGATCCTTCTGCACCCCAGTCTCCAACCTCTGTTGTATACAACAGTTATTCTGCTCCCCAGTCTCCAACCTCTGCTCTCTGTAACACTCCTTTTGAACCGCATTCTCCAAACTTTGTTTCTTGTAAGGGTCCATATGCACCCCAGGATACAACCTCTGCTTTCTGTATCCATCGTTTTCCACCACAGTCTCCAAACTCTGCCTGCTGTAAAAGTCCTTCTGTAACTCAGTCTGCAATCTCTGCTCTCTGCAACAGTCCTTCTACAGCTCACTCTCCATCCTCTGCTCTCTGCAACAGTCCTTTTGCACCACAGACTCCAACATCTGATCTCTGAAACAGTTCTTCTCTACCCCAGTCTCTAACCTCTGCTCTCTGTAACAGTCCTTCTCTACTGCAGTCTCCAACCTCTGCTCTCTTAAAGGGTCCTTCTGCATACGTGTCTCCAAACTTTGCTTTCTGCATTAGTTCTTCTGCACCTCAGTCTCCAACCTCAGCTCTCTGTATCAATCCTTCTGCACCCAAGTCTCCAAGTCTGCTCTCTGTAACAGTCCTTCTGCATCCCAGTCTCCAAACTCTGCTCTCTGCAACAGTCCTCTGCACCCTTATCTCCAAACTCTGCACTCTGTAACAGTCCTTCTGAACCCCAGTCTCCAACCTCTGCTCTCAGTATCAGTCCTTCACCCCAGTCTCTAAACAATGTTCTCTGTAACAGTTTTTCTGCACCTCAGTCTTCAACAACTGCTCTCTGAAACAGTCCTTCTGCACACCAGTCTTCAACCTCTGCTCTCTGTAACATTCTTTCTGCACTCCAGTCTATATAATCTACTCTCTGCAATGATCCTTCTGCATCCCAGTCTCCAACGTCCACTCTTTGCAATCATCCCTCTGCACCCCAGTCTCCAACCTTGTTCTCTACAACTGTTCTTCTGTACCGCAGTCTTAACCTCTGTTATATGTAAGGTCCTTCTGCACCCCAGTCTCCAACCTCTGCTTTCTGTATCAGTTCTTCTGCACCACAGTCTCCAATCTCTGCTCTCTGTAACAGTCTTTCTGCACCTCACTCTGCAACCTCTGCTCTCTGCAACAGTCCTTCTGCACCCCAGTCTTCAAACTCTGCTCTCTGAAACAGTCCTTTCTCAGCCCACTCTCTAAAATCTGCTTTCTGCAACAGTCCTTTTTAACCACAGTCTCCAACCTCTCCTCTCTGTAACAGTCCTTCTGTACTGCAGTCTCAAACCTCTGCTCTCTGTAACGGTCCTTCTGTACCCCAGTCTCCAAACTCTGCTTTCTGTATCAATCCTTCTGCACCCCAGTCTCTAACCTCTGCTCTCTGTGACAGTCCTTCTGCACCTCAGAATCCAAACTCTGCTCTCTGCAACAGGCCGTCTGCGCCCCAATCTCCAACCTCTGCTCTCTGCAACAGTCCTTCTGCACCTCAGTGTCTGAACTCTGCTCTCTGTGAGATCCTTCTGAAACCCAGTCTCCAACCTCTGCTTTCTGAAATGGTCCTTCTGCACCCCAGTCTCCAACCTTTGTTCTCTACAAGACTTATTCTGCACCCGAGTCTCCAACCTCTACTCTCTGTAACTGTCCTTCTATACTGCAGTCTCAAACCTCTGCTCTCTGTAACGGTCCTTCTGCACCCCAGTGTCCAACCTCTGCTTTCTGTATCAGGCTTTCTGAACTCAAGTCTTTAACATCTGCTCTTTGTAACAGTCTTCTGCACCTCAGTCTCAAACTTCTGCCTCTGCAACAGTCTTTCTGAACCCAAGTTTCTGAACTCTGCTATCTGCAACGATGCTTCTGCACCCCAGTCTCCAACATCTGCTCTCTGCAGCAGTTTTTCTTCACTCCAGTCTCAAACTTCTGCTCTCTGCAATGGTAATTCTGCACCCAGACTCCATACTTGTTCTCTTCAACAGTCCTTGGGCAACCCAGTCTCCAAACTCTGCTCTCAGAAACAGTGCTTCTGTATCGCAGTCTCCAACCTCTGCTCAATGTAACAATCCTTCTGCTCCCCAGTCTCCAACCTCTGCTTTCTGTATCAGTCTTTCTGCACCTCAGTCTTCAACCTCTGCTCAATGTAACAATCCTTCTGCTCCCCAGTCTCCAAACTCTGCTTTCTGTATCAGTCCTTCTGCATCTCAGTCTTCAACCTCTGCTCTCAGGAACAGTCTTTCCACACCCCAGTCTCCAAACTCTGCTATCTGCAACAGTCCTTCTAGACCCCAATCTCAACATCTTCTCTCTGCCACTGTCCTTCTCCACCCCAGTCTCCAACGTCTGCTCTAAGTAACAGTGCTTCTGTATTGCAGTCTCAATCCTCTCCTCTCTGTAACAGTCCTTCTGCACCCCAGTCTCCAACCTCTGCTTTCTGTATCATTCCATCTGCACCCCAGTCTCCAAGCTCTGCTCTTTGTAACCGTCTTTCTGCACCTCAGTCTCCAAATTCTGCTCTCTGCAAAAGTGCTTCTTCCCCCAATCTCCAAACTCTGCTCTCTGCAATGGTCCCTCTGCACCTCAGTCTCCATACTCTACTCTCTTTAACTGTCCTTCTGCACCTGAGTCTCCAACCACTGCTATTTGTAAGATCCATCTGCAACCCAGTCTCCAACCTTTGCTCTCTGTATCAGGGCTTCTGCACCTCAGTCTCCAACGTCTGCTTACTGTAACAGGCCTTCTGCACCTCAATCTGAAAACTCTGCGATCTGCAATAATCCTTCTGCACCTCAGTCTCCAAACGCTGCTCTCTGTAAGATCCTTCTGGAACACAGTCTCCAAACTCTGCTCTCTATAACAGTCCTTCTGCACCCCAGTCTCTTTCCTCTGGTCTTTGTAAGAGGCCATGTGCACCCCAGTCCCAAACCTCTGTTCTCTGCAACAGTCCTTCTCTACCCCAGTCTCCCAACTCTGCTCTCTTTAAGACCTTCTGCACCCGAGTTTCCAAACTCCCCTCTCTATAACATTTCTTCTGCACCCCAGTCTCCAACCTCTGCTATCTGAAATTTTTTTCTGCACCCCTGTCTACAACCTCTTTTCCCTAAAACAGTCCTTATGCACCCCAGTCTCCAAAGTCTGCTCTTTGTAACAGACCTTCTGTACCACAGTCTCCAACCTCTGTTCTCTCTAACACTCCTTCTGGACCCCAGTCTCACACCACTTCTTTCTGTATCAGTCCTTCTGTACCACAGTCTCCAAACTCTTCTCTCTGTAACAGTCCTTCTGCACCCCAGTCTCCAAACTCTACTCTCTGTAACAATCCTTTTGCACCTCAGTCTCCAACCTTTGCTCTCTGTAAGAACCTCTGCAACCCAGTGTCCAACCTCTGCTCTCTGAAACAGGCCTTCTGCACCCCAGTCTCCAACCTGTGCTCTCAGTAACAGGCCTTCTGCACCTCAGTCTCTAAACTCTGCTCTTTTAATATCCTCTGCAACACAGTCTCCAAACTCTGCTCTCTGTAGCACTCCTTCTGCACCCCAGTCTTTAACCGCTGCTCTCTGTAACAGGCCATCTGAACCCCAGTCCAAAACCTCTGTTCCCTGCAACAGTCCTTCTCTACCCCTGTCTCCAAATTCTGCTCTCTTTAAGACCTTCTGTATCCCAGTTTCCAAACTCTCCTCTCTGAAACATTTCTTCTGCACCCCAGTCTAGAACCTCTGCTCTCAGAAATTGTCCTTCTGTACCACTGTCTACAACCTCTTTTCTCTAGAACAGTCCTTCTGCACCCCAGGCTCAAAACTCTGCTCTCTGTAACAGACCTTCTGTACCGCAGTCTTAAACCTCTGCTCTCTGTAACACTCCTTTGCACCCCAGTCTCCAACCTCTGCTTTCTGTATCAGTCCTTCTGCACCACAGTCTCCAATCTCTTCTCTCTATAACAGTCTTTCTGCACCTCAGTCTCCAACCTCTGTGCTCTGCAAAAGTCTTTCCACTCCAGTATAAAAATTGTGCTCTCTGAAACAGTCCTTCTGCACCCCAGTGTTCAACATATGCTCTCTGCAACAGTCCTTCTCCACGCCAATCTCCAACCTCTGCTCTCAGTAACAGTCTTTCTGTACTGTAGTATCCAAGCTGTGATCTTTTTAACGGCCTTTCTGCACCAAAGTCTCCAACCTCTGCTCTGTGTATCAGTCCTTCTGCACGCCAGTCTCCAACATCTGCTCTCTGTAACAGTCCTGCTGCACATAAGTCTCCAACCTATGCTCTCTGCAACAGTCCTTCTACACCCCAGTCTTCAACCCCTGCTCTCTGCAACAGTCCTTCTACACAGCAGTCTCCAACCTCTGATCTCTGCAACAGTCTTTCTGCACCCCAGTCTCCAACTTCTGTTCTCTGTAACAATTTTTCTGCACATCAGTCCCCAAACTCTGCTCTCTGCAATCGTCCTTCTGCACCCTATTCTCGAAATTCTCCTCTCTGTAACAATCGTTTTGCACCCCAGTCTCCAACCTCTGCTCTCTGAAACAGTCCTTGTTCACCTCAGTCTGAAAACTCTGCTCTGTGCAACGATCCTTCTGCACCCAAGTCTACAAACTCTGCTTTCTGTAACAGTCCTTCTTCATCTCACCTCTCAACAGTCCTTCTGTACTTCATCTCACCTCTCAACAGTCCTTCTGTGCTGCAGTCTCCAAACTCTGCTCTCTGCAACGGTCCTTCTGCACCCCATTCTCCAAACTCTGTTGTCTGCAAGAGTCCTTCAGCACCTCAGTCTCCAAAATCTGCTCCCTGCAACAATCCTTCTGCACCTTAGTCTCCAAATTCTGCTCTCTACAACAGTTCTTCTGCACCCCAGTATCCAACATCTACTCTCTGAAACAGTCCTTCTCCACCACAGTCTCCAAACTCTGCACTCTGTAACAGTCCTCCTATAGTGTAGTCTCCAAAATCTGCTCTATGTCACAATTCTTCTGCACCCCAGTCTCTAACCTCTGCTTTCTGTATCAGTCCATCTGCGTCTCAGTCTCCAACCTCTGCTCTCTGTAACAGTCCTCCTGCACCTCAGTCTCCAAACTCTGCTGACTGCAACAGTCCTTCTTCACCAAAGTCTCAAAACTCTGCTTTGTGAAACAGTCCTTCTGCACCCCTTCTCCAAACTCTGTTCTCTGTAACAGTCCTTCTGCACACCAGTCTCAATACTCTGCTCTCCACAACGATCCTTCTGCACCCCAGTCCCCTTCCTTGGCTCTCTGCAACACTCCTTCTCCACCCCAGTCTCCAACCTCTGCTCTCTGTAACAGTCCTCCTGTAGTGTACTCTCAAAAATCTGTTCTATGTAATGGTCCTTCTGCACCCCAATTTCTTTAACCTCTGCTTTCTGCAAGTGTCCTGTGGCACACCAGTCTCCAACCTCTGTCCTCTGCAACAGTCCATCTGCTAACCAGTCGTTAATATCTGCTCTCTGTAACAGTCCTTCTATACCGCAGTCTCTAACCTCTGCTCTCCATAACTTGTCCTTCTGCACCCCAGTTTCCAAACACTACTTTCTGTATCAGTCCTTCTGAACCCCAGTCTAAAACCTCTGCTCTCTGTATCTATCCTTCTGCACCTCAGTCTCCAACCTGTGCTCTCTGTAACATTCCTTCTTCACCCCAGTCTCCAAACTCTGCTCTTTGTAAAAGTCCTTCTACAACCAAGTCTCCAAATCTGCTTTTTTGAATCAGTTCTTCTGAACCCAGTCTCCAACCTCTGCTCTTTGTATCTATCCTTCTGCACCTCAGTCTCCAACCTGTGCTTTCTGTAACAGTCCTTCTTCACCCCAGTCTCCAAACTCTGCTCTCTGTAACAGTCCTTCTATACCGCAGTCTCCAACCTCTGCTCTCTGTAAGGATCCTTCTGCACCCCAATTTCCAAACTCTTCTTTCTGGAACAGTCGTTCTGCACGTCAGTCTCCAACATCTGCTCTCTGTAAGTTCCTTCAGCAAACCAATCTCCAAACTCTGCTCTCTGTAACAGTCCTTCTGCAACCCAGTCTCCAACCTCTCCTCTCTGTAACAGGCCTTCTGCATGCTAGTCTCAAAACTCGGCTCTCTATAGCAGGCCTTCTGCACCCCAGTTTCCATCCTATTCTCTCTGCAACGATCCTTCTGCACCCCAGTCTCGAACCTTTGCTCTCTGCAATGATCCTACATCACCCCAGTCTCCAACCTCTGATCTCTGCAAAAGTCCTTCTGCACCTCAGTCTCCAAATTCTGCTCTCTGTAAGATCCATCTGCACCCCTGTCTCCAACCTCTGCTCTGTTTAACAATCCTTCTACTCCCCAGTCTCCAAACTCTGCTTTCCGCAAGAGTCATTCTGCACCCCAGTCTCCAAACTCTGCTCTCTGCAACAGTCCTTCTGCACCTAGTTACCAACATCTGCTCTCTGCTACACTACTTCTGCACCCCAGTCTTAAAACTCTGCACTCTGTAACAGTCCTCCTGTACTGCAGTATCCGAACTCTGCTCTCTCTAACGGTCTTTCTGCACCCCAGACTCCAATCTCTGCTTTCTGTATCAGTCCTTCTGTACCCCAGTCTCCAAACTCTGCTCTCTGTAAGAGTCCTTCTGCATCTCAGTCTCCAACCTCTGATCTCTGCAGAGTCGTTCTGCAACTCAGTCTCCAAATTATGCTCTCTGTAAGATCCTTCTGCACCCCTGTATTTAACCTCTGCTCTCTGAAACTGTCCTTCTGCACCTGAGTCTCCAAACTCTGCTCTCTGTAACAGGACTGCCGCACCTCAGTCTCCAACCTCTGCTCTCTGCAACAGTCCTTCTGCACCCCAGTCTCCAACCTCTGCTTTCTACAACAGTTCTTCTGGACCCTAGTTACCAACATCTTCTCTCTGCAACAGTTCTTCTGCACTCCAATCTCCAACATCTGCTCTCAGCCACAGTCATTCTGAACCTCAGTCTGAAAACTCTGCTCTCTGCAACGAACCTTCTGCACCCCAGTCTCCTACCTCTGCTCTCTGTAACAATCCTTTTGCACCTCAGTCTCCCACCTCTGCTCTCTGTAACAATCCTTTTGCACCTCAGTCTCCCAACTCTGCCCTCTGTTTCATCCTTCTGCAACCCAGTCTTTAAACTCTGCACTCTTTAACAGTCCTTCTGCACAACAGTCTCCAAACTCTGCTCTCTTTAACAGAACTTCTGCCAACCAGTCTCCAAACTCTGCTCTGTGTAACAGGCCTTCTGTACCCCAGTTTCCAACCTCTTTTCTCTGCAACGATTCTTCTCCACCTCAGTCTCCAACTTCTGCTCTCTGCAACAGTCCTTTTTCACCCCAGTCTCTAAACTCTGCTCTCTGTAATATCCATCTGAACCCAGTCTCCAACCTCTGCTCTCTGTAACAATCCTTCTGCACCCCAGTCTCCAAACTCTGCTCTCTGTAAGAGTCCTTCTGCACCACAATCTCCAAACTCTGCTATGTGTCACAGTTCTTCTGCACCTCATTCTCCAACCACTTCTCTCTGCAACAGTCTTTCTTCTCCCCAGTCTCTGAGATCTGCTCTCTGTAACAGTCCTTCTGTACCGCAGTGTCCAACCTGTGCTCTCAGTTTTGGTTCTTCTACACCCCAGTCTCCAAACTCTGCTTTCTGTATCAGCCTGTCTGAACCCCAGTATCCAACCTCTGTTCTCTGTATACATCCTTCTGCACCTCAGTCTCCAACTTGTGCTCTCTGTAAGAGTCCTTGTGCATCCCAGTCGCCAACCTCTGCTCTCAGTAACAGTCCTAAACCGCAGTCTCCAAACTCTGCTCTCTTTAATGGTATTTCTGCAACCCAATTTCCAACCTCTGCTTCCTGTAACAGTCCTTCTACACATCAGTCTCCAAACTATGCTCTCTGCAACTGTCCTTCTACTCCCCACTCTCCAACATCTGGTCTCTGCAACAGTCCTTATGCATTACAATCTGAAAACTCTGCTGTCTGCAATGAACCTTCTGCACCCCAGTCTCCTACCTCAGGTGTTTGTTACAATCCTTCTGCACCTCCTTCTCCAACCTCTGCTCTCTGTAACATCCATCTCAACTCCAGTCTCTTACCTCTGCTCTCTGTAACAGTTCTTCTACACCTCAGTCTCCAACCTCTTCTCTCTGCAACAGTTCTTCTGCACCCCAGTCTCCAACATCTGCTCTCTGTAATAGTCTTTCTGCACCTCAGTCTCCATACTCTGCTCTCTGCAACAACCTTCTGCACCCCAGTCTGCAAACTCTGCTCTCTGCAACAATCTTTCTGGACCCCAGTCTCCAACGTCGGCCCTCTGCAACAGTCCTTCTGCACCACAGTCTCCAACCTGTGCTCTCTGTAAGATTTTTCTGCACTCCAATTTCCAAACTCTGCTCTTTCTATCATTCCTTCTAGACCCCAGTCGCCAACCTCTGCTGTCTGCAAGGGTCCTGCGGCACCCCTGTCTCCAAACTCTGTTCTCTGCAACAGTCTTTCTGCTCCCCAGTCTCCAGTATCTGCTCTCTGTAACAATCCTTCTGTACCGCAGTCACCAAACACTCCTTCTGCACTTCAGTTTCCAAACTCTGCTCTCCGTATCAGTCCTTCTACACCTCAATCTCCAACCTCGGCTCTCTGTAACAGTACTTCTGCATCTCAGTCTGAAACCTCTGCTCTCCACGATTCTTCTGCACCCCAGTTTTCAACCACTGCTCTCTGTAACAGTTCACCTGCACCTTAGTCTCCAACCTCTGCTCTCTGTAAGATCCTTCAGCAACCCAGTTAAAACTCTGCTCTCTGTAACAGTCCTTCTGCACCCCAGTCTCCAAACTCTCCTCTCTGTAACAGGCCTTCTGTAAGCCAGTCTACAAATCTGCTCTCTGTAGCAGGCCTTTTGCACCCCAATCTCCAAATTCTGCTCTCCGCAACGATCCATCTGCACCCCAGTATTTAAACTCTGCTCTCTGCAATGATCCTTCTGCACCCCAGTATTTAAACTCTGCTCTCTGCAATGATCCTACTGCACCCCAGTCTCCAACCTCTGATCTCCAGAATAGTCCTTTGGGACCTCAGTCTACAAATTCTGCTCTCTGTAAGATCCTTCTGCACCGCTGTCTCCAAGCTCTGCTCTCTGTAACAGTCCTTCTGCACCCCAGTCTTCAACCTCTGCTCTCCGCAACAGTTCTTCTGCACCCCAGTCTCCAAACTCTGCTCTCTGCAACAGTCCTTCAGCAACCTAGTTACCAACATCTGCTCTCTCTTACAGTCCTTCTGCACCCCAGTCTCCAACCTCTGCTCTATGTAACAGTTCTCCTGTACTGCAGAATCCAAACTCTGTTCTCTGTAACGGTCTTTCTGTACCCCAGACTCCAATATCTGCTTTCTGTATCAGTCCTTCTGCACCCCAGTCTCCAACCTCTGCTCTCTATAACAGTCCTTCTGCACCTCTGTCTCCAACCTCTGCTCTCTGCAACAGTCCTTCTTCATCGCAGTCTAAAACCTCTGCTCTCTGCAACAGTCCTTCTGCACCTCAGTCTCCAACCTCTGCTCTCTGAGAGGGTCCTTCTACACCTCAGTCTTCAACCTCTACTCTCTGTAACAGAGCTTCTTCACCTCAGTCTCCAATCTCTGCTCTCTGTATGATCCTTCTGTACCCCAGTCTCCAAACTCTTCTCTCTGTAACAGTCCTTAATCACCACAGTCTCCAAACTCTGCTCTCTTTAACAGGCCTTCTGCACCCCAGTCTCCAATCTCTGCTCTCTTTATCAGTCCATCTGCACGCCAGTCTCCAACATCTGCTCTCTGCAACTATCCTTCTGAACCCATCTCCAAACTCTGTTCGCTGCAACAGTCCTTGTGCAACCAAATCTACAACATCTGCTCTCTGCAAAATTTCTTCTGTACCTCAGTCTGAAAACTCTGCTCTGAGCAATAATCGTTCTGCACCCCAGTCTCCAAACTCTGCTCTCTGTAACTGTCCTTCTGTACCTAAGTCTCCAATCACTGCTCTCTGCAACAGTCCTTCCACACCCCAGTGTCCATACTCTGATGGCCCCAACGATCCTTCTGCACCCCAGTCTCCAAAATCTGCTCTCTGTAACTGTCCTACAGCACCTCAGTCGCCAACTTCTGCTTTAAGCAACAGTCCTTCTGCACCTCAGTCTCCAACCTCTGCTCTCTGCAACATTTCTTCTGCACCCCAGTATCAAACCATTGCTCTCTGTAAAAGTTTGTCTGCACCCCAGTCTCCAACCTCTGCTTTCTGTAACGATCCTTCTGCACCCCAGTCTTGAACCTTCACTCTCTGTAACAGTCCTTCTGCACCTCAGTCTCCAAACTCTTTTCTCTGTAAGATACTTCTGAAACCCAGTCTCCGAAGTCTGCTCTCTGTAACAGTCCTTCTGCACCCTAGTCTTTAACCTCTGCTCTCTGCAAAAGTCCTTGTGCACCTCAGTCTCCAAACTCTGCTTTCTGCAACAGTCCTTCTGCAAACAAATCTCCAACTTCTGCTCTTTGCAACATTCCATCTGCACCCCAGTCTCCAACCTGTGCTCTCTGTAAAAGTCCTTCTGCACCTTAGTCTCGAACCTCTGCTCTCTGCAACGATCCTTCTGTACCTCAGTCTCGAACCTCTGATCTCTGCAATGATCCTTCTGCACCCCAGTCTGAAAACTCTGCTAGCTGCAACAGTTTTTGTTAACCCCAGTCTCCAACATCTTCTTCCTGCAACAGTTCTACTGTACCTCAGTCTGAAAACTCTGCTCTCTGCAATAATCCTTTTCCCCCCTGTCTCCAACCTCTGCTCTCTGTAACAGTCCTTCTGTACCTCAGTCTCCAATCACTGTTCTCTGCAACAGTCCTTCCACACCCCAGTGTCCATACTCTGATGGCCCCAACGATCCTTCTGCACCCCAGTCTCCAAACTCCGTTCTCTACATCAGTTCTGATGCACCTCAGGCTCCAACCTCTGCTCTCTATAACAGTCCTTCTGTACCACAGTCTCCAACCTTTGTTCTCTGTAAGTGTCCTTATGCACCCCGGTATCCAACCTCTCCTTTCTGTATCAGTCGTTTTGAACCACAGTCTCCAAACTCTGCCCTCTGTAAGAGTCCTTCTGCAACTCAGTCTGTAAACTCTGCTCTCTGCAATAGTCCGTCAGCACCCCAATCTCCATCCTCTGCTCTCTGCAACAGTCCTTTTTCACCCCAGTCTCCAACATCTTCTCTCTGAAACAGTCATTCTCCACCCCAGTCTCCAAACTTTGCTCTCTGTAACAGTCTTTCTGTACTGCATTCTCCAACTTCTGCTCTCCATAAGGGTACTTCTGCACCCGAGTCTCCAACCTCTGCTTTCTGTGTTAGTCCTTCTGCATCCCAGTCTCCAACCTCTGCTCTGAGTAACTGTCCTTCTGCACCTTAGTCTCCAACCTCTGCTCTCTTCTACAGTCCTTCTGGTGCCCAATCTCCAACCTCTACTCTCTGCAACAGTCCTTGTACATCCCAGTCTAAAACCTCTGCTCTCTGCAACAGTCCTTCTGCACCCCAGTCTCCAACCTCTGTTCTCTGTAACAATACTTCTGCACCTAAGTCTCCAACCTCTACTCTCTGTAACAGTGCTTCTGCACCTAAGTCTCCATTCTTTGCTCTCTGTAAGATCCTTCTTCAACCCAGTCTCCAAACTCTGCTCTCTGTAACAGTCCTTCATCACCCCAGTCTCCAAATTCTGCTCTCTATAACAGGCCTTTTGCACTCCAGTCTCCAACCTCTGCTCTCTGTATCAGTCTATCTGCACCCTAGTCTCCAACCTCTGCTCGCTGCAACAGTCCGTGTGCAACCCAGTCTACAACATCTGCTCTCTGCAACAGTTCTTCTGTACCTCAGTCTGAAAACTCTGCTTTCTGCAACGATTTTTCTGCACCCGAGTCTCCAACGTGTGCTCTCTGTAACAGTCCTTCTGCATCTAGTCTTAGAACTCTGCTATCAGCAGCAGTCCTTCTGCACCCCAGTCTTCAACATCTTCTCTCTGCAACATTTCTTCTGCTCCCCAGTATCAAACCTGTGCTCTCTGTAAAAGTCCGTCTGCACCCCAGTCTCCAACCTCTGCTCTTTGTAACGATCCTTCTGCACCTCAGTCTCAAACCTCTGCTCTCTGTAAAAGTCCTTCTGCACCTCAGTCTTCAAACTCTTTTTTCTGTAAAACCAGTCTCTAACGTCGGCTCTCTGTAACAGTCCTTCTGCACCCCATTCTTTAACCTATACTATCTGTAACGGTCCTTCTGCACGCCAGTCTCCAACATCTGCTTTCTCTATCAGTCCTTCTGCATCTCAGTCTCCAACCTCTGCTTTCTGCAACAGTCCTTCTGCACCCAAGTCTTCAACCTCTGCTCTCTGCAACATTCCTTCTGCACCCCAGGCTCCAAACTCTGCTCTCTTTAATGATGCTTCTACACCCCAGTCTAGAACCTCTGCTCTCCACACCGATCCTTCTGCACCTCAGTCTCCAACCTCTGCTCTCTGCAAAGATCCTTAGGCACCCCAGTCTCAAAACTCTGCTCGCTGCAACAGTCGTTGTGAACCCCAGTCTCCAACAACTGCTCTCTGCAACAGTTCTTCTGTACCTCAGTCTGAAAACTCTGCTCTCTGCAATAGTCCATCTTCACCCCAGTCTCCAACCTCCACTCTCTGTAACAGCTCTTCTGTACCTCAGTCTCCAATCTCTGCTCTATGCAATAGTTTTTCTGCACCCAAGTCTCCAACATCTGCTCTGTGAAACAGTCCTTCGACACCCCAGTCTCAAACCTCTGCTCTCTGCAACTGTCCTTCTACACCCAAGTCTCCATACTCTGCTCGCCCAATCGATTCTTCTGCACCCCGGTCTCCAATGTCTGTTCTGCAACAGTCCTTCTATACCCCAGTCTCCATACTCTGCTCGACCCAACGATTCTTATTGACCCCAGTCTCCAACGTCTGTTCTATACATCAGTTCTTCTGCACCCCTGTCTCCAACCTTTGCTCTCTGTACCAGTCCTTCTGTACCGCAGTCTCCAACCTCTGTTCTCTGTAAGGGTCCTTATTCACCCCAGTATCCAACCTCTGCTTTCTGTATCAGTCGTTTTTCACCACAGTCTCCAAACTCTGCCCTCTGTAAGAGTGCTTCTGCAACTCAGTCTGCAACCTATGCTCTCTGTAACAGTCCTTCTGCACCCCGGTCTCCATCCTCTGCTCTCTGCAACAGTCCTTCTGCACCCCAGTCTCCAACATCTGCTATCTGTAACAGTCATTCTCCACCCAAGTCTCCAAACTCTGCTCTCTTTAAGGGTACTTCTGCACCCGAATCTCCAACCTCTGCTTTCTGTATCAGTGCTTCTCCACCCCAGTCTCCAAACTCTGCTCTGTGTAACTGTCCTTCTGCACCTTAGTCTCCAACGTCTGCTCTCTGCTACAGTCCTTCTGGAACCCAGTCTCCATCATCTACTCTCTGCAACATTCCTCCTACACCCCAGTCTCCAATCTCTGCTCTCTGTAACAGTCCTTCTGTACTGGAGACTCCAACCTCTGCTCTCTGTAATAGTCCTCCTGTACCCTAGTCTTCAACCTCTGCTTTCTATATCATTCTTTCTGCACCCCTGTCTCAATCCTCTGCTCTCTATAACAGTCCTTCTGCATCTCAGTCTCCAACCTCTGCTCTCTGCAACAGTTCCTTCTGCACTCAAATCTCCAACTTCTGATCTATGAAAAAGCACTTCTGCACCCTAGTATCCAACCTCTGCTCTCTGTTACAATCCTTCTGCACCCCAGTCTCCAAATTCTGCTCTCTGCAGCAGTCCTTCTTCACCACAGTCTCCAACCTCTGCTCGCTGTAATATGCTTCTGTATCCCAGTCTCCAAACTCTACTCTCTATTACAATCTTTCTGCACCTCAGTCTCCAACGTCTGCTCTCTGCAATGGTCCTTCTGCAACCCTGTCTTAAACCTCTGTTTTGCAACAGTCCTTCCGCTCCCCAGTATCAAATCTCTGCTCCCTGTAAAAGTACTTTTGTACCCCAGTCTCCAATCTCTGCTCTCTGTAACGGTCCTTCTGCACCCCAGTCTCCACCCTTTGCTTCCTGTATTAGTCCTGCACCACAGTCTTCAACCTCTGCTCTCTGTAACAGTACTTCTGCACCTCAGTCTCTATCCTCTTCTCTCTGCAACAGTCCTTCTTCAACCAAGTCTCCAGCCTCTGCTCTCTGCAACAATCCTTCTGCACCCCAGTCTCCAGACTCTGCTCTCTGTAAGATTCTTCTGCACCCTAGTCTCCAACCTATGCTATCTTCAAAGGTCCTTCAGCACCTCAGTCGCCAACCTCTGTTCCCTGCAACAGTCCTTCTGCACCCCAGTCTCCAAACTCTTCTCTCTGTAACAGTTCTTCTGCACCGCAGTCTCCAAACTCTGCTCTCTATAATGGTCCTTCAGCACCCTAGTCCAAAACTCTGCTTTCTGTATCAGTCCTTCTGCACCTCAGTCTCCAACCGCTGCTCTCTTTAACAGTCCTTCTGCACCTCAGTCTTCAACCTATGTTATCTGCAATTGTCCTTCTGCACCTCAGTCTTCAAACTCAACACTCTGTAACAGTCTTTCTGCATCTCAGTCTCCAAACTCTACTCTCTGTAAGATCCTTTTGCAAACCAATCTCAAGTCTCTGCTCTCTGTAACAGTCACTCTGCACCCCTTCTCCAAACTCTGCTCTCTTTAACAGGCTTTCTGCACCCCAGTCTCCAACATCTACTCTCTGGAACAGTCCATCTGCACAGAAGTCTCCAACCTTTGCTCTCTGCAACAGTCATTATGCACCCCAGTCTCCAACATCTGCTCTCTACATTAGTCCTTCTGCACCTCAGTCTGAATACTGTGCTCTCTGCCACGATCCTTCTGCACCCCAGTCTCCAACCACTGTTCTCTGCACCAGTCCTTCTGCACCCCAGTCTCTAAACTCTGCTCTCTGTAACAGTCCTTCTGTACCGCAGTCTCCAACCTCTCCTCTCTGTAATGGTCCTTCTGCACCCCAGTCTCCAAACACTGCTTACAGTATCAGTCTTTCTGCACCACAGTCTCCAACCTCTGCTCTCTGCAAGTCTTTATGCACCCCAGTCTCCAACCTCTGTTCTCTGCAACAGTCGTTCTGCATCCCAGTGTCCAATCTCTGCTCTCTATACCAGTCTTTCTGTACCGGAGTCTCCATCCTCTGCTCTCTTTATCCATCCTTCTGCACCCCAGTCTCCAATATCTGCTTTCTCTATAAGTCCTTCTGCACCCCAGTCTCTAATATTTGCTCTCTTTAACAGTCTTTCTTCACCTCAGTCTCCAATCTCTGCTTTCTGCAAAAGTCCTCCTGCACCCCAATCTCCAACCTCTGCTCTCTGCAACATTCTTTCTGCACCCCAGTCTCCTACCTGTGCTCTCTGTAAAACTCCTTCTACACCCCAATCTCAAACCTCTGCTCTCTGTAACGATGATTCTGCACCCCAGTCTCTAACCTCTGCTCTGTGCAACGATCTTTCTGCACCTCAGTCTCCAACTTCTTCTCTCTGCAACGATCCCTCTGCATCCAAGTCTCAAACATCTGCACTCTGTAACAGTCCTTCTACACCTCAGTCTCCAACCTCTGCTCTCTGCAACAGTCTTTTTGCACCCCAATTTCCAACATGTGCTCTCTTCAACAGTCCTTCTATACACCAGTTCCAACCTCTGCTCTGCTCTCTTAAACAGTCCTTCTGCACCACACTCTCCAACCTCTGCTCTCTGTAACAGTCCTTATGCATCTCAGTCTCCAAACCCTGCTCTCTGAAAGAAATTTCTACAACCCAGTCTCCAAACTCTGCTCTTTGAAACAGTCCTTCTGCACCCCATTCATCAACCTCTGCTCTCAGAAGGTCCTTATGCACCCCAGTCTCCAAACTCTGGTCTCTGCAAAAGTCCTATTGTACTCCAGTCCCCAACCTAAGCTCTCTGAAAGATCCTTCTGCACCCAAGTCTTCAAACTCTACTCTCTGTAACAGTCCTTCTGCACCCCAGTCTCAAACCTATACTCTCTGCACATTAGTCTTTAACCTCTGCTCTCAGCAACGGTCCTTTTGCACCCCAGTCTTCAACATATCTTCTCTGCAACAGTCCTTCTGCACCACAGTCTGCAACATCTGCTCTCTGTAACACTCCTTCTGTATTGCAGTGTCCAATCTCTGCTCTCGGTTACAGACTTTCTGCACCCGAGTCTCCAAACTCTGCGTTATGTATCAGTAATTCTGCACACCAGTCTACAACCTCTGCTCTCTGTAACAGTCCTTCTGAACCTCAGGCTCCAACCTCTGTTCTCTGCAAAAGTACTTCTGCGCCCCTATCTCCAATCTCTGCTCTTTGCAACAGTCCTTCTGCACCTCAGTTTCAAAACTCTGCTCTCTGTAGGATCCTTCTGAAACCCAGTCTCCAACCTCTGCTTTCTGCAATGGTCCTTCTGCACCTCAGACTCCAACCTCTGTTCTCTGAAACAGTCCTTTTACACCCCAGTCTCCATAATCTGCTCGCACCAATGATCCTTCGGCACCCAAGTCTCTAACATCTGCTCTCTGCAACAGTCCTTCTCTACCACAGTCTCAAAACTCTGGTCTCCGCAACAGTCCATCTGCACCCCAGTCTCCAAACTCTGCTTTCTGTATCAGTCCTTCTGCACCCCAGTCTCCAACCTCTGCTCTCTTAACAGTTCTTCTTCACCTCAGTCTCCAAACTCAGCTTTCTGCAACCTTTCTTCTGCACCCCAGTCTCCAACCTCTGCTCTCTACAACGATCCTTCTTCAGCCTAGTCTCAAACTTCTTCTCGCTGCAACATTCCTTCTGAAACCCAGTCTCCAACATCTGCTCTCTGCAACAGTTCTTTGTTACCTCAGTCTGAAAACTCTACTCTCTGCAATAATCCTTCTGCACCCCATTCTCCAACCTCTGCTCTCTTTAACAGTCCTTCTGTACCTCAGTCTCCAACCTCTGCTGTATGCAACAGTCCTTCTGCACCCCAGTCTCCAACGTATGCGCTCTGCAACAGTAATTCTACACCCCAGTCTCCATACTCTGATCGCCCCAACGATCCTTCTGCATACCAGTCTCCAACCTCTGGTCTCTACATCAGTTCTTTTGCACCCCAGTCTCCAACCTCTGCTCTCAGTAACAGTCCTTCTGTACCACAGTCTCCATCCACTGTTCTCCGTAAGGGTCCTTATGCACCCCAGTATCCAACCTCTTCTTTCTGTATCAGTCGTTTTGCACCACAGTCTCAAAACTCTACCCTCTGTAACAGTCCTTCTTCAACTTAGTAGGCAACCTCTGCTCTCTTCAAAAGTCTTTCTGCATCCCAGTCTCCATCCTCTGCTCTCTGCAAAAGTCCTTTTGCACCCAAGTCTCCAACATTTGCTTTCTGCAACATTCCTTCTCCATCCCAGTCTCCAAACTCTTCTCTCTATAACAGTCCTTCTGTACTGCATTCTCCAACCTCTGCTCTGTGTAAGAGTACTTCTACACCCGAGTCTCCAACCTCTGCTTTCTGTGTCAGTCCTTCTTCACCCCAGTCATCAACCTGTGCTCTGTGTAACTATCCCTCTGCACCTTAGTCTCCAACTTCTGCTCTCTGCTACAGTCCTTCTAGACCCCAGTCTCCAAACTCTGCTCTCTGTAACAATCCTTCTGCTCCTCAGTCTCGAACCTCTGCTCTCTGCAACGGTCCTTCTGCACCTGAGTCTCCAACTTCTGCTCTGTATCAGTTCTGTACGCCTGTCTCCCACATATGCTCTCTGTAACAGTCCTTCTTCACCTCAGTCTTCAAACTCTGCTCTGTGTAACAGTCCTTCTGCACCCCAGTGTCCAACATCTGCTCTCTGCAACAATCCTTCTGCATCCCAGTCTCCAAACTCTGCTCTATGTAACAGTCCTTCTGCACCTCAGACTCCAAACTCTGCTCTACATAAGATCCTTCTGCAACCCAGTCTCCAACCTCTGCTCTCTGTAACAGGCCTTCTGCACCCAGTCTTTAAACTCTGCTCTCTGTATCAGTCCTTCTGCATGCCAGTCTCCATAATGTGCTCTCTGCAACAATCCTTCTGCACCCCAGTCTCCAACCTCTTCTCTCTGCAACAGTCCTTCTTAACCCCAGTCTCCAAATTCTGCTCTCTGCAACAGTCCTACTGATCCCCAGGCTCCAACTTCTGTTCTCTGTAACAATCCATCTTCACCTCAGTTACCAAACTCTGATCTCTGCAATAGTCCTTCTTCACCACAGTCTCCAAACTCTGCTCTCTGTAACAATCTTTCTGCACCCCAGTCTCCAAACTCTGCTGTCTATAACAATCTTTTTGCAACCCAGTCTCCAATCTCTGCTCTCTGCAAAACTCGTTCTGCAACCCAGTCTCCAAAATCTGCTCCCTACAACAGTTCTTCTGCACCCCAGTCTGACAACTCTGCTCTCTGCAACGATCCTTGTGCACCCCAGTATTTAAACTCTACTTTCTGTAAAGTCTTTTGCAACTCACTCTCCAACCTCTACTCTCTGTAAGATCCTTCTACACCCCAGTTTCACAACTCTGCTCTCTGTAATATTCCTTCTGCTCCCCAGTCTCCAATCTCTTCTCTCTGTAACTGTCCTTCTGTTCTGTAGTCTCCAACCTCTGCTCTCTGTAACACTCGTTCTTTACCGCAGTCTCCAACCACTGCTCTCTGTAACAGTCCTTCTGTCCCGCAGTCTCCAACCTCTGCTCTGTGTAAGGGTCCTTCTGCACCCCAGTCTCCAACCTCTGCTCACTGTAACAATACTTCTGCACCCCAGTCTCCAACCTCTGCTCTCTGCAACGATTCTTTTTCACCCCATTCTTTAAACTCTGCTCTCTGCAAAAGTCCTTCTTCACCCCAGTCTCCAACATCTGCTCTCTGCAACACTCCTTCTGAACCTCAGTCTGAAAACTCTGCTCTCTACAACGATCTTTGTGCACCCCAGTCTCCAAAATCTGCTTTCTGTAACAGTCCTTCTGCACCTCAGTCTCCAAAATTGGCTCTCTGTAACAGTGCTTCTGCACCCCAGACTCCAACCTATGCTCTCTGTAAGATCTTTCTGCACCCCAGTTTCCAAATATGCTCTCTGTAATATTCTTTCTGCTCCCCAGTATCCAACCTGTGCTCTCTGTAACAGTCCTTCTGAACCTCAGTCAGAAAACTCTGCTCTCTGCAACGATCTTTGTGCACCCCAGTCTCCAAAATCTGCTTTCTGTAACAGTCCTTTTGTACCGCAGTCCCCATCCTCTGCTCTCTGTAACTGTTTTTCTGCACCACAGTCTCCAACCTCTCCTTTCTGTATCATTTCTTCTGCACCACAGTTTCCAACCTCTGCTCTCTGCAACATTCCTTCTGCACCTCAGTCTCCAACCTCTGCTCTCTGTGACAGTTCTTCTGCACTCCAGTCTCCAGGGTCTGCACTCTGAAATAGTCCTTCTCCACACCAGTCTCCAACCTCTGCTCTCTTTAACAGTCCTCCTGTAGTGCAGTCTCCAAAATCTGCTCTCTGTAACAGTCCTTCTACACCCAAGTCTCTAACCTCTGCTTTCTGTAACAGTCCTTCTACACCCCAGTCTCCAAACTCTGCTCTCTGTAACAGTCCTTGTGCACTCCAGTCTCAAACCTCTGCTCTCTATAACAATAATTTTGCACCCCAGTCTCAAACCTTTGATCTTTGCAATGATCCTTTTGCACCCCATTCTCCAACCTCTGTTCTCTGCAAAAGTCCTTTGGCACCCCAGTCTCCAACATCTGCGCTCTGCAAGTCCTTCTGAACCTTAGTCTGAAAACTCTGCTCTCTGCAACAATCCTTGTGCACCCCAGTCTCCAAACTCTGCTTTCTGTAACAGTCCTACTGCAACTCAGTCTCCAAAATTGGCTCTCTGTAACAGTGCTTCTGCACCGCAGCCTCCAAACTCTGCTCTCTGTAAGATAATACTGCACCCCAGTTTTCAAATCTGCTCTCTGTAACATTCCTTCTGCTCCCCAGTCTCTAACCTCTGCTATCTGTAACAGTCTTTCTGCTCCCCAGTCTCCAACCTCTGCTCTCTGTAACAGTCCTTCTGTACCGCAGTCACAAACCTCTGCTCTCTGTAACGGTCCTTTTGCACCACAGTCCCCAACCTCTCCTTTCTGTATCATTCTTTCTGCACCAGAGTTTCTAACCTCTGCTTTCTGCAACATTCCTTTTGCACCTCAGTCTCCAACCTCTGCTCTCTGCGACAGTTCTTTTGCACCCCAGTCACCAAGGTCTACACTCTGAAACAGTCCATCTCCACACCAGTCTCCAACCTCTGTTGTCTGTCACAGTCCTCCTGTAGTGCAGATTCCAAAATCTGCTCTCTGTAACGGTCCTTGTACACCCCATGTCCAGCCTCTGCTCTCTGCAGCAGTCTCTCTGCAATCCAGTCTCCATCCTCCGATCTCTGTAACAATCCTTCTGCACCTCAGTATCCAACATCTGCTCTCTGCAACGGTCCTTCTGCACCTCATTCTCCAAACTCTACTCACTGTAAAAGTACTTCTGCACCCCTGCTCCAAACTCTTCTCTCCGTAACAGGCCTTCTGCACCCCAGTCTTTGACATCTGTTCTCTTTAACAATCCTTCTGCACCCCAGTCTCCAACATGTGGTCTCTGCAAAAGTCTTTCTGCACCTCAGTCTGAAAACTCTGTTCTCTGCAACAATTTTTCTGCACCCTAGTCTCAACCCTCTGCTCTCTGTAAAAGTCCTGCTGCACCTTGGTCTACAACATTGCTCTCTGTAAGATCCTTGTGCAACCTTGTCTAAAAACTCTGCTCTCTGTAACAGTTTTTCTGCACCCCAGTCTCCAACCTCTGCTCTCTGTAACAGGCCTTTTGCACCCTAATCTCCAAACTCTACTCTCTGCAACAGTCCTTCTGCACCTCAGTCGCCAACCTCTGCTCTTTGTAACGGTCCTTCTACACCCCAGTCTCCAACCTCTGCTTTCTGTATCAGTATGTCTGAACCCCAGTCTCCAAACTCTGTTCTCTGTATCTATCCTTCTGCACCTCAGTCTTAAACCTGTTTTCCATGTAAGAGTACTTCTGCACCCCAGTCTCCATCCTCTGCTTTCTGTAACGGTCCTTCTGCACCTCAATTTCCAAACTCTGCTTCCTGTAACAGTCCTTCTTCACCTGAGTCTCCAAACTCTGCTCTCTGTAACAGTCCTTCTACACCTCAGTCACCAACCTCTGCTCCCTGTAACAGTTCTTCTGCACCTCAGTCTGAAACCTCTGCTCTCTGCACGATCCTTCTGCACCCCAGTATCCAAACACTGCTCTCTGTAACAGTCCACCTGCACCTCAGTCTCCAACCTGTGCTCTCTGTAAGATCCTACAGCAACCCAGTCTTTAAACTCTGCTCTTCGTAACAGTCCTTCTGCACCCAGTCTCCAACCTCTCCTCTCTGTAACAGGCCTTCTGCATGCCAGTCTCCTAACTCTACTCTCTGCAACGATATTTCTGCACCCCAGGCTCCAACCACTGTTCTCTGCAATGATCCTACTTCACCCCAGTCTCTAACCACTGATTTCTGCAACAGTCCTTCTGCACCTCAGTCTCCAACTTCTGCTCTCTGTAAGATCCTTCTGCACCCCTGTCTCCAAGCTCTGCTCCTTGCAATGATCCTTCTGCACCCCAGTCTCCAAACTCTTCTCCATGTAAAAGAACTTCTGCACCTCAGTCTTTAATCTCTGCTCTCTACAACAGTCTTTCTACACCACAGTCTCCAAACACTGCTCTCTGCAACAGTCTTTTTGTACTGCAGTCTCCAACATCTGCTCTCTGTAACGGTCTTTCTGCACCACAGACTCTAATCTCTCCTTTCTGTATCAGTATTTCTGCACCCCAGTCTCAAATTTCTGCTCTCTCTAAGAGTCCTTCTGCACCCCAGTCTCCAACCTCTGCTCTCTGCAACAGTCCTTCTCCATCCCAGTCTCCAACCTCTGCTCTTTGCAAAAGTTCTTCTGCACCGCAGTCTCCAACATCTGCTCTCCTTAACAGTCTTTCTGCACCACAGTCTCCAACCTCTGCTCTCTGTAAGATCTTTCTGCACTCCAGATTCCAAACTCTGCTCTCTCTAACATTCCTTCTCCACCCCAGTTTTTAACCTTTGCTTTCTGCAAGTGTCCTGCGGCACCCCAGTCTCCAAACTCTGTCCTCTTCAACAGTCCTTCTGTTCCCCAGTCTCCAACATCTTCTCCTCGAACAGTCCTTCTGTACAGCAGTCTCCAACTTGTGCTCTCTGTAACATTCCTCTGCACCCCAGTCTCCAACCTCTGCTCTCTGTAACAGTTTTTCAATACTGCAGTCTCCAAACTCTGGTCTCTGTGACGGTTTTTCTGCACCCCAATTTCCAACCTCTGCTTTCTGTAACAGTTTTTCTGCACCTCAGTCTCCAAACTCTGCTCTCTCTAACACTTCTTCTACACCTCAGTCTCGAACCTCTGCTCTCTGTAACAGTCTTTCGGAACCTCAGTCTGACACCTCTGCTCTCTGCACGATCCTTCTGCACCCCAATCTCTAACCACTTCTCTCTGTAACAGTCCACCTGCACCCCAGTCTCCAACCTCTGCTCTCTGTAACACTTTTTCTATACCGCAGTCTCCAAACTCTGCGCTGTGTAACAGTCCTTCTGCACCCCAATTTCCAACCTCTGCTTTCTGTAACAGTCCTTCTGCACCTCAGTTTCCAAACTCTTCTCTCTGTAACAGTCTTTCTACACCTCAGTCTCCAAACTCTGCCCTCTGTAAGAGTCCTTCAGCACCTCAGTCTGACACCTTGCTCTCTGCACGATTCTTCTGCACCCCAGTCTCCAACCTCTGCTCTCTACAATGATCCTACTGCATCCAAGTCTCCAAACTCTGATCTCTGCAACAGTCCTCTTCACCTAAGTCTCCAAATTCTTCTCTCTGTAAAATCCTTCTACACCCCCATACCCAAATTCTGCTCTCTGTAAAAGTCCATCTGTACCCGAGTCTCCAACATCTGCTCTCTGTAACAGGACTTCGGTACCTCAGTCTCCAACCTCTGCTCTCTGCAAAAGTCCTTCTGCACCCCAGTCTCCAACCTCTGCTCTCTACAACAGTCCTTCTGTACCCTAGTTACCAACATCTGCTCTCTGCAACAGACCTTCTGCACCCCAGTCTCCAACATCTGCTCTCTGCAACAGTTCTTCTGCACCTCAATCTGAAAACTCTGCTCTCTGCAACGACCCTTCTGCACCCCAGTCTCCTATTTCTGCTCTCTGTAATAGTCCTGTTGCACCTCAGTCTCACAAGTCTGCTCTCTTTATAATCGTTCTGCAACACAGTCTTCAAACTCTGCATTCTGTAACAGTCTTTCTGCACAAAAGTCTCCAACCTCGGCTCTCTGTAACAGGACTTCTGCAACCCAGTCTCCAAACTCTGCTCTCTTTAAAAGGCCTTCTGCACCCCAGTCTTTAACCTCTTCTCTCTGCAACGATTCTTCTCCAACCAAGTCTCCATCATCTGCTGTCTGCAACAGTCCTTTTGCACCCCAGTCTCCAAACTCTGCTCTCTGTAAAATCCATGTGAACCCCAGTCTCCAACCTCTACTCTCTGTTACACTCCTTCTGCACCCCAGTCTCTAAACGCTGCTCTCTGCAACAGTCCTTCTCCACCCTAATCTCCAACATCTGCTCTCTGCAACAGTCCTTCTGCACCCTAGTCTCCAAACTCTGCTCTCTGCAACGATCCTTCTGGACCCCAGTATCCAATGTCTGCTCTCTGCAATAGTCCTTCTGCACTACAGTCTCCAACCTCTGCTCTTTTTAAGATTCTTCTGCACTCCAGTGTCCAAACTCTGCTTTCTGTAACATTCCTTCTCCACCCCAGTCTCCAACCTCTTTTTTCTGTATCAGTCAATTTTAACCCCGTCTACAAACTCTGTTCTCTTTATCTATCCTGCTGCACCTCAGTCTCCAACCTGTACTCTATGTAAGAGTCCTTCTGCACTCCAGTCTCCAAACTTTGCTCTCTGCAAAAGTCCTTCTGTACTGCAGTCTCCAACATCTGCTCTCTGTAACGGTCTTTCTGCACCCCAGACTCCAAACTCTGCTTTCTGTATCAGTCCATATGTACCCCAGTCTCCAACTTCTTCTCTCTCTAAGAGTCCTTCTGCATCCCAGTATCCAACCTCTGCTCTTGGTAACAGTCCTATACTGCAGTCTCCAACCTCTGCTCTATTTAACGGTCCTTCGGCACCCCAATTTCCAAACTCTGCTACCTGTAACAGTCCTTCTGCACCTGAGTCTTCAAACTCTGCTCTCTGAAACAGTCCTTCTACAACTCAGTCTCCAACCTCTGCTCTCTGTATCCGTCCTTCTGAACCTCAGTCTGAATCCTCTGCTCTCTGCACGATCCTCTGCACCCCAGTCTCCAACCACTGCTCTCTGTAACAGTCCACCTGCACCTCAGTCTCCAACCAGTGTCCTCTGTAAGATCCTTCAGCAACCCAGTCTCTAAACTCTGCTCTCTATAACAGTCCTTCTGCACCCTAGTATCCAAGCTCTCCTCTGTAACAGGCCTTCTGCACGCCAGTCTCCAAACTCTGCTCTCTGTAGCAGGCCTTATGCACCCCAGTCTCCAACCTCTGCTCTCTGCAACGATCCTTGTGCAAACGAAACTCTAACCTCTGCTCTCTGCAATGATCCTACTGCACGCCAGTCTCCAACCTCTGATCTCTGCAACACTCCTTCTGCACCTCAGTCTCCAATTTCTTCTCTCTGTAAGATCCTTCTGCACCCCTGTGTCCAAGGTCTGCTTTTTGCAACGATCCTCCTGCACCCCAGTCTCCAAACTCTGCTCTATATAACTGGACTTCTGCACCTCAGTCTCCAAAATCTACTCTCTGCAACAGTCCTTCTGCACCCCAGTCTCCAAACTCTGCTCTCTGCAACAGTCCTTCTGTAATGCAGCCTCTAACCTCTGCTCTCTGTAACGGTCTTTCTGCACCCCAGAATCCAATCTCTGCTTTCTGCATCAGTCCTTCTGCACCCCAGTCTCCAACATCTGCTCTCTCCTAAGAGTCCTTCTGCACTTCAGTCTTCAACCTCTGCTCTCGGCAACAGTCCTTCTGCACCACAGTCTCCAACCTCTGCTGTTTGCAACAGTCCTTCTGCACCCTAGTCTCCCACCTCTGTTCTATGCAACAGACCTTCTTCACCCATTCTACAAACTCTGCTCTCTGTTACAATCCTTCTGCACCTCAGTCTCCAAACTCTCTTCTCTGAAGGGTCCTACCGCACCTCAGTCTCCAACCACTACTCTCTGTGACAGTCCTTCTGCACTTTTGTCTCCAAACACTGCTCTCTGTAGCATCCTTCTAAAACCCAGTCTCCAAACTCTGCTCTCCGTAACAGTCTTTCTTCACACCAGTGTCCAACCTCTGCTCTCTGCAACAGTCCTTCTGCACCCCAGTATCCAAAATCTGCTCTCTGCAACAGTCCTTCTGCACCTCAGGCTAAAAACTCTGCTGTCTGCAACGAACCTCCTGAACCCCGTCATCTAACTCTAGTGTCTGAAACATCTTTCTGCACCTCAGTCTCCCAATTCTGCTCTCTGTAAGATCCTTCTGCAACCCAGTCTTTAAACTCTGACTCTGTAACCGTCCTTCTGCACAACAGTCTCCAACCTCTGCTCTGTGTAACAGTCCTTCTGTACTGCAGTCTCCAAACTCTGCTCTCCATAACAGGCCTTCTGCACCCCAGTCTCCAACCTCTGCTCTCTGCAATAAACTACTGCACCCCAGTCTCCAACCTTTGATTTGTGCAACAGTCCTTCTGCACCTCAGTCTGAAAATTCTTCTCTCTGCACGATCCTTCTGCACCCCAGTCTCCAACCACTGTTCTCTGTAAGATCCTTCATCAACACAGTCTCCAAACAGTGGTCTCTGTAACAGACCATCTCACCCAAGTCTCCAAATTCTTCTCTCTGCAACTATTCTTCTCCACACCAGTCTCAAACCTGTGCTCTCTGCAACAGTCCTTTTGCACCACAGTCGACAACCTCTGCTCTCTTCAACAGTCCTTCTGGACCCCAATCTCCAACATCTACTCTCTGCAACAGTTCTTCTACATCCCAGTCTACAACCTCTGCTCTCTGCAACAGTCCTTCTGCACCCCAGTCTCCAACCTCTGCTCTCTATAACCGTCCTTCTGCACCCCAGTCTCCAACCTCTTCTCTCCGTAACAGTCCTTCTGCACCTCAGTCTTCAACCTCTGCTCTCTGCAACAATCCTTTTGCACACCATTATCCAACCTCTGCTCTCTAAAACAGTGCTTTGCACCCCAGTCTCCAACATCTGCTCTCAGCAACAGTCCTTCTAACTCCAGTCTCCAAACTCTGCTCTGTGCAACGATCCTTCTGGACCCAAGGCTCCAATGTGTGCTCTCTGCAACAGTCCTTCTGCACCACAGTCTCCAAACTTTGCTCTCTGTAAGATCTTTCTGCAAGCCAGTGTCCAAAATCTGCTGTCTCTAACATTTCTTCTCTACTGCAGTCTGTAACCTCTGCTTACTTCGAAGGTCCTGCGGCACCGCAGTCTCCAACCTCTGTCCTCTGTAACAGTCCTTCTGCTCCCCAGTCTCCAACATCTGCTATCTGTAACAGTCTTTTTGTACCAAAGTCTCCAAATTCTGCTCTCTGTAACGGTCCTTCTGCAACCCAGTCTTTAACCTCTACTTTTTGAATCAGTCTTTCTGAACCCCAGTCTCCAACCTATGCGCTCTGTATCTATCCTTCTGCACCCCAGTCTCCAACCTGTTGTTTCTGTAACCGTCTTTCTGCACCCCAGTCTCCAACCTCTGCTCTCTGCAACAGTCCTTCTGCACCACAGTCTCCAAACTCTGCTCTCTGTAAGATTCTTCTGCACTCCAGTTTCGAAACTCTAGACTCTGTAACATTCCTTCTCCAACCCAGTCTTTAACTTCTGCTTTCTGCAAGTGTCCTGCAGCACTCCAGTCTCCAAACTCTTTCCTCTGCAACAGTCCTTCTGCTCCCCAGTCTCCAACATATGCTCTCTGAAACAGTCCTTCTGAAACGCAGTCTCCACCCTCTGCTCTCCGTAACGGTCCTTCTGCAACCCAGTGTCCAAACTCTGCTTTCTGTATCAGTCCTTCTGAAGCCCAGTCTCAAACCTCTGTTCTCGGTATATATACTTCTGCACCTCAGTCTCCAACCTGTTCTCTCTGTAACATTTCTTCTGCACCCCAGTCTTCAAACTCTGCTCTCTGTAACAGTTTTTCTATACCACAGCCTCCAAATCCTGGTCTCTGTAACGGTCCTTCTGCACCCCAATTTCCAACCTCTGCTTACAGTAACAGTCCTTCTGCACCTCAGTCTACAAACTCTGCTCTCTGTAAAAGGTTTTCTACACCTCAGTCTCCAAACTCTGCTCTCTGTAACTGTCTTTCTGCACCTCAGTCTCCAACTTCTGCTCTCTGTAAGATCCTTCAGCAACCCAGTCTCCAACCACTACTCTCGGTAACAGTCCACCTGCACCTCAGTCTCCAACCTCTGCTCTCTGTAAGATCCTTCAGCAACCCAGTCTCTAAACTCTGCTCTCTATAACAGTTCTTCTGCACCCCAGTCTCAAACCTCTCCTCTCTGTAACAGGCATTCTGCATGCCAGTCTCCAAACTCTGTTCTCTGTAGCAGGCCTTCTGCACCCCAGTCTCCAATCTCTGCTCTCTGCAACGATCCTTCTGAACACCAGTCTCTAACCTCTGCTCTCTGCAATGATCCTACTGCATGCCAGTCTCCAACCTCTGATCTCTGCTACACTCCTTCTGCACCTCAGTCTCCAAATTCTTCTCTCTGTAAGATCCTTCTGCACCCCTGTCTCCAAGCTCTGCTCCTTGCAATAATACATCTGCACCCCAGTCTCCAAATTCTGCTCTATGTAAAAGGACTTCTGCACCTCAGTATCCAACATCTACTCTCTGCAACAGTCCTTCTGCACCTCAGTCTCCAAACTCTGCTCTCTGCAACAGTCCTTCTGTACTGCAGTCTCTAACCTCTGCTCTCTGTAAAGGTCTTTCTGCACCCCAGAATCCAATCTCTGCTTTCTGCATCAGTCCTTCTGCACCCCAGTCCCCAACATCTGCTCTCTCTACGAGTCCTTCTGCACCTCAGTATCCAACCTTTGCTTTCGGCAACAGTCTTTCTGCTCCCCATTCTCCAACTGCTGCTCTCTGTAACAGTCCTTATGCACCTCAGTCTCCAACCTCTGCTTTCTACAACAGTCCTTCTGCACTCCAGTCTCCAACATCTGCTCTCTGCAACAGTCCTTCTACACCCCAGTCTCCAAACTCTGCTCTCTGCAAGGATCATTCTGGACCCCAGTCTCCAACGTCTGTTCTCTACAACAGTACTTCTGCACCACAATCTCCAAAATCTGCTCTCTGTAAGATTTTTCTGGTCTCCAGTTTCCAAAATCTGCTCTCTCTAACATTCTTTCTCCACTGCAGTCTCCAACCTCTGCTTTCTGCAAGGGTCCTGTGGCACCCCAGTCTCCAACGTCTGTCCTCTGTAACACTCCTTCTCCTCTCCAGTCTCCAATATCTGCTCTCTGTAACACTCCTTATGTACCGCAGTCTCCAAACTCTGTTCTCTGTAACGGTCCTTCTGAAACCCAGTCTCCAACCTCTGATTTTTTAATCAGTCCTTCTGAACCCCAGTCTCCAAACTCTGCTCTCTGTAACGGTCCTTCTGCACCCCAATTTCCAACCTCTGCTTTCTGTAACAGTCCTTTTGCTCCTCAGTGTCTCTATAGTGGGCCTTCTGCACGCCAGTCTCCAACCTCTGCTCTTTGCAATGATCCTACTGCACCCCAGTCTCCAACTTCTGATCTCTGCAAGAGTCCTTCTGTACCTCAGTCTCCAAATTCTCCTCTCTGTAAGATCCTTCTGCAACCTGTCTCCAACCTCTGCCCTCTGTAACAGTTCTTCTGCACCACAGTCTCCAAAGTCTTCTCTCTGCAACAGTCCTTCTTCACCCCAGTCTCAAACCTCTGCTGTCTGTAGCAATCCTTCTTCACCTCAGTCTCAAAACTCTGTACTCTGCAACGTTCCTTCTGCACCTCAGTCTCAAACCTCTACTCTCTGTAACAGTTCTTCTGCACCTCATTCTCCAACATCTTCTCTCTGTAGGATCCTTCTCCAACTCAGTATCCAAACACTGCTCTCTGTAATAGTCCTTCTGCACACCAGTCTCCAAACTCTGCTCTCTGCACTGATCCTTCTACACACCAGTCTCCAGACTCTGTTCTCTGAAACAGTACTTCTGAACCCCAGTCTCCAACATTTGCTCTCTGCAACAATCCTTCTGCAACTCAGTCTGAAAACTCTGCTCTCTGCAACGATCATTCTGCACCTCAGTCTCCTACCTCTGCTCTCTGTAAGACCCTTCTGCATCCCAGTCTCCAAACTCTGCTCTCTGTAACAGTCCGTCTGAACAACATTTTCCAACCTCGGCTCTTTGTAAGAGGAATTCTGCACCCGGTCTCAAACCTCTGCTCTCTGTAACAGGCCTTCTGAAACCCAGTCTCCAACCTCTTCTTTCTGCAATGATTCTTCTCCACAACAGTCTCAAACCTCTACTCTCGGCAAAAGTCCTTCTCCATCCTTGTCTCCAACCTCTGCTCTCTGTAAGACCCTTATGCACTCCAGTCTCCAACCTCTCCTCTCTGTAACAATTCTTCTGCACCACAGTCTCCAACATCTGCTCTCTGCAACAGTTCCTCTGCACCGCAGTCTGAAAACTATGCTCTCTGCAACGACCTTTCTGCACCCCAGTCTCCTACCTCTGCTCTCTTTAACAGTCCTTCTGCACCTCTGTCTCCCAACTCTGCTCTTTTCAGATCCTTCTGCAACCCAGTCTTTAAACTCTGCTCTTTGTAACAGTCCTGCTGCACAAAAGTCTCCAACCTCAGCTCTCTGTAACAGTCCTTCTGCACCTCAGTCTCCAAAATCTGCTCTCTGTAACAGTCCTTCTTCACCTCAGTCTCAAACCTCTACTCTCTATAACAGTCTTTCTGTACCTCAGTCTGAAACCTCTGCTCTCTGAATGATCCTTCTACACCCAGTATCCAACCACTGCTCTCTGTAAGAGTCCACCTACACTTCAGTAACCAAACTCAGCTCTTTGTAAGATCCTTCAAAAACACAGTCTCCTAACACTGCTCTCTATAACAGTCCTTTTGCACCCCATTCTCCAACCTCTCCTCTCTGGAACAGGCCTTCTGCATGGCAGTCTCCAAACTCTGCTCTCTGCAATGATATTTCTGCAACCCAGTCTCCAACCACTGCTCTCTGCAATGATCCTACTGCACCCCAGTCTCCAACCTCTGATCTCTGCAACAGTACTTCTGCACCTCAGTCTCCAACTTTTGCTCTCTGTAAGACCCTTCTGCACCCGTGTCTCCAAGCTCTGCTCCTTGCAACGATCCGTCTGCATGCCAGTCTCCAACCTCTTCTCTATGTAAAAGAAATTCTGAACCTCAGTCTCTAATCTCTGCTCTCTGCAACAGTTCTTCTGCACTGCAGACTCCAATCTCTGATTTCTGTATCAGTCATTCTGCACCCCAGTCTCCAACTTCTGCTCTAAGAGTCCTTCTGCACCTCAGTCTCCAACATCTGCTCTCTGCAACAGTCTTTCTGCACCCCAGTCTTCAACCTCTGCTCTCTGCAACAGTCCTTCTGCACCTCAGTCTCCAAACTCTGTTCTATGTAACAGGACTTCTGCACCTGAGTCTCAAACCGCTGCTCTCTGCAACAGTCCTTCTGCACTCCAGTCTCCAACCTCTTCTCTCTGCAACAGTCCTTCTGCACCCCAGTCTCCAACCTCTCCTGTCTGCAAGAGTCCTTCTGCACCCCAGTCTCCAACCTCTGCTCTCTGCAACAATCCTTCTGCAACACAGTCTCCAAACTCTGCTCTCTGTATGATTCTTCTGCACTCCAGTTTCCAAACTCTGCTCTCTGTTACATTCCTTCTCCAACCCAGTCTTTAACCTCTGCTTTCTGCAAGTGTCCTGTGGCACTCCAGTCTCCAACCTCTGTCCTCTGCAACAGTCCTTCTGCACCCCAGTCTCCAACCTCTGTTCTCTGTAACAGTTTTTCTATACTGCAGTTTCCAAATCCTGGTCTCTGTAACGGTCCTTCTGCACCCCAATTTCCAACCTCTGCTTAGTGTAACAGTCCTTCTGCACCTCAGTCTCCAACCTCTGCTCTCTGTAACAGTCCTTTTGAAAAACAGTCTGACACCTCTGCTCTCTGCACGACCCTTCTGCACCCCAATCTTCAACAAATACTCTGTGCAACAGTCCTTTTGCACCCCAGTCTCCAACCTCTGCTCTCTGCAATGATCCTACTGCATCCCAGTCTCCAACCTCTGATCTCTGCAACAGTCCTTCTGCACCTCAGTCTCCAGGTTCTGCTCTCTGTACGATTCTTCTGCACCCCTGTATCCAACCTCTGCTCTCTGTAACAGTCCTTCTGCACCAGAGTATTTAACCTCTGATCTCTGTAGCAGGACTTCCACACCTCATTCTCCACACTCTGCTCTCTGCAACAGTCCTTCTGCACCTCAGTCTCCAACCTCTGCTCTATGTAACAGGACTTCTGCACCTGAGTCTCAAACCGCTGCTCTCTGCAACAGTCCTTCTGCACTCCAGTCTCCAACCTCTTCTCTCTGCAACAGTCCTTCTGCACCCCAGTCTCCAACCTCTGCTCTCTGTAACAGTCCTTCTGCAACACAGTCTCCAATCTCTGCTCTCTGTAAGATTCTTCTGCACTCCAGTTTCCAAACTCTGCTCTCTGTAACATTCCTTCTCCAACCCAGTATTTAACCTCTGCTTTTTGCAAGTGTCCTGCGGCACTCCAGTCTCCAACCTCTGTCCTCTTCAACAGTTCTTCTGCACCCCAGTTTCCAAACTCTGCTTTCTGTATCAGTCCTTCTGAAGCCCAGTCTCAAACCTCTGTTCTCTGTATCTATCCTTCTGTACCTCAGTCTCCAACCTGTTCTCTTTGTTTTTTTTTTTAATTCTGTATTTCTTTTTTTTCTTTTTTTATTTTTTTTGCTTTTAGTTTTAAAAACATTACATATTTTTTAATATATCATGTTTCACAATTTGATTCAGAATGGTTATGAACTTCCATTATTACCCCGTATACAGATTGCTGAATCACATCCGTTACATCAGTTACATTTCCATTGATTTACACATTGCCATTCTAGTGTCTGATGAATTCTGCTCTCTAACCTATCATCTACTATCCCCCACCCCTCCCCTCCCCTCCCCTCTTCTCTCTCGATCACCTCTACTGTAAAACATTTATTCCACTTGTGTACTTCTTCCCTTACCCCTTACTTCCTCTTGTATGTAATTTTATATAACCCTGAGGATCACCTTCCCTTTTCCTGCAGTTTCTCTTCTCTCTCCCTTTCCCTCCCCCCTCTCATCCCTATTTAATGTTAATCTTCTTCTCCTGCTCTTCGTCCCTACTCTGTCCTTAGTTACTCCCCTTATATCAAAGAAGTCATTTGGCATTTATTTTTTAAGGATTGGCTAGCTTCACTTAGCATAATCTGCTCTAATGCCATCCATTTCCCTCCAAATTCTATGATTTTGTCGTTTCTTAATGCAGAGTAATACTCCATTGTGTATAAATGCCACATTTTTTTATCCATTCATCTATTGAAGGGCATCTAGGTTGGTTCCACAATCTTGCTATCGTGAATTGTGCTGCTATGAACATCGATGCAGCAGTGTCCCTGTAGCATGCTCTTTTTAAGTCTTTAGGGAATAGACCGAGAAGGGGAATAGCTGGGTCAAATGGTGGTTCCATTCCCAGCTTTCCAAGAAATCTCCATACTGCTTTCCAAATTGGCTGCACCATTTTGCAGTCCCACCAACAATGAACAAGTGTACCCTTTTCCCCGCATCCTCTCCAGCACTTGTTGTTGTTGGACTTCATGATGGCTGCCAATCTTACTGGAGTGAGATGGTATCTTAGGGTAGTTTTGATTTGCATTTCTCTGACCACTAGCGATGGTGAGCATTTTTTCATGTACTTGTTGATTGATTGTATGTCCTCCTCTGAGAAGTGTCTGTTCAGGTCCTTGGCCCATTTGTTGATTTGGTTATTTGTTGTCTTATTGTCTAATTTTTTGAGTTCTTTGTATACTCTGAATATTAGGGCTCTATCTGAAGTGTGTGGAGTAAGATTTGTTCCCAGGATGTAGGCTCCCTGTTTATCTTTCTTATTGTTTCTTTTGCTGAGAAAAAACTTTTTAGTTTGAGTAAGTCCCATTTGTTGATTCTAGCTGTTAACTCTTGCGCTATGGGTGTCCTATTGAGGAATTTAGAGCCCGACCCCACAGTATGTAGATCATAGCCAACTTTTTCTTCTATCAAACGCCATGTGTCTGATTTAATATCAAGCTCTTTGATCCATTTTGAGTTAACTTTTGTGCATGGTGAGAGAAAAAGATTCAGTTTCATTTTGATGCAAATGAATTTCCAATTTTCCCAGCACCATTTGTTGAAGATGCTATCCTTCCTCCATTGCATGCTTTTAGCCCCTTTATCAAATATAAGATAGTTGTAGTTTTGTGGATTGGTTACTGTGTCCTCTATTCTGTACCATTGGTCCACCTGCCTGTTCTGGTACCAGTACCACACTGTTTTTGTTACTATTGCTCTGTAGTATAATTTGAGGTCTGGTATCGCTATACCGCCTGATTCACACTTCCTGCTTAGCATTGTTTTTACTATTCTGGGTCTTTTATTATTCCATATGAATTTTATGATTCTTTTATCTATTTCTACAAGAAATGCTTTTGGGATTTTGATTGGCATTGCATTGAACATATAGAGAACTTTTGGTAGTATCGCCATTTTGATGATGTTGGTTCTGCCTATCCATGAACAGGGTATATTTTTCCATCTTCTAAGGTCTTCTAGAGGAAATAGAAGAAACCATCAAAAGACTACCAACTAAGAAAAGTCCAGGACCGGATGGGTATACAGCAGAGTTTTACAAAACCTTTAAAGAGGAACTAACACCAATACTTTTCAAGCTATTTCAGGAAATAGAAAAAGAGGGAGAACTTCCAAATACATTCTACGAGGCCAACATTACACTAATCCCTAAACCAGACAAAGACACTTCAAAGAAAAAAAACTACAGACCAATATCTCTAATGAACCTAGATGCATAAATCCTCAATAAAATTCTGGCGAACCGGATTCAAAAACATATCAAAAAAATTATACACCATGATCAAGTAGGATTCATCCCTGGGATTCAAGGCTGGTTCAATATACGGAAATCAATAAATGTTATTCACCACATCAATAGACTTAAAAATAAGAACCACATGATCATCTCAATAGATGCAGAAAAAGCATTCAACAAAGTACAGCATCCCTTTATGTTCAAAACTCTAGTAAAATAAGGGATAACAGGATCATACCTCAACGTTGTAAAAGCAATCTATGATAAGCCACAGGCCAGCATCATTCTGAATGGAGAGAAATTGAAGGCATTCCCTCTAAGATCTGGAACAAGACAGGGATGCCCTCTCTCACCACTTCTGTTCAAAATAGTTCTCGAAACACTGGCCAGAGCAATTAGACAGACGAAAGAAATTAAAGGCATAAAAATAGGAAAAGAAGAACTTAAATTATCACTATTTGCTGACAACATGATTATATACCTAACAGACCCAAAAGGGTCTACAAAGAAACTATTAGAGCTAATAAATGAATTCAGCAAAGTGTCAGGGTATAAAATCAACACGCATAAATCAAATGCATTCCTGTATATCACCGAAAAATCCTCTGATACGGAAATGAGGACAACTACTCCATTCACAATATCCCCCCCAAAAATAAAATACTTGGGAATCAACCTAACAAAAGAGGTGAAAGATTTATACAATGAAAACTACAGAACCCCAACCTGTTCTCTTTGTAACATTCCTTCTGCACCCCAGTCTCCAACCTCTGCTCTCTGTAACAGTTTTTCTACACTGCAGTCTCCAAATCCTGGTCTCTGTAACGGTCCTCTGAACCCCAATTTCCAATCTCTGCTTAGTGTAACAGTCCTTCTTCACCTCAGTCTCCAACCTCTGCTCTCTGTAACAGTTTTTCTGCAACTCAGTCTGACACCTCTGCTCTATGCACGATCCTTCTGCACCCCAGTCTTCAACCAATACTCTCTACAACAGTCCTTCTGCACCCCAGTCTCCAACCTCTGCTCACTACAATGATCCTACTGCATCCCAGTCTCCAACCTCTGATCTCTGCAACAGTCCTTCTGCACCTCAGTCTCCAGCTTCTGCTCTCTGTACGATTCTTCTGCACCCCTGAAACCAAACTCTGCTCTCTGTAACAGTCCTTCTGCACCAAAGTATTTAACCTCTGCTCTCTGTAGCAGGACTTCCGCACCTCATTCTCCAAACTCTGCTCTCTGCAACAGTTTTTCTGCACCCGTCTCCAACATCTGCTATCTACAACAGACCTTCTGCACCCTAGTTACCAATATCTGCTCTCTGCAACAGACCTTCTGCACCCCAGTCTTCAACATCTGCTCTCTGCAACAGTCATTCTGCAACTCAGTATGAAAACTCTGCTCTCTACAATGACTCTTCTGCACCCAAGTCTCCTATCTCTGCTCTCTGTAACAGTCCTTCTGCACCTCAGTCTCCCTACTGTGCTCTCTGTTTGATCCTTCTGCAACCCAATCTTTAAACTCTGCACTCTGTAAAGTCCTTCTGCACAACAGTCTGCAACCTCTGCTCTCTGTAACAGGACTTCTGGAACCCGGTCTCAAAACTCTGCTCTCTGTGATAGGCCTTCTGTACCCCAGTCTCCAACCTCTTCTCTCTGCAACGATTCTTCTCCACCCAAGTCTCCAACATCTACTCTCTGCAACAGTCCGTTTGCACCCCAGTCTCCAATCTCTGCTCTCTGTAAGATCCATCTGAACCCCAGTCTCCAAACTCTGCTCTCTGTAACAGTCCTTCAGCAACCCAGTCTCCAAAATCTGCTTTCTGTAACAGTCCTTCTGCACCTCAGTCTCCAAACTCTGCTCTCTGCAGAAGTCCTTCTGCACCAAAGTCTAAAACCTCTGCTCTCTTCAACAGTCCTTCTGCACCCCAGTCTGCAACCTCTGCTCTCTTCAACAGTCCTTCTGCACCCCAGCCTCCAAACTCTGCTCTCTGCAACGATCTTTCTTCACCACAGTCTCCAACATCTGCTCTCTGCAACAGTCCTTCTGCACCTCAGTCTGAAAACTCTGCTCACTGTAACAGTCCTTCTCCACCCCAGTCTCCAACCTCTGTTCTCTGCAACAGTCCTTCTACTCCCCAGTCTCTGAGATCTGCTCTTTGTAACAGTCCTTCTGTACCAGAGTCTCCACCTTCTGCTCTTTGTAACGGTCCTTCTACACCCCAGTCTCCAAACTCTGCTTTGTGTATCAGTCTGTCTGAACCCCAGTCTCCAACATCTGTTCTCTGTATCTATCCTTTTGCACCTCAGTCTCAACCTGTGCTCGATGTAAGAGTCCTTCTGCACACCAGTCTCCAAACTCTGCTCTCCTTAACGGTCCTTCTGCACACCAATTTCCAAAATCTGCTTCCTGTAACAGTCCTTCTGCACCTGAGTCTCCAAACTCTGCTCTCTGTAACAGTCCTTCTACACCTCAGTCTCCAACCTATGCTCTCTGTAACAGTCCTTCTGCACCTCAGTCTGAAAATTCAGCTCTCTGCACGTTCCTTCTGCACCCCAGTCTCCAACCACTACTCTCGGTAACAGTCCCCCTGCACCTCAGACTCCAATCTCTGCTCTCTGTAAGATCCTTCATCAACCCAGTCTCCAACCACTGCTCTCTGTAACAGACCTTTTGCACCCAAGTCTCCAAATTCTTTTCTCTGCAATGATTCTTCTCCACACCAGTCTCAAACCTCTGCTCTCTGCAGCAGTCCTTCTGCACCCCAGTCTCCAACCTCTGCTCTCTGCAACCGTCCTTCTGCACCGCAGTCTCCAAACTCTGCTCTTTGTAACAGTCCTTCTGCACCTCAGTCTTCAACCTCTGCTCTCTGCAACAGTCCTTCTGCACGCCATTCTCCAACCTCTGCTCTCTGCAACAGTCCTTTGCACCCCAGTCTCCAACATCTGCTCTCTGCAACAGTTATTCTAACTCCAGTCTCCAAACTCTGCACTCTCCAATGATCCTTCTGGATCCCAGGCTCCAACGTGTGCTCTCTGCAACAGTCCTTCTGAACCACAGTCTTCAAACTCTGCTCTCTGTAACATCTTTCTGCAAGCCAGTTTCCAAAATATGCTCTCTCTAACATTCCTTCTCCACCGCAGTCTGTAACCTCTGCTTTCTTTGACGGTCCTGCGGCACCCCAGTCTCCAACCTCTGCTCTCGGAAACAGTCCTATACCACAGTCTCCAAACTCTGCTCTCCTTAACGGTCCTTCTGCACCCCAATTTCCAAACTCTACTTCCTGTAACAGTCCTTCTTCACATGAGTCTCCAAACTCTGCTCTCTGTAACAGTCCTTCTACACCTCAGACTCCAACCTATGCTCTCTGTAACAGTCCTTCTGCACCAAAGTCTTCAACCTATGCTCTCTGTAACAATCCTTATGAACCCCTGTCTGCAACCTGTGCTCTCTGTAATATCCTTCTGAAACCCAGTCTCCAACCTCTGCTCTCTGAAACAGTCCTACTGCACCCCAGTCTCCAACCTCTGCTCTCTGTATCAATCCTTCTGCACCTCAGTCTCCAAGTCTTCTCTCTGCAACAGTCCTTCTGCAGCCCAGTCTCCAACCTCTGTTTCTACTACACTTCTTCTGCACCCAAGTCTCCAACCTCTGCTCTCTGTAACAGTCCTTCTGTTCCGAAGTCTCCAACCTCTGTTTTCTTTAATGGCCATTCTGCACCCTAGTTTCAAACCTCTGATTTCTGTATCAGTCCTTCTGCAACACAGTCTCCAAACTCTGCTGCTTTAACAGTCCTTCTGCACATCAGTGTGCAACCTCTGCTCTCTGCAATAGTCCTTCTGCACCCCAGTCTCCAACCTCTGCTTTCTGTATCAGTCTTCCTGCACCCCAGTCTCCAAACTCTGCTCTCTGTAACAGTCCTTTTCCACTTCAGTCTCCAACCTATGCTCTCTGCAACAGTCCTGTGGCACCCCAACCTCCAAATGCTACTCTCTTCAACAGTCTTTCTCCACCCCAGTCTCCAAACTCTACTCTCTGCAACAGTTCTTCTGCACCCAAATCTCCAACCTCTACTGTCTGCAATAGTCCTTCTGCACCCAAGTCTCTAACCTCTACTCTATGCAACAGTCTTTCTGCACCCAAGTCTCCAACATCTGCTCTCTACAAAAGTCCTTCTGCACCCCAGTCTCCAATATCTGCTTTCTGTATCAGTACTTCTGCACTCAAGTCTCTAACCACTGCTCTCTGTAACAGTCCTTCTGCACCTCAGACTCCAAATTTTGGTCTCAGCAACAGTCCTTCTCCACCCCAATCTCCAACCCCTACTCTCTGCAACAGTCTTGCTGCACCCCAGTCTCCAACCTCCTCTCTGCAACACACCTTCTGCACCCCAGTCTCCAACATATGATCTCTGCAACAGTCCTTCTCCACCCCAGTCTCCAACCTCTGCTCTCTGTAACAGTCCTTCTGTACTGCAGTTTCCAAACTCTTCTCTCTGTAACTGTCCTTCTGCACACCCCCTGCTTTCTCTATCAGTCCTTCTGCACTCAAGTCTCCAACCTCTGCTCTCTTTACAGTCCTTCTGCACCTCAGTCTCCAAATTCTGCTCTCTGCAACAGTCCTTCTGCACCCCAATCTCCAACCGCTGCTCTCTGCAACAGTCCTTCTACACCAAAGTCTCCAACCTCTGAACTCTGCAACAGTTCTACTGCACCTCAGTTTCCAACCACTACTCTCTGCAATGGTCTTTCTACACCTCAGTCTTCAACATCTACTCTCTCTAAATGTCCTTCTGCACCTCAGTCTCCAACCTCTGCTCTCTGTATAATCCTTCTGAAAATCTGTCTCCAAACTCTCCTTTCTGTAACAGTCCTTCTGCACCCCAGTCTCCAACCTCTGCTCTCTGTAATAGTTTTTCTGTTCCGCAGTCTCCAACCTCTGTTTTCTTTAGTGGTCCTTCTGCACCCCAGTTTCCAAACTCTGCCTTCTGTATCATTCCTTCTGCACCACAGTCTCCAAACTCTGCTGCTGTAACAGTCCTTCTGCACCTCAGTCTGAAACCTCTGCTCTCTTCAATAGTCCTACTGCACCCCAGTCTCCAACCTATGCTCTCTGCAACAGTCCGTCTGAACCCCAGTCTCCAGCTTTCTCTCTGTAACAGTCTTTCTCCACCCCAGTCTCCAACATCTGATCTCTACAACAGTCCTTCTCAACCGCAGTCTCCAACCTCTGATCTCCTTAAAAGTCCTTCTGTACTGCAGTTTCCAAACTCTTCTCTCTGAAACTGTCCTTCTGCACACCAGTCTCCATCCCCTGCTTACTCTATCAGTCCTTCTGCACTCAAGTCTCCAACCTCTGCTCTCTGTACAGTCCTTCTGCACCTCAGTCTCCAAATTCTGCTGTCTGCAACAGTCTTTCTGCACCCCATCTCCGAACTCTGCTCTCTGCAACAGTCCTTCTACATCCATGTCTCCAACCTCTGCACTCCGCAACAGTTCTTCTGCACCTCAGTCTCCATCCTCTGATCTCTGCAATGGTATTTCTACACCTCAGTCTTCAACATCTACTCTCTGTAACAGTCCTTCTGCACCTCAGTCTCCAAACTCTGCTCTCTGTATGATCCTTCTGAAAATAAGTCTCCAAACTCTGCTTTCTGTAATAGTCCTTCTGCACCCCCAGTCTCCAACCTCTGCTCTCTCTAACAGTCCTTATGTTCTGGAGTTTCCACCCTCTGTTTTCTTTAATGGTCCTTCTAAACCCCAGTTTCCAACTTCTGCTTTCTGTATCAGTCCTTCTGCACCACAGTCTCCAAAGTCTGCTGCTATAACAGTCCTCTGCACCTCAGTCTGCAACCTCTGCTCTCTACAATAGTCCTAATGACCCCAGTCTCCAAACTCTGCTCTCTGAAACACTCCATCTGCACCCCGTCTCCAACATCTGCTATCGAAAACTGTCCTTCTCCACCATAGTCTCCAACCTCTGCTCTTTGCAACAGTCCTTCTGCACCCCAGTCTCCAACCTCTGCTTTCTGTATCAGTCCTTCTGCACCCCAGTCTCCAAACTCTGCTCTCTATAACAGTCCTTCTCCACTTCAGTCTCCAACCTATGCTCTCTGCAACAGTCCTGTGGCACCCCAATCTCCAAATGCTACTCTCAGCAACAGTCTTTTTCCACCCCAGTCTCCAAACTCTGCTCTCTGCAACAGTTCTCCTGCAACACAATCTCCAACCTCTACTCTCTGTAATAGTCCTTCTGCACCCAAGTCTCCTACCTCTACTCTATGCAACAGTCCTTCTGCACCCCTGTCTCCAAAATCTGCTCTCTACAACAGTCTTTCTGCACCCCAGACTCCAATCTCTGCTTTTTGTATCAGTACTTCTGCACTCAAGTCTCTAACCACTGCTCTCTGTAACATTCCTTCTGCACCTCAGTCACCAAATTCTTCACTCAGTAACAGTATTTCTCCACCGCAATCTCAAACGTCTGCTCTCCACAACAGTTCTTCTGCACCCCAGTCTTCAACCCCTACTCTCAGAAACAGTCTTTCTGCACCCCAGTCTCCAACCTCCTCTCTGAAAACAGTGCTTCTGCACCCCAGTCTCCAACATCTGATCTCTGAAACAGTCCTTCTCCACCCTAGTCTCCAACCTCTGCTCTCTGTAACAGTCCTTCTGTACTGCAGTTTCCAAACTTTTCTCTCTGTAACTGTCCTTCTGCACACCAGTCTCCAAACCCTGCTTTCTCTATCAGTCCTTCTGCACTCAAGTCTCCAACCTCTGCTCTCTTTACAGTCCTCCTGCACCTCAGTCTCCAAATTCTGCTCTCTGCAACAGTCCTTCTACAGCAAAGTCTCCAACCTCTCCCCTCCTCAACAGTCCTTCTGAACCTCAGTCTCCAACCTCTGCACTCTACAATGGTCTTTTTACACCTCAGTCTTTAACGTCTACTATCTGTAACAGTCCTTCTGCACCTCAGTCTCCAATTTCTGCTCTCTGTATGATCCTTCTGAAAAGAAGTCTCCAAACTCTGCTTTCTGTAACAGTCCTTCTTCACCCCAGTCTCCAAACACTGCTCTCTGTAACAGGCCTTCTGCACACCAGTCTCCATCTTCTGCTCTCTGTATCAGGCCTTCTGCACCCAAGTCTCTGAACTCTGCTTTCTTTAACAGTCCTTCTGCACCCCAGTCTCAAACCTCTGTTCTCTGTAACAGTCCTTCTGCACCTCAGTCTCCAAACTCTGCTCTCTGTAAGATCCTCCTGCACCCCAGTCTCCAAACTCTGCTCTCAGTGTCAGTCCTGCACCCCAGTCTCCAAACACTGCTCTCTGTAGCAGTTTTTCTGCACCTCAGTATGCAACAACTGCTCTCTGAAACACTCTTTCTGCACCTCAGTCTTCAACCTCTGCTCTCTAGAACACTCCTTCTATACCCCAGTCTCCATAATCTACTCTCTGCAACGATTCTTCTGAACCCCAGTCTCCAACCTCTGCTCTCTACAATAGTCCTGTGGCACCCCAATCTCCAAATGTTACTCTCTGCAACAGTCTTTCTCCACACCAGTCTCCAACCTCTGATCTCTGCAACAGTTCTCCTGCAACCCAATCTCCAACCTCTACTCTATGCAACAGTCCTTCTGCACCACAGTCTCCAACATCTGTTCTCTACAACAGTCCTTCTGCACCTCAGTCTCCAAACTCTGCTCTCTTTAACAGTCCTTCTGCACCTCACTCTGCAACTTCTGCTCTCTGCAACAGTCCTTCTGTACCCCAGTTTTCAACCTCTGCTCTCTGCAACAGTCCTTCCTTACCCCAGTCTCCAAAATATGCTCTCTGTAACAGTCTTTTTCCACTGCAGTCTCCAACCTCTGCTCTCTGTAACAGTCCTTCCGTACTGCAGTCTCCAACCTCTGCTCTCTGTAACGGTATTTCTGCACCCCAGTCTCCAAACTCTGTTTTCTGTATCAGTCCTTCTGCACCTTGATCTCTAACCTCTGGTCTCTGTAATAGTCCTTCTGCAGCTCAGACTCCAAACTCTGCTCTCTGTAACAGTTCTTCTGCACCACTGTTTGCAACCTCTGCTCTCTACAATACTCCTTCTGCAACCCAGTCTCCAATCTCTGCTCTCTGCAACAGTCCTTCTCCACCCCAGTCTTAAAACTCTGCTCTCTGCAACAGTTTTCTGCACCCAGGTCACCAAGGACTGCTTTCTGTAGAAGTCCTTCTGAACCTCAGTCTCCAACCTCTGCTCTCTGTAACTGTCCTTCTGCACCTCAGTCTCCAACCCCTACTCTCTGCAGCAGTCCTTCTCCACTCCAGTCTCCAACCTCTGCTGTCGCCAACAATGCTTCTGGACGCCAGTCTCCAACCTCTACTCTCTGCAACAGTTGTTCTACACCCCAGTCTGCAACCTCTGCTCTCTGTAACAGTCCTTCTGCACCTCATTCTAAAAACTCTGCTCTCTGCAATGATCCTTCCGCACCTCAGTCTTCACCCTTTACTCTCTATAACTGTCCTACCGCACCCCAGTCTCCAAGCATTGCTCTGTAACAGGTCTTCTGCTCCCCAATCTCCAAACTCTGCTTTCTTTATCAGTTCTTGTGCACCCCAGTCTCCAACCTCTGCTCTCTGTATCAATCCTTCTGCACCTCAGTCTCCAACCTCTTCTCTCTGTAACAGTGCTCCTGGGCCTCAGTCTCCAAACTCTGCTCTCTGTAACATCCTTCTGCAACATAGTCTCCAAACTCTGCTCTCTGTAACAGTCCTTCTGCACTGCAGTCTCCAAACTCTGCTCTCTGTAACAGGCCTTCTGCAGCACAGTCTCCAGCCTCTTCTTTCTGTATCAGTCCTTCTGCACCCCAGTCTCCAACCTGTGCTCTCTGCAACGATCCTTCTGCACCCCAGTCTTCAACCTCTGCTTGCTGCAATAGTCCTTGTGCACCCCAGTCTCCAACATCTGCTCTTTGCAACAGTTCTTCTGTACCTCAGTCTGAAAACTCTGCTCTCTACAACAATCCTTCTGAACCCCAGTCTTCAACTTCTGCTCTTTGTAACAGTCCTTCTGTACCTCAGTCTCCAACCTCTGCTTTCTGTAAAACCCTTCTAAAACCCAGTCTGCAAACTCTGCTCTCTCTAACAGTCCTTCTGCACCCCAGTCTCCAACCTCTGCTCTCTGTAACAGGCCTTCTGCACTCAAGTCTCCAAACTCTGCTCTCTGTAACAAACCTTCTGCACCCCAGTCTCCAACCTCTACTCTCTGTAACGAGCCTTCTGCACCCCAGTCTCTAACCTCTGCTCTCTGCAACATTCCTTCTGCACCTCAGTCTCCAACCTTGCTCTCTGCAACGGTCCTTGTACACCCCAGTCTCCAACATCTGCTCTCTGTAATAGTCCTTCTGAACCGGAGTCTCCTACCTCTGCTCTCTGTAATGGTCCTTCTGCACCCCAGTCTCCAACATCTGCTTTCTCTATCAGGCCTTCTGCACCCAAGTCTCCAAACTCTGCTCTCTGTAACAGTCCTTATGCACCCAAGTCTCCAAACTCTGCTCTCTGTAACAGTCCTTATGCACCCCAGTCTCCAACCTCTGCTCTCTGTAACAGTCCTTCTGAACCGGAGTCTCCTACCTCTGCTCTCTGTAAGGGTTCTTCTGCACCCCAGTCTCCAACATCTGCTTTCTCTTTCAGTCATTCTGCACCCTAGTCTCCAACCTCTGCTCTCTGTAACAGTCCTTCTGCACCCCAGTCTCCAGCCTTTGCTCTTTGTAACAGTCCTTCTAAACCAGAGTCTCCTACCTCTGCTCTCTGTAATGCTCCTTTTGCACCCCAGTCTCCAATATCTGCTTTCTCTATCAGTCCTTCAGTACCCCAGTCTTAAACCTCTGCTCTCTGCAACATTCCTAGTGCACCCCAGTCTTCAAACTTCACTCTCTGTAAAATCCTTTTGCACACCAGACTCCTACCTCTGCTCGCTGAAACAGTCCTTCTGCAACCCAGTCTCCAAACTCTGCTCTCTGTAACAATAATTCTGCAACTCAGTCTCCAACCTCTTCTCTCTACAAAGGTCCTTCTGCACCCCAGTCTCCAACCTCTGTTCTCTTCAAAAGTCCTACTTCACGCCAGTCTCAAACCTCTGCACTCTGTAATAGTCCTTCTGCACCCCAGTCTCCAACCTCTGCTCTCTGCAACAGTCCTTCTGCACCTCAGTCTCAAACCTCTTCTCTTGTAAGATCCTTCGGCAACCCAGTCTCCAAACTCTGCTCTCTCTAACAGTCCTTCTGCATCCCAGTCTCCAAACTCAGCTCTCTAGAACAGGCTTTCTTCACCCCATTCTCTAACCTGTGCTCTCTGTAAGATTATGCCTGAACCCTAGTCTCCAAAGTCTTCTCTCTGCAACACTCCTTCTGCACCGAAGTCTCCAACATCTGCTCTCTTCAACAGTCCTTCTATAACCCAGTCTTCAACTTCTGCTCTCTGCAACAGTCCTTCTACACCCCATTCTCCATACTCTGCTCACCCCAAAAATCTTTCGGTACCCCAGTCTCCAAACTCTGTTCTCTATAACAGTTCTTCTGCACCCCAGTCTTTAAACTTTGCTCTCTGTAACAGTCTGTCTGTACCGCAGTCTCCAAACTTTGTTCTTTGTAAGGGTCCTTATGCACCCCAGTATTCAAACTATGCTTTCTGAATCCGTCGTTTTCCACCACAGTCCTCAAACTCTGCCCTCTGTAATAGTCCTTCTGTGACTCAGTCAGCAACATCTGCTCTCTGCAACAGTCCTTCTATACCCCAGTCTCCATCCTCTGCTCTCTGGAACAGTCGTTTTGTACCCCAGACTCCAACATCTGCTCTCTGAAACAGTTCTTCTCCAGCCCAGTCTCCAACCTCTGCACTCTGTAACAGTCCTTCTGTACTGCAGTCTCCAACCTCTGCTCTCTGTAAGGGTCCTTCTGCACCAGAGTCTCCAACCTCTGCTTTCTGTATCAGTTCTTCTGCACCCAGTCTCCAACCTGTTCTCTCTGTATCAATCCTTCTGCACCTCAGGCTCCAGGTCTACTCTCTGCAACAGTCCTTCTGCACCTCAGTCTCCAAACTCCTCTCTCTGTAACAGTGCTTCTGCACCTCAGTCTCCAAACTCTGCTCTCTGTAACATCCTTCTGCAACCCTGTCTCCAAACTCTGCTCTCTCTAAGAGTCTTTCTGCACCCCAGTCTCCAAACTCTGCTCTCTGTAACAGGCCTTCTTCAACTCATTCTCCACCCTCTGCTCTCTGTAAGAGTCCTTCTGCACCCCAGTCTCCAACCTCTGCTCTCTGCAACGATCCTTCTGAACCCCAGTCTCCAACGTCTACTCTCTCCAACAGTCTTTCTGCACCCAAGTCTCCTACATCTGCTCTATGCAACAGTCCCTCTGAACCTCAGTCTGATAACTCTGCTCTCGGCAACGATCCTTCTGCACCCCAGTCTCCAAACTCCGCTCTCTGTAACAGTCATTCTGCACCTCAGTCTCCAACCTCTGTTCTCTGTAAGATCCTTCTGAAACCCAGTCTTCAAAGTCTGCTCTCTGTAACAGTCCTTCTGCACCCCAGTCCCCAAACTCTGCTCTCGGTAACAGGCCATCTGCTTCCCAGTCTCCAACCACTTCTCTCTGCCACAATCCTTCTGCACCCCAGTCCCCAAGCTCAGCTCTCTGAAAAATCCTTCTGCACCCCAGTCTCCAAACTCTGCTCTATGTAAGAGTCCTTCTGCACCCCAGTCTCCAACGTCTGCTCTCGGTAACAGTCCTGTACCGAAGTCTCCAAACTCTGTTGTCTGTAATGGTCCCTCTGCACCCCAATTTCCAAACTCTGCTTCCTGTAACAGTTTTTCTGCACCTGAGTATCCAGACTCTGCTCTCTGTAACAGTCCATCTACACACCAGTCTCCAACTACTGCTCTTTGTAAATATCCACCTGCACCTAGTCTGAAACCTCTGCTCTACACGATTCCTCTGCACCCCAGTCTCCAACCACTGCTCTTTGTAACAGTCCACCTGCACCTCAGTCTCCAACCTCTGCTCTCTGTAATATCCTTCAGAAACCCAGTCTCCAAACTCTGCTCTCTATAACAGTCCTTCTGCACCCCAGTCTCCAACCTCTCCTCTCTGTTACAGGCCTTCTGCACGCCAGTCTCAAAACTCTGCTCTATGCAATGATCATTCTGCACGCCTGTCTCCAACCTCTGCTCTCTGCAATGATCCTACTGCACCCTAGTCTCCAACCTTTAATCTCTGAAACAGTCCTTCTGCACCTCAGTCTCCAACTTCTGCTCTCTGAAACATCATTCTGCACCCCTGTCTCCAAGCTCTGATTCTTGCAACGATCCTTCTACACCCCAGTCTCCAACCTCTGCTCTATGTAACAGGACTTCTGCACCCAAGTCTCCAACCTCTGCTTTCTGCAACAGTCTTTCTGCACTCCAGTCTCCAACCTCTGCTCTCCACAACAGTCCTTCTGCACCCCAGTCTCCAACCTCTGCTCTCCACAGCAGTCCTTCTGCACCCAGTCTCCAACCTCTGATCTCTGTAACAGTAGTTCTGCACCACAGTCTCCAACCTCTGCTCTCTGTAAGAACTTTCTGCACCCCAGTTTTCAAACTCTAGTCTCTGTAACATTTCTTTTCCACCCCAGTCTTTAACCTCTGCTTTCTGCATGTGTCCTGCAGCACCCCAGTCTCCAACTTCTGTCCTCTGCAACTGTCCTTCTGCTAACCAGTCTCCAACCTTTGCTCTCTGTAACAGTCCTCCTGTACTGCAGAATCCAAACTCTGCTCTCTGTAATGGTCTTTCTGCACCCCAGACTCCAATCTCTACTTTCTGTGTCAGTCCTTCTGCACCCCAGTCTCCAAACTCTGCTCTCTATAACAGTCCTTCTGCACCTCAGTCTCCAAACTCTGCTCTCTACAACAGTCGTTATGCACCACAGACTCCAAAATCCGCTATCTGCAACAGTCCGTCTGCACCCCAGTCTCCAACCTCTGCTCTCTGTAACAATCCTTCTGCACCTCAGTCTCCAAACTCTGTACTCTTCAACGTTACTTCTGCACCTCAGTCTCCAACATCTACTCTCTGTAACAGTCTTTCTGCACCTCATTCTTCAACCTCTGCTCTCTGTAGGATCCTTCTCCAACCCAGTCTCCAAACTCTGCTCTCTGTAAGTGTCCTCCTGCACACCATTCTCCAACATCTACTCTCTGCACCATTTCTTCTTCACCCCAGTCTCCAACCTCTCTTCTCTGCAACAGTCCTTCTGCACACCAGTCTCAAACATCTGCTCTCTGCAACAGTCCTTCTGCAACTCAGTCTAAAACTCTGCTCTTTGCAAGTATCCTTCTGCACCTCAGTGTCCTATATCTGCTCTCTGTAAGATCCTTCTACAACCCAGTTTCCAAACTCTGCTCTCTGTAACAGTACTTCTGCAGAATAGTTTCCAACATCTGCTCTCTATAACAGGAATTTTGCAACCCAGTCTCGAACCTCTTCTCTCTGTAATAGGCCTTCAGAACCGCAGTTTCTGCAATGATTTTTCTCCGCCCCAGTCTCCAACCTCTGCTCTCGGCAACAGTCCTTCTGCACCCTAGTCACCAATCTCTGCTCTCTCTAAGATCTTCATGCACTCCACTCTCCAAACTCTGCTCTCTGTAACAATCATTCTGCACCCCAGTCTTTAACATCTGCTCTCTGAAACAGTTCTTCTGCACCTCAGTCTGAAAACTCTGCTCTCTGCAAGGACCCTTCTGCACCCCAGTCTCCTACCTCTGCTCTCTGTAACAGTCCTGTTGCACCTCAGTCTCACAAGTCTGCTCTCTCTAAGATCCTTCTGCAACTTAGTCTTTAAACTCTGCACTATGTAACAGTCCTGCTGCAAAACAGTCTCCCACCTCTGCTCTCTGTAACAGGACTTCTGCAACCCAGTCTCCAACCTCTGCTCTCTGTAACACGCCTTCTGCACCCCAATCTCTAACCTCTTCTCTCTGCAATGATTCTTCTCCACCCCAGTCTCCAACATCCGCTCTCAGCAATAGTCCTTTTGCACCCCAGTCTCCAAACTCTGCTCTTTGAAAGATCCATCTGAACTCCAGTCTCCAACGTCTGCTCTCTTTAACAGACCTTCTGCACACCAGTCTCCAAATTCTGCTCTCTGTAACTGTCCTTCTGCACCTCAGTCTGCAAACTCTGCTCTCTGTAACAGTCTATCTGCACCTAAGTCTCTAAAATCTGCTCTCTGTAACACTCCTTCTACACTCCAGTCTCCAACCTCTGCTCTCTGTAACAGTCCTACTGCACCCCAGTTTCCAACATCTGCTCTCTGCCACAGTCCTTCTTCACCCCAGTCTCCAAACAATGCTCTCTGCAAAGATCCTTCTGGACCCCAGTCTCCAACGTCTGCTCTCTGCAACAGTCCTACAGCACCACAGTCTCCAACCTCTGATCTCTGTAAGATCTTTCTGTATTCCAGTTTCCAAAATCTGCTCTCTCTAACACTCCTTCTCCACCACAGTCTCAAACTTCTGCTTTCTGCAAGGGTCCTGCGGCACCCCAGTCTCAAAACTCTTTTCTCTGTAACAGTCCGTCTGCTCCCCAGTCTCCAACATCTGCTCTCTGTAACAGTCCTTCTGTATTGCAGTATCCAACATCTGCTCTCTGTAATGGTCCTTCTGCAACCCAGTCTCCTACCTCTGCTTTTTGAATCAGTTTTTCTTAACCACAGTCTCCAAACTTTGCTCTCTGTATCTCTCCTTCTGCACCTCAGTCTCCATCCTGTGATTTCTGTAACAGTCCTTCTGCACCCCAGTCTCCAAACTCTGTCCTCTGCAACAGTCCTTCTGCATCCCAGTCTCCAAACTCTGCTCTCTGCAACAGTCCTTCTGCACCCTAGTTACCAACATCTGCTCTCTGAAACAGTCATTCTGCACCCCAGTCTCCAACCTCTACTCCCTGTAACAGTCCTCTTGTACTGCAGTCTCCAACCTCTGCTCTCTGTAAAGGTCTTTCTCCACCCAAGACTCCAAATTCTGCTTTCTGTATCAGTCCTTCTGCACCCAAGTCTCGAAACTCTGCTCTCTGTAAGAGTCCTTCTGGACCTCAGTCTCCAACCTCTGCACTCAAGCAACAGTCCTTCTGCACCCTAGTCTCCAAACTCTGCTCCCTGCAAAAGTACTTCTGCACCCCAGTCTTCATCCTCTGCTCTCTGTAACAATCCTTCTGCACCTCAGTCTCCAAACTCTGTTCTCTGCAATGGTCCTTCTGCACCTCAGTCTCCAACTTCTACTCTCTTTAACACTCCTTCTGCACCTCATTCATTAACCTCTGCTCTCTGTAGGATCTTCTCCAACCCAGTCTCCAAACTCTGCTCTGTAACAGTCCTTCTGCACACCAGTCTCCAAACTCTGCTCTCTGCAACGATCCTTCTTCACCCCAGTCTCCAACCTCTGCTCTCTGCATCAATCCTTCTGCACCCCAGTCTCCAATATCTGCTCTATGAAACAGTCCTTCGTCAACTCAGTCTGAAAACTCTGCTCTCTGCAATGATCCTTCTGCACCTCAGCCTCCTACCTCTGCTCTCTGTAAGACCCTTCTGCAACCCAGTCTCCAAAATCTGTTCTCTGTAACAGTCCTTCTGCACAACAGTTTTCAACCTCTGCTCTCTGTAACAGGAATTCTGCAAACCAGTCTCGAAACTATGGTCTTTGTAACAGTCCTTCTGCACCCCAGTCTCCAAATTCTGCTCTCAGAAACAGACCTTCTGCACCCCAGTCTCCAACCTCTGCTCTCTGTAACAATCCTTCTGCATCCCAGTCTTCTACTACTGCTCGCTTTAATATTCCTTCTGCAGCTCAGACTCCAACCTTTGCTTTCTGCAAAGGTCCTTCTGCACAACTGTCTCCAAACTCTGCTCTCTGCAACAGTCCTTCTGCACCCCAGTCTCCAAACTCTTCTCTCAGCAACAATTCTTCTCCATCCCAGTCTCCAACCTCTACTTTCTGCAACAGTCCTTCTGCACCCCAGTCTCTACACTCTGCTCTCTTTAACAGTCCTTCTGCAACCTAGTCTCCTACATCTGCTCTCTTTAAGATCCTTATGCACACCAGTCTCCAAACCCTGCTCGCTGTAACAGTCCTTCTCTAACCTAGACTCCAAACTCTGCTCTCTGAAATGGTTTTTCTTTACCCCAGTCTCCAAACTCTGTTTTCTGCAACAGTCCTTCTACACCTCAGTCTCCAAACTCTGCTCTCTGTAACAGTCCTTCTGCACCCCAGTATCCAACCTCTAGTCTCTGTAACAGTACTACTGCACCTCAGTCTCCAACCTCTGCTTTCAGCAACAGTCCTTGTGAACCCCAGTCTCCAAACTCTGCTCTCTGCAACATTCCTTCTGCACCCAGTATCAAACATATTCTCTCTGTAAAAGTCTGTCTGCACCCCGGTCTCACACCTCTGCTCTCTGAAATGATCCTTATGCACCCCAGTCTAAAACATCCGCTCTCTGTAACAGTCCTTCTGCCCCGCAGTCTCCAAAATCTTTTCTCTGTAAGATCCTTCTGAAACCCAGTCTCCAACGTCTGCTATCTGTAACTGTCTTCTGCACCCCAGTCTTAAACCTCTGCTCTCTGCAACAGTCCTTCTGCACCTCAGTCTCCAAACTCTGCTTTCTGCAACAGTCCTTCTGCACCCAAGTCTCCAACCTCTGCTCTCTGCAACATTCCTTCTGCACCCCAGTCTCCAAACTGTGTTCTCTTTAAAAGTCCTTCTGCACCCCAGTCTCCAAACTCTGCTCTCTTTAAAAGTCCTTCTGCACCCCAGTCTCCAAACTCTGCTCTCTGTAACGATCCTTCTGCACCCCAGTCTCGAACCTCTGCTCTCTGCAACCACCCTTCTGCACCTCAGTCTCCAAACTCTGCTCTCTGCAACGATCCTACTGCACCCCAGTCTCAAACCTCCTCTCGCTGCAACAGTCCTTGTGAACCCCAGTCTCCAACATCTGCTTTTTGCAACAGTTCTTCTGTACCTCAGTCTGAAAACTCCGCTCTCTGTAATACTCCATTTGCACCCCAGTATCCAACCTCTGCTTTCTGTATCAGTCATTTTGCACCACAAACTCAAAACTCTGCCCTCTGTAACAATCCTTCTGCAACTCAGTCTGCAATCTCTGCTCTCTGCAACAGTCCTTCTGCAACCCAGTCTCCATCATCTGCTCTCTGAAACAGTCCTTTTGCACCCCAGTCTCCAACCTCTGCTCTCTATAACAGTCCTTCTGTACTGCATTCTGCAACCTCTGCTCTCTGTAAGGGTACTTCTACACCTGAGTCTCCAAACTCTGCTTTCTGTATCAGTCCTTCTGCACCCTAGTCTCCAACCTGTGCTCTGTGTAACTGTCCCTCTGTACCTTACTCTCAAAACTCTGCTCTCTGCTACAGTCCTTATAGACCCCAGTCTCCAAACTTTGCTCTCGGTAACAATCCTTCTGCACCTCAGTCTCCAACATCTGGTCTCTGGAATGGTCCTTCTGCACCTGAGTCTCCAACCTCTACTCTCTGTAACTGTGCTTGTACACCTCAGTCTCCAACCTCTGCTCTATGTAAGATCCTTCTGCAACCCAGTCTCCAAACTCTGCTCTCTGTAACAGTTCTTCTGCACCTCACTCTCCAAACTCTGCTCTCTGTAAAAGACCTTCTGCACCCCAGTCTCCAACCTCTGCTCTCTATATCAGTCCTTCTGCACCCCAGTCTCCAACCTGTTCTCTGCAACGATCCCTCTGCACCCCAGTCTCCAACCTCTGCTTGCTGTAAGAGTCCTTGTGCACCCCAATCTCCAACATCTGCTCTCTGCAACAGTTCTTCTGTACCTCAGTCTGAAAACTCTGCTCTCTGCAATAATTATTCTGCACCCAAGTCTCCAACCTCTGCTCTCTGTAACAGTCCTTCTGTACCTCAGTCTCCATCTTCTGCTCTGTATCAGTCCTGCACCCCTTTCTCCCATATCTGCTCTGTGTAACAGTCCTTCTTCACCTCAGTCTTCAACCTCTGCTCTGTGTAACAATCCTTCTGTAGCCCAGTGTCCAACCTCTGCTCTCTGCAACAATCCTTCTGCATCTGAGTCTCCAACATCTCCTCTCTGTAACAGTGCTTCTGCACCCAAGTCTCCAACATCTGATCTCTGCAACAGTCCTTCTGCACCTGAGTCTGGAAACTCTGCTGTCTCCAACGATCCTTCTTCAACCCAGTCTCCAAACTCTGCTCTCCGTAACAGCCCTATTGTACCCCAGTCTCCAAACTCTGCTCTCTGTAACAGGCCTTCTGCACCCCAGTCTCCAAATTCTGCTCTCTTTATCAGTCCTTCTGCACCCCAGTCGCAAACCTCTGCTCTTTGTTACAGTCCTTCTGCATCACAGTCTCCTACATCTGCACTCTGCAACAGTCCTTCAGCACCCCAGATTCTAACTTCTGGTTTCTGCAACAGTCCTTCTACACCCCAGTCTCCAACCTCTGGTATCTGCTACAGTCCTTCTGTACCCCAGTCTCCAAACTCTGCTCTCTGTAACAATCTTTCTGTGCCTCAGTCTCCAACCTCTACTCTCTGTTACAGTCTCTCTGCACCTCACTCTCCAACATCTGCTCTCTGTAAGTTTCTTCTGCAACCCAGTCTCCAAACTCTGCCCTCTGTAACAGTTGTTCTGCACGCCTTCTCCAACTCTCCTCTCCGTAACAGGCCTTCTGTACCCCAGTCTCCAAAGTCTGTACTCTATAACAATCCTTCTGCACCCCAGTCTCTAACCTCTGTTCTCTGTAACAGTCCTGCTGCACCTCGTTCTACAATCTCGGCTCTCTGTAACATCCTTCTGCAACCTTTCTAAAAACTCTGCTCTCTGAAACAGTCCTTCTGCATTTCAGTCTCCAAACTCTGTTCTTTGCAACACTCCTTCTGCACCCCAGTCGCCAAACTTTACTCTCTGTAACAATCCTTCTCTACCACAGTCTACAACTCTGCTTTCTGTATCAGTCCTCTGCATCCCAGTCTACAACCTCTGCTCTCTGTAACAGTCTTTCTGCACCTCATATCCAAATTCTGCTATCTGCAAAAGTCCTTATGCTCCCCAGTCTACAACCTCTGGTGTCTGCAAAATTTTTTCTGCACCCCAGTCTGCAACGTGTGCTCTGTGTAACAGTGCTTCTGCATCCCAGTCTCCAACTCTGCTCTCTGCAATGATCATTCTGTACCTCAGTCTTAAACCTCTGCTCTCTGCAACAGTCCTTCTGCACCCCAGTCTCCAAACTCTGTTCTCTGTAACAGTCTTTCTTTACCTCAGTCTTCAACCTCTGCTCTCTGAAAGAGTCCTTCTGCACCCGAGTCTCCAACATCTGCTCTCTAAACAGTCCTTCTGCACCCCAGTCTCCAACATCTTCTCTCTGCAACAGTCCTTCTGCACCCCAGTGTCCAAACTCTGCTTTCTGCAACGATACTTCTGAACCCCAGTCTCCAACTTCTACTCTCTGAAAGATCCTTCTGACACCAGTTTCCAAACTCTGCTCTCTGTAATATTCCTTCTCCACGCCAGTCTCCAAACTCTGCTTTCTGCAACGGTCCTGATGCACCCCAGTCTCCAACCTCTGTACTCAGCAACACTCCTTCTGCTCCACAGTCTCCAAACTCTGCTCTCTGTAACAGTCATTCTTTACCGTAGTCTCCAAACTCTGCTCTCTGTAAAGGTCCTTTTGGAAGCCAGTCTCCAACCTCTGCTTTCTTTGTCCGTCCTTCTGTACCTCAGTCTCCAACCTCTGCTCTCTGCAAAAGTCCTTCTGCATCCCATTCTCCAACTTCTGCTTCCTGTAACAGTCCTTCTGAAAAACAGTTTCCAACCTCTGCTCTCTGAAAAAGTTTTTGGGTACCCTAGTCCCCAAACTCTGCTCTCTGCAACATTCTTTCTGTACTGCAGTCTCCAACTTCTGCTCTCTGCAACGAAACTTCTACACTCCAGTCTAAAACATCTGCCATCTGCAAAAGTCCTTCTGCACCTCAGTCTGAAAACTTTGCTCTCTGCAACAATTCTTCTGCACCACAGACTTCAACATCTACTCTCTGTAACAGTCCTGCACCTCAGTTTCCAAACTCTGCTCAATGTAAGATCCTTCTGCAACACAGTCTCCAAAATTTGCTCCATTTAACAGACCTTCTGCACCTCAGTTTCCAACCTCTGCTCTCTATAACAGTCGATCTACACCTCAGTCTGAAAACTCTTCTCTCTGCAGGATCCATCTAAATCCCAGTCTCCAGACACTGCTCTCTGTAACAGTCCTCCTGCACCTCAGTCTCGAAACTCTGCTGTTTGTAAGATCCTTCTGCCCCTCTGTCCCTAACTCTGCTCTCTATAACAGTCCTTCTGCACCCCAGTCTTCAACCTCTGCTCTCTGTAACAGGCCTTCTGAACCCCAGTCTCCAAACTCTTCTCTCTTCAACGATTCTTCTCCACCCCAATCTCCAACCTCTGCTCTCGGCAGGAGTCCTTCTACACCCCAGTCTCCAACCTCTGCTCTCTGTAAGATCCTTATGTACTCCAGTCTCCAAACTCTGCTCTCTGTAACAATCCGTCTGCACCAAAGTCTCCAACCACTGCTCTCTTTAACAGTCTTTCTGCACCCCAATCTCCAACATCTGCTCTCTGCAACAGTCCTTCTGCACCCCAGTCTCCAAAATATTCTCTCTGCAACAATTCTTCACCATCCCACTCTCCAAATTCTGCTCTCTGCAACAGTCCTTCAGCACCACAGTCTCTAACCTCTGCTCTCTTTAAGAGTCCTTTTGCAAACCAGTCTCCAACATCTGCTCTCTGTAACAGTCCTTCTGCACCCCAGTCTCCAACCTCTGCTTTTTGTTTCAGTCCTTCAGCACGACAGTCTCCAACCTCTTCTTTCTGTAATAGTCCTTCTGCAACTTAGTTTCCAACCTCTACTTCTGCAACAGTCCTACTGCACCCCCTTCTCCAACCTCTGCTCTCTGCAACAGTTCTTGTGCACCCTAGTTACCAACATTTGGTCTCTGCAACAGTACTTCTGCACCCCAGTCTCCACCTCTGCTGTCTTTAACAGTCCTTCTGTACTGCAGTCTCCAACCTCTGCTCTCTGTTACCGTCTTTCTTCACCACAAACTCCAATCTCTGCTTTCTCTATCAGTCTTTCTGCACTCCAGTCTCCAAACTCTGCTCTTTGTGAGAATCCTACTGCACATCAATCTCCAACCTCTGCTCTCTGTAAGATCCTTCTGCGCCCCAGTTTCCAAACTCTGCTCCTTATAACATTCCTTCTCCAACCCAGTCCCAAATATCTGCTCTATGTAAGAGTCCTTCTGCACCACAGTCTCCAACATCTGCACTCTGTAATAGTCCTTCTGCACCTCAGTCTTCAAGCTCTGCTCTCTGTTACAGTCCTTCTATACCGCGGTTTCCAAATTCTGCTTTTGGTATTAGTCTTTCTGCACCCCGATTTGCAACCTCTGCTCTGTAGCAGTCCTTCTGCACCTCAGTCTCCAAACTCTACTCTCTGTAACAGTCCTTATGCACCTCAGTCTCCAACCTCTGCTCTCTGTAACAGTTCTTGTGCACCTCAGTATCCAACCTCTGCTTTCTGTAACAGTCCTTCTGCACCTCAGTATGAAACCTCTGGTCTCTGCACGATCCTTCTGCACCCCAGTCTCCAAACATTGCTCTCTGTAACAGTCCTCCTTCACCTCAGTCTCCAACATCTGCTCTCTGTAAGATCCTTCTGCAAACCAGTTTTTAAACTCTGCACTCTGTCTCAGTCCTTCTGCACAACAGTCTCCAACCTGTGATCTCTGTAACATGCCCTCTGAAACACCGTCTCCAACCTTGGCTCTCTGTAACAGGCCTTCTGTACCCCAGTCTCCAACCTTTTCTCTCTGCAACAATTCCTCTCAACACCAGTCGCCAACCTCTGCTCTCTGCAACAGTCCTTTTGCACCACAGTCTCCAACCTCTGCTCTCTGAAACCGTCCTTCTGAACCAATGTCTCCAAACTCTCCTCTCTGCACAGATCCTTCTTGACCCCAGTCTCCAATGTCTGCTCTCTGCAACAGTCCTTCTGCACCACAGTCTCCAAACTCTGATCTTTGTAAGATCTTTCTGCACTACAGTTTCCAAACTCTGCTCTCTCTAACATTCCTTCTCCACCCCAGGCTCCAACCTCTGCTTTCTGCAAGTGTCCTGGGGCACCCCAGTCTCCATCATTAGTCCTCGGCAACAGTCCTTCTGCACCCCAGTCTCCAATATCTGCTGTCTGTAACAGTCCTTAAGTAATGCAGTCTCCAACCTCTGCTCTCTGTATAGGTCCTTCTGCACCCCAGTCTCCAAACTCTGCTTTCTATATCAGTCTTTCTGAACCCCAGTCTTCAACCTCTGCTCTCTGTAACAGTCCTTCTATATCACAGTCTCCAAACTCTGCTCTCTGTAACGATCCTTCTGCACCCCAATTTCCAACCTCTGCTTTCTGTAGCAGTCCTTCTGCACCTCAGTCTCCAAACTCTGCTCTCTGTAACAGTCCTTCTGCACCTCAGTCTGAAACCTCTGCTCTCCAAGATCCTTCTGCAGCTCAGTCTGCAACTTGTGCTCTCTGTAACAATCCTTCTGGACCCCAGTCTCCAATCTCTGCTCTCTGTAACAGTCCTTCTATACCGCAGTCTCCAAACATTGCTCTCTGTAACGGTCCTTCTGCACCCCAATTTCCAACCTCTGCTTTCTGTAACTGTCCTTCTGCACCTCAGTCTCCTAACTCTGCTCTCTGTAACATTCCTTTTGCACCTCAGCCTCCAACCTCTGCTCTCTGTAACAGTGTTTCTGCACCTCAGTCTGAAACCTCTGCTCTCCAAGGTCCTTCTGCACCCCAGTGTCCAACCACTGCTCTCTGTAACAATCCACCTGCACCTCAGTCTCCAACCTCTGCTCACTGTAAGATTCTTCAGGAACCCAGTCTCCAAACTCTGCTCTCTGTAACAGTCCTTTGGCAGCACAGTTTCAAACCTCTTCTCTCTGTAACAGTCCTTCTGCACCTCAGTCTCCAAACTCTGCTCTCTGCAACAGTCCTTCTCCACCCGAGTCTCAAACATCTGCTCTCTGTAACAGACCTTCTGTACTGCAGTTCAACCTCTGCTTTCTGATACCTTCTTTCTTCACCCCAAACTCCAATCTCTGCTTTCTCTATCAGTCCTTTTGCGCCCCAGTATCCAAACTCTGCTCTCTGTAAGAGTTGTACTGAACCTCAGTCTCCAAACTCTGCTCTCTGTAAGATTCTTCTGCACCCCAGTTTCCAAACTCTGCTCTCTGTAAAATTACTTCTGCACCCTAGTCTCCAACCTCTGGTTTCTGCAACGGTCCAGTTGCACCCCAGTCTCCAACCTCTGTCCTCTGCAACAGTCTATCTGCTCTACAATATCTGAACTCTGGTCTCTGGAACAGTCCTTCTGTACCGAAGTCTCATAACTCTGCTCTCCGTAAAGGTCCTTTTACACCCCAGTCTCCAACCTCTGCTTTCTTTATCAGTTCTTCTTCACAACAGTCTCCAACCTCTGCTCTCTGTAACTGTCCTTCTGCACCTCAGTCTCCAACCTCTGCTCTTTGCAAAAGTCCTTCTGCACCCCATTCTCCAACCTCTACTCTTTAAAACTGTCCTTCTGAGCAATAGTCTCCAACATCTACTCTCTGCAACAGTCCTTCTGTAACCTATTCTCCAAACTCTGCTCTCTGCAACAGTTCTTTTGCACCTCAGTCTCCAACCTCTGCTCTCTGTAAGATCCTTCTGAAACCCAGTCTCAAAACTCTGATCTCTGTAACAGGCCTTCTGCAAGCCAGTTTCCAACCTCTGCTCTTTGTAGCCGTCCTTCTGCACCCCAGTCTTTCACATCTGCTCTTTGCAACAGTTCTTCTGCATCTTAGTCTGAAAAATCTGCTCTCTGCTACAATCCTTCTGAACTTCAGTCTCCAAACTCTGCTCTATGTAAGATCCTTCTGCAACACAGTCTTTAAAATCTGCTCCCTGTAACACTCCTTCTGCACCTCAGTCTCCAACCTCTGCTCTCTGTAACAGTCCTTTTACATCTCAGACTGAAACCTCTGCTCTCTGCATGATCCTTCTGATCCCAGTCTTCAACCACTTCTCTCTGTAACCGTCCTTCTGCACCTCAGTCTCCAAACTCTGCTCTCTGGAAGATCCTTCTGCCACCCAGTCTCCTAACTCTGCTCTCTATAACAGTCCTTCTGCACCCAATTCTTCAAACTCTGCTCTCTTTAACAGGCCTTCTGCATCCCAGTCTCAAAACTCTTCTCTCTGCAACGATCATTCTACACCCCTGTCTCCAACCTCTGCTCTCTGCAACAGTTCTTCTGCACCCTAGACTCCAACCTCTACTCTCATTAAGATCCTTCTGCACCCCAGTTTCCAACATCTACTCTATGTAACAGTAATTCTAAACACCAGTCTCCAAAATCTGCTCTTTGTAAAAGTCCTTCTGCACACCAGTCTCCAACCTCTGTTTTCTGAAACAGTCCTTCTGCACCGCAGTCTGCAAACTCTGCTCTCTGTAACAGTCCTGCTGTACTGCAGTCTCCAAACTCTGCTCTCTGTATCAGTCCTTCTTCACCCCAGTCTCCAACCTCTGCTCTCTATAACATTCCTTCTGCACCTCATCTCCCACCTCTTCTCTGCAAAGGTCCTTCTGCACCCCAGTCTCCGAAATCTGCTCTCTGTAACAATCCTTCTGCACCACAGTCTCCATACTGTGCTCACTGAAACAGTCCTTCTGCACCTTAGTCTGCAACCTCTGCTCTGTGCAATAGTCCTCCTGCACCCCAGTCTCCAAACTCTGCTCTCTGCAATAGTAATTCTGCACCCAAGTCTCCAACATCTGCTCTCTAAAACAGTCCTCCTCTACCCCAGTCTCCAACCTCTGCTCTTTGCAACAGTCCTTCTGCACCCCAGTCTCCAACATCTGCTTTCTGTATCAGTCCTTCTGCACCCAAGTCTCCAACCTCTGCTCTCTGTAACAGCACTTCTGCACCCCAGTCTCCAACCTCTGCTCTCTGCAACAGTCCTTCTGCAACCAAGTCTCCAAACACTGCACTCTGCAACATTCCTTCTCCACCCCAGTCTCCAAACTCTGCTCTCTGTAACAGTCCTTCTGCACATCAGTCTCCAAACTCTGCTCTCTGTAAGGGTCCTTCTGCACCCCATTCTCCAAAATCTGCTTTCTGTATTAGTCCTTCTGCACCCTGTTTGTAAACTCTGCTCTCTGTAACAGTCCTTCTGAACCTCAGACTTTAACGTCTGCTCTCTGCAACAGTTTTACTGTGCCTCAATCGCCAACCTCTGCTCTCTGCAACAGTGCTTCTGCACCTCAGTGTCCTAACTCTGCTCTCTGTATAATCCTTCTGAAACCCAGTCTCCAACCTCTGCTATTTGCAATGATCCTTCTGCACCCCAGTCTCCAAACTCTATTCTCTACAACAATTATTCTGCACCCCAGTGTACAACCTCTGCTCTCTGTAACAGTCCTTCTGTACCACAGTCTCCAATCTCTGTTCTCTGTAAGGGTCCTTATGCACCCCAGTCTTCAACCATGTTTTCAGTATCAATCCATCAGGACCACATTCTCCAAACTCTGCTCTCTGTAACAGTCCTTTTGCACCTCAGTCTGCAACCTCTGATCTCTGCAATAGTCCTTCTGCACACCAGTCTACAATCTCTGCTCTCTGCAACAGTCCTTCTGCACCCCAGTCTCGAACATCCTCTCTCTGCAGCAGTCATTCCCCACCTCAGTCTCCAACCTCTGCTCTCTGCAACAGTCATTCTGCACTCCAGTCATCAAGATCTGCTTTCTGTATCAGTCCTTCTGCACCCCAGTCTCCAACTTCTGCTCTCTGTAACACTCCTTATGCACCTCAGTCTCCAACCTCTACTCTCTGCAGCAGTCCTTCTCCAACCCAGTCTAAAACCTCTGCTCTCTGAATCCGGGCTTCTGCACCCCAGTCTCCAACCTCTGCTCTCTGTAACAGTCCTTCTGCACCTCAGTCTGAAAACTCTGCTCTCAGCAATGATTCTTCCGCACCTCAGTGTCCATGCACTGCTCTCTGTAAGAGGCCTTCTGCACCCCAGTCTCCAACCTCTGCTGTCTGTAAGATCTTTCTGAACACCTGTCTTCAACCTATGCTCTCTGTAACAGTACTTCTGTACTGCAGTCTCCAAACTCTGGCTCTGTAAGGGTCCTTCTGTACTTCAGTCTGCAACCTCTGCTCTCTTTAACACTCCTTCTGTACCCCAGTCTCCAAACTTTGCTCTCTGCAACAGTTTTTCTGCACATCAGTCTCCTACATGTTCTCTATGTAAATGTCCTACTGCACACCCGTCTTCAACTTCTGCTCTCTGTAAAAGTCCTCCTGCATTACAGTCTCCAAAATCTGCTCTTGTTAACGATCCTTCTATACCCCAGTCTCCAAACTCTGCTCTCTTCAATGATCCTTTTGCACCCCAGTCTCCAACGTCTGCTCTCTGTAAAAGTCCTTCTTCTCCCCAGTCTCCAACCTCTGGTCTCTCTAACCGTCCTTCTGCACCTCAGTCTCCAACCTCTGCTCTATGCAACAGTCTCTCTGCACCCAAGTCTCTAACATCTGCTCTCTGCAACAGTCCTTCTACACCCCAGTCTACAACTTCTGCTCTCTGCAACAGTCCTTCTACACCCCAGTCTCCATACTCTGCTCGCCCCAACGATCCTTCTGCAACCCAGTTCCAACCTCTGTTTTCTACAAAAGTTCTTCTGCACCCCAGTCTCCAACCTCTGCTCTCTCTAACAGTCCTCCTGTACCAAAGACTCCAACCTCTGTTCTCCGTAAGGGTCTTTATGCACCCCAGTATCCAACTTCTGCTTTCTGTATCAGTCATTTTCCACCAAAATCTGGAAACTCTGCCTGCTGTAACAGTCCTTCTGCAACTAAGTCTGCAACCTCTGCTCTCTGCAACAGTCCTTCTGCACCTCAGTCTCCAACCTCTGCATTCTGTAAGCATCCTTCTGCACCCGAGTATCCAAACTCTGCTTTCTGTATCAGTCCTTCTGCACCCCAGTGTCCAAACTCTGCTCACTGTAACAATCCTTCTGCACCTCAGTCTCCAACCTCTGCTCTCTGTAACATCCTTCTGCAACCCACTATTCAAACTCTGCTTTCTGTAACAGTCCTTCTACACCACAGTCTCCAAACTCTGCTTTCTGTATCAGGCCTTCTGCACCTCAGTCTCCAACCTCTGATTTCTGTATCAGTCTTCTGCACCCCAGTCTCCAAACTCTGGTCTTTGCAACGATCCTTCTGCACCAAAGTCTTCAACCTCTGTTCTCTTCAACACATTTTCTGCACCCCAGTCTTCACCCGCTGCTCTCTGTAACAGTCCTTCTGTACTGCATTCTCCAACCTCTGCTCTCTGTAAGGGTACTTCTGCACCCGAATCTCCAACCTCTGCTTTCTGTATCAGTCCTTCTGCACCCCAGTCTCCAACCTCTGCTCTCTGTAACAATCCTTCTGCACCACAGTCTCCAACCTCTGCTCTCTGCAACGGTCTTTCTGCACCTGAGTCTCCAACCTCTACTCTCTTTAATAGTGCTTCTGCACCTCAGTCTCCAAACTCTGTTCTCTGTAAGATCCTTCTGCAACCCAGTCTCAAAACTCTGCTCTCTGTAACAGTCCTTCTGCACCTCAGTCTCCAAACTCTGCTCTCTGTTAAAGGCCTTCTGAATTCCAGTCTCCAACCTCTGCTCTCTGCAACGATCCCTCTGCACCCCAGTCTCCAACCTCTGCTCACTTCAAGAGTCCATGTGCACCCCAATCTCCAACATCGGCTCTCTGCAACACTTTTTCTATACTTCAGTATAAAAACTCTGCTCTCTGCAATAATCCTTCTGCACCCGGGTTTTAAACATCTGCTCTCTGTAACAGTCCTTCTGTACCTCAGTCTCCAACTTTTGCTCTGTATCAGTCCTGCACCCCTGTCTCCCACATCTGCTCTCTGTAACTGTCCTTTTTCACCTCAGTCTTCAACCTGTGCTCTGTATAAAAGTCCTTCTGCATCTCAGTCTGGAAACTCTGCTGTCTGCAACGATCCTTCTGCACCTCAGTCTCCAACTTCTGTTGTCTGCAAGGATCCTTCTGAAACTCAGTCTCCAATCTCTACTCTCTGTAACAGTCCTTCTGCACCTCAGTCTTCAACATCTGCTCTCTGTAAAATCCTTCTGCATCCAACTCTCCAAACTCTGCAATCTGTAACAGTCCTTCTGGAGCCCTTCTCCAAACTCTGCTCTTCATAACAGGCGTTCTGCACCCAAGTCTCTAACCTCTGCTCTCTTTAACAGTCCTGCTGCACCTCGGTCTTCAAACTCTGCTCTCTGTAAGATGCTTCTGCAACCTTGTCTAAAAACTCTGCTCTCTGTAACAGTCCTTCTGCACCTCAGTTTCCAACCTCTGTTCTTTGCAACACTCCTTCTGCACTCCAGTTGCCAAACTCTGCTCTCTGTAACAGTCCTTCTGTACCACATTCTCCAAACTCTGCTCTCTGTAATTGTCCTTCTGCACCGCAGTCTCCAACCTCTGCTTTCTGTATCAGTCCTTCTGCTCACCAGTCTATAAACTCTGCTCTCTGTAAGAGTCTTTCTGCACCTCATATCCAAACTCTGCTATCTGCAACAGTCCTTATGCACCCCAGTCTCCAACCTCTGCTGTCTGCAACATTCCTTCTGTAACACAGTCTGCAACGTGTGCTCTGTGTAAGAGTCCTTCTTCAGCCAAGACTCCACCTCTACTCTCTGCAACTATCTTTCTGTACCTCAGTCTTAAACCTCTGCTCTTGCAACAATTCTTCTGTACCCCAGTATCCAACCTCTTTCTCTAAAACAGTCCTTCTCCAACTAAGTCTTTATCCTCTCCTCTCTGCAAGAGTCCTTCTGCACCACAGTCTCCAACATCTGCTCTCTAAACAATCCTTCTGCACCCCAGTCTCCAACATCTGCTCTCTGCAAAAGTCCTTCTGCACCCCAGTTTCCAATCTCTGCTTTCTGGAACGATCCTTCTGCATCTCAGTCTCCAACCTCTGCTCTCTGAAAGATCCTTCTGCACCCCAGTTTCCAAAATATGCTCTCTGTAATATTCCTTCCCCACGCCAGTCTCCAACCTCTGCTTTCTGCAATGGTCCTGCTGCACCCCAGTCTCAAACCTCTGTATTCCGCAACAGTCCTTCTGCTCCCCAGTCTCCAAACTCTGCTCTCTGTAATAGTCCTTCTGTAACACAATCTCCAAACTCTGCTCTCTGTAAAGGTCCTTTTGCATGCCAGTCTCGAACCTCTGCTTTCTTTATTCGTCCTTCTGCACCCCATTCTCAAACTTCTGCTCTCTTCAACAGTCCTTCTGAACAACAGTCTTCAACATCTGCTCTCTGAAAAAGTCCTTGTGTGTTCTAGTCTCCAACCTCTGCTCTCTGCAGCAGTCCTTCTGTACTGCAGTCTCCAACATCTGCTCTGTGCAACAGTCCTTCTGCACCTCAGTCTCAAACCTCTGCTCTCTGTAAGATCCTTTTAAACCCAGTCTCAAAACTCTGTGCTCTGTAACAGTCCTTTTGCACCCCAGTCTCAAAACTCTGCTCTCCATAACAGGCCTTCTGCACCCCAGTCTCCAAACTCTGCTCTCTGTAGCAGTCCTTCTGCACCCCAGTCTCCAACATCTGCTCTCTGCAACAGTCCTTCTTCACCTCAGTCTGAAAATTTTTCTCTCTGCAACAATCCTTCTGCACCCCAGACTCGAACCTCTGCTCTCTGTAAGATCCTTCTGCAACCAAGTCTCCCAACTCTGCCCTCTCTAACAGTCATTCTGCACCCCTTTTCCCAACTCTCCTCTCCGTAACAGGCGTTCTGCACCCCAGTCTCCAACCTCTGCTCTCTGTAACATTCCTGCTGCACCTAGGTCTAAAATCTCTGCTCTCTCTAAGATCCTTCTGCAACCTTGTCTAAAAACTCTGCTCTCTGACAGTTATTCTGGACCCCAGATTCCAACCTCTGCTGTCTGTAAAAGGCCTTGTGCACCCCAATCCCCGAACTCTACTCTCAGTAACAGTCTTTTTGCACCTCAGTCTCCAACCTCTGCTCTCCTCAACATGCCTTCTGCACCCCTGTCTCCAAACTCTCTGTAAGATCCTTCTGCACTCCAGTTTTCAAACTCTGCTCTCTGTAACATTCCTCATCCACCCCATTATTTTACCTCTGCCTTCTGCAAGTGTCCTGCGGCACCCCAGTACCCAACCTCTGTCCTGGGCAACAGTCATTGTGCTCTCCGGTCTCCAACCTCTGATCTCCATAAAGGTCTTTCAGCACCCCAGTCTCCAAACTCTGCTTTCTGTATCAGTCCTTTTGAACCTCAGTCTCAAACCTCTGCTCTCTGTATCTATCCTTCTGCACTTCAGTCTCCAACCTGTGCTCTCTGTAACATTCCATTTGCACCCCAGTCTCTAAGCTCTGCTCTCTGTAACAGTTTTTCTATACCGCAGTCTCCAACTTCTGGTCTCTGTAACGGTCCTTCTGCACCCAAATTTCCAACCTCTGCTTTCTGTAACAGTCCTTCTACACCTCAGTCTCCAAACTCTGCTCTCTGTAACAGTGCTTCTACACCTCAGTCTCCAACCTCTGTTCTCTGTAATAGTCTTACTGAACCTCAATCTGACACCTCTGCTCTCTTCACGAAACTTCTGCAACCCTGTCTCCAAACATTGCTCTCTGTAACAGTCCACCTGCACCTCAGTCTCCAACCTTTGCTCTCTGTAAGAAACTTCAGCAACCCAGTCTCCAAATTCTGCTCTCTATAACTGTCCTTCTGCACCCCAGTCTCCCACATCTCCTCTCTGTAACAGGCCTTCTGCAGGCCAGTCTCCAAACTCTTCTTTCTGTAGCAGGCCTTCTGCATTTCAGTCTCCAAAATCTGTTCTCTGCAACGATTCTTCTGCACCCCAGTCTCCAACCTCGGCTCTCTGCAACGATTTTTCTCCACCCCAGTCTCCAACACCTGGTCTCCTCCACAGTCCTTTTGAACCCCAGTCTCCAAACTCTGCTCTCTGTAAGATCCATCTGAACCCCAGTCTCCAAACTCTACTCTCTGTAACATTCCTTCTGCACCCCAGTCTCCAAACTCTGTTCTTTGTAACAGTCCTTCTGCACCTCAGTCTCCAACCTCTGCTCTGTGTAACAGTCCTTCTGCACCCCAGTTTCTAAAATCTGCCCTTTGAACGATTCTTCTGGAACCCAGTCTCAAATGTCTGCTCTTTGCAACAGTCCTTCTGCACCACAGTCTCCAAACTCTGCTCTCTGTAAGATCTTTCTGCACTCCAGTTTCCCAACTCTGCTTTCTGTAACATTCCTTCTCCAACCCAGTCTCCAACCTCTGTCCTCTGCAACAGCTTTTCTGCTCCCCAGACTCTGAGATCTGCTCTCTGTTATAGTCCTTCTGAACCGCAGTCTCCAACCTCTGCTCTTTGTAACGATCCTTCTAATCCCCAGTCTCCATCTTTGCTATCTGTATCAGTCTGTCAGAACCCCAGTCTCCAACCTCTGTCCTCTGTATCTATCCTTCTGCACCTCAGTCTCCAACCTGTGCTCTATGTAAGAGTCTTTCTGCACCCAAGTCTAAAACCTCTGCTCTCGGTAACAGACCTATACCGCAGTCTCCAAACTCTGCTCTCTGTAATGGTCCTTCTGCAGCCCAATTTCGAAACTCTGCTTTCTGTAACAGTCCTTCTGCACCTGAGTCTCCAAACTCTCCTCTCTTTAACAGTCCTTCTACACCTCAGTCTCCAACCTCTGCTCTCTGTAACAGTCCACCTGCACCTCAGTCTCAAACCTCTGCTCTCTGCACGATACTTCCGCACCCTAGTCTCCAAACACTGCACTCTGTAACAGTCCGACTGCACCTCAGTCTCCAACCTCTCCTCTCTGTAGCAGGCCTTCTGCAAGCCAGTCTCCAAACTCTTCTCTCTGTAGCATGCCTTCTGCATGCCAGTCTCCAAAATCTGCTCTCTGCAACGATCCTTCTGCACCTCAGTCTCCAACATCAGCTCTCTGCAATGATCCAACTGCACCCCACTCTCCAACCTCTGATCTGTGCAACAGTCCTTCTGCACCTCAGTCTCCAAATTCTGCACTCTGTAAGATGCTTCTGCACCCCTGTATCCAAACTTTGCTTTCTGTAACAGTCCTTCTCCACCTCAATCTCCTAAATCTGCTCTCTCTAACAGTCCTTCTGCACGTCAGTCTCCCAACTTTGCTCTCTGTAAGATCCTTTTAAAACCAAGTCTTTAACTCTGCACTCTGTAACAGTCCTTCTGCACAACAGTCTCCAACCTCTTCTCTCTGCAATGATTCTTGTTCACCCCAGTCTCCAAAATCTGCTCTCTGTAAAAGTCCTTCTGCACCCCAATTTTACAACTCTGCTTCCTGTAACAGTCCTTCTGCACCTGAGTCTCCAAACTCTACTCTCTGTAACAGTCCTTCTACACCCCAGTCTCCAAACTCTGCTTTCTGTATCAGTCCTTCTGAACCCCAGTCTCCAACCTCTGTTCTCTATATCTATCCTTCTGCACCACAGTCTCCAAACTCTGCTCTTGGAAACAGTACTTCTATACTGCAGCCTTCAAACTCTGCTCTCTGTAAACATCTTTCTGCAGCCCAGACTCCAATCTCTGCATTCTGTATCAGTCCTTCTGCACCCCAGTCTCTAAATTCTGCTCTCTCTAAGAGTCTTTCTGCACCTCAGTATCTAACCTCTTCTCTCTGCAACAGTCCTTCTGCACCCCAGTCTCCAAACACTGCTCTCTGCAACAGTCCTTCTGCACCCCAGTTTCCAACCTCTTCTCTCTGCAACAGTCCTTCTGCACCCCAGTCCGCAAACTCTGCTCTCTGTAACAATCCTTCTGCCCTTCAGTCTCCAACCTCTGCTCTATGCAACAAGACTTCTGCACGTCAGTCTCAAACCTCTGCTCTCCGCAACAGTCTTTCTGCACTCCAGTGTCCAAACTCTGCTCTCTAAAACAGTCCTTCTGCACCCCAGTCTCCAACCTATGCTCTCTGCAACAGTCCTTCTCCACCCCAGTCTCCAACCTCTGCTCTCTTCAACAGTCCTTCTGCACCAAAGTATCCAACCTCTGTTCTCTGTAAGATCCTTCTGCACTCCAGTGTCCAAACTCTGCTCTCTGTAATATTCCTTCTCCACTTCATTCTTTAACCTCTGCTTTTTGCAAATGTCCGGAAACACCCCAGTCTTCAACCTCTGTCCTCGGAAACAGTCCTCCTGCTCCCCAGTCTCCAACATCTGCTCTCTGTAACAGTCCTTCTGTACCGCAGTCTCCAACCTCTGCTCTCCGGAACGGTCCTTCTGCACCCCAGTCTCCAAACTCTGCTTTCTGTATCAGTCCTTCTGAACCCCAGTCTCAAACCCCTGCTCTCTGTATCTATCCTTCTGCACCTCAGTCTCCAACCTCTGCCCTCTGTTACAGTTTTTCTATACCGCAGTCTCCAAACTCTGGTCTTTCTTAGGGTCTTTTGCACCCCAATTTTTAACCACTTCTTTCTGTAACAGTCCTTCTGCACCTTAGTCTCCAAACTCTGCTCTCTGTAACAGCCCTTCTACACCTCAGTCTCCAAACTCTGCTCTCTGTAACAGTCCATCTGCACCTCAGTCTGACACCTCTGCTCTCTGCACGAAACTTCTGCACCCCAGTCTCCAACCACAGCTCTCTGTAACATTCCACCTGCACCTCAGTCTCCAACCTCTGCTCTCTGTATGATCCTTCAGGAACTCAGTCTCCAAACTCTGCTCTCTATAACAGTCCTTCTGCACCCCAGTCTCCAACCTCTCCTCTCTGTACCAGGCCTTCTGCACGACAGTCTCAAAACTCTACTCTGTGTAGCAGGCCTTCTGCACCCCAGTCTCCAATCTCTGCTCTCTGCAACGATCCTTCTGCACCCCAGTCTCCAAACTCTGCTCTCTTCAATGATCCTACTGCACCCTAGTCTCCAACCTCTGATCTCTGCAACAGTCCTTCTGCAACTCAGTCTCCAACTTCTGCTCTCTGTAAGATCCTTCTGCACCTCTGTCTCCAAGCTATGCTTATTTCAACGATCCTTTTACACCCCAGTGTCCAACCGCTGCTCTATGTAACAGGATTTTGCACCTCAGTCTCCAACCTCTGCTCTCTGCAAAAGTCCTTCTGCACGCCAGTCTCCAACTTTTGCTCGCAATAAGAGTTCTTCTGCACCTCAGTCTCCAACCTCTGCTCTCTGTAACAGTCCATCTGCACTTCAGTCTCACACCTCTGCTCTCTGCATGAAACATCTGCACCCCAGTCTTCAACCACTGCTCTCTGTAACACTCCACCTGCACCTCAGTCTCCAAACTCTGCTCTCTGTAAGATCCTTCAGGAACTCAGTCACCAAACTCTGCTCTCTATACCAGTCCTTCTGCACCCCAGTCTCCAACCTCTCCTCTCTGTAACAGGCCTTCTGCACGCCAGTCTCAAAACTCTACTCTCTGTAGCAGGCCTTCTGCACCCCAGTCTCCAATCTCTGCTCTCTGCAACGATCTTCTGCACCCCAGTCTCCAAACTCTGCTCTCTGCAATGATCCTACTGCACACTAGTCTCCTAACTCTGATCTCTGCAACAGTCCTTCTGCAACTCAGTCTCCAACTTCTGCTCTCTGTAAGATCCTTCTGCACTCCTGTCTACAAGGTCTGCTTATTTCAATGATCCTTCTGCAACCCAGTGTCCAACCGCTGCTCTATGTAACAGGATTTTGCACCTCAGTCTCCAACCTCTGCTCTCTGCAACAGTCCTTCTGCACCCCAGTCTCCAACTTTTGCTCTCTCTAAGAGTCCTTCTGAACCTCAGTCTCCAACCTCTGCTCTCCGCAACATTCCTTCTGAAGCCCAGTCTCCATCCTCTGCTCTCTGCAACAGTTCTTCTGCACCCCAGTCTCCAACCTCTGCTCCCTGCAACAGTCCTTCTGCACCCCAGTCTCCAAACTCTGCTCTCTGTAGGATTTTTCTAAAACCCAGTCTCAAACCTCTGCTCTCTGTATCTATCTTTATGCACCTCAGTCACCAAAGTCTGCTCTCTGTAACAGTCTATCTGCACCTCAGTCTGACACCTCTGCTCTCTGCACGATCCTTCTGCACCCCAGTCTCCAAGCACTGCTCTCTGTAACAGTTTATCTGCACCTCAGTCTCCAACCTCTTCTCTCTGTAAGATCCTTCTGGAACTCAGTCTCCAAACTCTGCTCTCTAGATCAGTCCTTCTGCACCCCAGTCTCCAACCTCTCCTCTCTGTAACAGGCCTTCTGCACGCCAGTCTCTAACCTCTGCTCTCTGCAACAATCCTTCTGCACCCCAATCTCCAACCTCTGCTCTCTGCAATGATCCTACTGCACCCCAGTCTCCAACCTCTGATCTTTGCAACAGTCCTCCTGCAACTCAGTCTCCAACTTCTGCTTTCTTTAAGATCCTTCTGCACCCCTGACTCCAAGCTCTACTTATTGCAATGATCCTTCTGCACCCCAGGGTCCAACCTCTCCTCTATGTAACAAAATTTTGCACCTCAGTCTACAATCTCTGCTCTCTGCAACAGTCCTTCTGCACCCCAGTCTCCAACTTATGCTCTCTATAATAGTCTTTCTGCAATACAGTCTCCAACATCAGCTCTCTGCAACATTCCTTCTGCAGTCTCCATCCTCTGCTCTCTGCAACAGTCCTTCTGCACCCCACTCTCCAACCTCTGCTCTCTGCAACAGTCCTTCTGCACCCTAGTCTCGAAACTCTGCTCTCTGTAACAATCCTTCTGCACATCAGTCTCCAAATTCTGTTCTCTGCAACAGACCTTTTGCACCTCAGTCTCCAACCTCTACTCTCTGTAACAGTCCTTCTGCACTTCACTCTCCAACCTCTGCTCTCTGTAGATCCTTCTAAAACCCAGTTTCAAACCTCTGCTTTCTGTATCTATTATTCTGCACCTCAGTCTCCAACCTCTGCTCTCTATTACAGTTTTTCTATACCGCAGTCTCCAAACTCTAGTCTCTGTTACGGTCCTTCTCCACCCCAATTTCCAACCACTTCTTTCTATAACAGTCCTTCTGCACCTCAGTCTCCAAGCTCTGCTCTCTGTAACAGTCCTTCTGCACCCCAGTCTCCTAACTCTCCTCTCTATAACAGGCCTTCTGCATGCCAGTTTCCAAACTCTTATCTGTAGCAGGTCTTATGCACCCCAGTCTCCAAAATCTGTACTGTGCAACGATCCTTCTGCACCCCAGTCTCCAACCTCTGCTCTCTGCACGATTCAAACACTGCTGTCTGTAACAGTTTACCTGCACCTAGTCTCCAAACTCTGCTCTCTGTAAGATTCTTCAGCAACCCAGTCTCCAAACTCTGCTCTCTATAACAGGCCTTCTGCACCCCAGTCTCCTAACTCTCCTCTCCATAACAGCCCTCTGCATGCCAGTCTCCAAACTCTTCTCTCTGTAGCAGGTCTTATGCACCCCAGTCTCCAACCTCTGCTCTCTGCAATGATCCTACTGGACGCCAGTCTACTACCTCTGATCTCCGCAACAGTCTTTCTGCACCTCAGTCTTCAAATTCTGCTCTCTGTAAGATCCATCTCCACCCCAGTATCCAACCTCTGCTCTCTGCAAGAGTCCTTCTGCATCCAAGGCTCCTACCTCTGCTCTCTGTAACAGGACTTCCGTACCTCAGTCTCCAACCTCTGCTCTCTGCAACAGTCCTTCTGCACCCCAGTCTCCAACCTCTGCTCTCTAAAACAGTCCTTCTGCGGCCCAGTCTCAAAGCTCTGCTCTCTGCAACAGTCCTTCTGCACCCAAGTCTCCATCTTCTGCTCTCTGCAACAGTCATTCTGCACCCCAGTCTCCAACCTCTACTCTCTGTAACAGTCGTTCTGCACTTAACTCGCCAACCTCTGCTCTCTGTAGTATCCTTCTAAAACCCAATCTCCAAAATCTGCTCTCTGTAACAGTGCTTCTGCACACCAGTCTCCAAACTCTGCTTTCTGCAACCATCCCTCTTAACCCCAGTCTCCAAACTCTGCTCTCTGCAACAGTCCTTCTGCACCCCAGTCTCCAACAACTGCTCTCTGCAACAGTCCTTCTGCACCTCAGTTTGAAAACTCTGCTGTCATCAACGAACTTTCTGCACCTTAGTCTCCTACCTCTGCTGCCTGTAACTGTCCTTCTGCACCTCATTCTCCCAACTCTGCTCTCTGTAAAATACTTCTCCAAACCATTCTTTAAACTCTGCACTATGTAACCGTCCTTCTGGACAACAGTCTCCAACCTCTGCTCTCTGTAACAGGACTTCTGCAACCAGTCTCAAATATCTGCTCTCTGTAACAGGCGTTCTGCACCTGAGTCTCCAAAATCTTCTCTCTGCAACGATTCTTCTCCATACCAGTCTCCAACCTCTGCTCTCTGCAACAGTCCTTTTGCACCACATTCTTTAAACTCTGCTCTCTGCAACAGTCCTTCTGCACCCCAGTCTCTAACATCTGCTTTCTGCAACAGTACTTCTACTCTCCAGTTTCCAAACTCTGCTTCCTTCAATGACCCTTCTAGTCCCCAGTCTCCAACATCTGCTCTCTGCAGAGTCCTTCTACACCAGAGTCTCCAACCTATGATCTCTGTAACAATCCTTCTGCACCTCAGTCTCCAAACTCTGTTCTCTGCAAGGGTCCTTCTGCAAATCAGTCTCCAACCTCTACACTCTGTAACAGTCCTTCTGCACCTCAGTCTGCAAACTCTGCTCTCTCTAAGATTCTTCTGCAATCCAGTCTTCAAACTCTGCTCTCTGTAACAGTGCTTCTGCACACCAGTCTCCAACCTCTGCTCTCTGCATCGATCCTTCTTCACCAAAGTCTCCAACCTATGCTGTCTGCAACAGTCCTTCTGAACCCAAGTCTCCAAAATCTACTCTCTGCAATAGTCCTTCTGCCCCTCAGTCTTAAAACTCTGCTCTCTGCAAAGACCCTTCTGCATCCTAGTCTCCTACTTCTGCTCTCTGTAACAGTCCTTTGCACCTCATTCTCATAACTCTGCTCTCTGTAAGATTCTTCTACAACCCAGTATTTAAACTCTGCACTCTGTAACAGTCCTTCTGCATAACAGTCTCCAAACTCTGCTCTCGGTAACAGGACTTCTGCAAACCAGTCTCCAATCTCTGCTCTCTGATACAGGCCTTCTGCACCCCATTCTCCAACCTCTTCTCTCTGCAACGATTCTTCTCTCCCCAGTCTCCAACCTCTGCTCTCTGCAACAGTCCTTTTGCACCCCAGTCTCCAAACTCTGCTCTCTGTAAGATCCATCTAAACTCCAGTCTCCAACTTCTGCTGTCTGTAACAGTCTTTCTGCACCCCAGTCTCCAACATATGCTATCTGCAACATTCCTTCTGAAGCACAGTCTCCAAAATCTGCTCTCTGCAACAGTTCTTCTGCAGCCCAGTCTCCAACCTCTTCTCTCTGCAACATTCCTTCTGAAGCCCAGTCTCAAACGTCTGCTCTCTGCAACAGTCCTTCTGCACCTCAGTCTCTTACCTCTGCTCTCTTTAACAGTCCTTCTGCCCTCCAATCTCCAACCTCTGCTCTCTGCAAAAGTCCTTCTGTACCCCAGTCTCAACCCTCTGCTCTCTGCAACCGTACTTCTGCACCTCAGTCCTCAAACTCTGCTCTCTGCAACAATCCTTCTGGACTCCAGTCTCCAACCTCTGCTCTCTGGAAGAGTCCTTCTGCACCACAGTCTCCAACCTCTGCTCTCTGTAAGATCCATCTGCACTCCAGTTTCCAAACTCTGCTCTTTGTAACATTTCTTCTCCAAACAAGTCTTTATCCTCTTCTTTCTGCAAGTGTCATGCAGGACCCCAGTCTCCAACCTCTGTCCTCTGCAACAGTCGTTCTGCTCCCCAGTCTGACACCTCTCCTCTCTGCATGGTCCTTCTGCACCCTAGTCTCCAACAACTGCTCTCTGTAACAGTACACCTGCACATCAGTCTCTAACCTCTGCTCTCTGTAAGATCTTTCAGCAACCCAGTCTCCAAACTCTGCTCTCTATAACACTCCTTCTGCACCTCAGTCTCCAACCTCTCCTCTCTGTAGCAGGCTTTCTGCACCCCAGTCTCCAAACTCTGCTCTCTGCAATAATCCTACTGCACCCCAGTCTCTAACCTCTGATCATTGCAACTGTCCTTCTGCACCTCAGTCTCCAACTTCTGCTCTCTGTAAGATCCTTCTGCATCCCTGTCTCCAAGATCTGCTATTTGCAACGATCCTTCTGCACCCCAATCTCCAACCTCTGTTCTATGTAACAGGACTTTTGCACCTCAGTCTCCAACCTCTGCTCTCTGCAACAGTCCTTCTGCACCCCAGTCTCTAAATTCTGCTCTCTGTAACAGTCCTTCTGTACTGCATTCTCCAACCTCTACTCTCTGTAACGTTCTTTCTGCACCCGATACTAGAGTCTCTGCTTTCTGTATCAGTCCTTGTGCACCCCAGTCTCTAACTTCTGCTCTAAGTGTCCTTCTGCACCTTAGTCTCCAACCTCTGCTCTCTGCAACAGTCTTTCTGCACCCCAGTCTGCAACCTCTGCTCTCTAACAATCCTTCTGAACCTCAGTCTGAAAACTCTGTTCTATGTAACAGGACTTTTACACCTCAGTCTCCAAACTCTGCTCTCTGCAACAGTCCTTCTGCACCCCAGTCTCTAAATTCTGCTCTCTGTAACAGTCCTTCTGTACTGCATTCTCCAACCTCTACTCTCTGTAACGTTCTTTCTGCACCCGATACTAGAGTCTCTGCTTTCTGTATCAGTCCTTGTGCACCCCAGTCTCTAACTTCTGCTCTAAGTGTCCTTCTGCACCTTAGTCTCCAACCTCTGCTCTCTGCAACAGTCTTTCTGCACCCCAGTCTGCAACCTCTGCTCTCTAACAATCCTTCTGAACCTCAGTCTGAAAACTCTGTTCTCTGCAAAGGTCCTTCTGCACCTCAGTCTCCAACCTATACTCTCTGTAACAGTACTTCTGCATTCAGTCTCCAACCTCTGCTCTCTGTGGGATCCTTCGCCAACCCAGTCTCTCAACTCTGCTCTCTGTAACATTCCTTCTACACACCAGTCTTCAATCTCTTCTCTCTGCAACGATCATTCTTAACCCCAGTCTCCATCTTCTGCTCTCTGCAACAGTCCTTCTACACCCCAGTCTCCAACAAATGGTCTCTGCAACAGTCCTTCTGCACCACAGTCTGAAAACTCTGCTGTCTGAAACGAACCTCCTGCACCCCAGTCTCCTACCTCTGCTGTCTGTTTAAATCCTTCTGCACCCCAGTCTCCAATCTCTGCTCTCTGCAACGATCCTTATGCACCCCAGTCTCCAAACTCTGCTCTCTGCAATGATCCTACTGCACCCTAGTCTCCAACCTCTGATCCCTACAACAGACCTTCTGCAACTCAGTCTCCAAATTCTGCTCTCTGTAAGATCCTTCTGCACCCCTGTCTCCAAGCTCTGCTTATTTCAACGATCCTTCTGCACCCCAGTGTCCAACCGCTGCTCTATGTAACAGGATTTTGCACCTCAGTCTACAACCTCTGCTCTCTGCAACAGTCCTTCTGCACCCCAGTCTCCAACTTTTGCTCTCTCTAAGAGTCGTTCTGAACCTCAGTCTCCAACCTCTGCTCTCCGCAACATTCCTTCTGAAGCCCAGTCTCCATCCTCTGCTCTCTGCAAAAGTCCTTCTACACCCCAGTCTCCAACCTCTGCTCCCTGCAACAGTCCTTCTGCACCCCAGTCTCCAACCTCTGCTCTCTGTCGGATCCTTCTAAAACCCAGTCTCAAACCTCTGCTCTCTGTATCTATCCTTATGCACCTCAGTCTCCAAAGTCTGCTTTCTGTAACAGTCTATCTGCACGTCAATCTGACACCTCTGCTCTCGGCACGATCCTTCTGCACCCCAGTCTCCAAGCACTGCTCTCTGTAACAGTCCACCTGCACCTCAGTCTCCAAACTCTTCTCTCTGTAAGATCCTTCTGGAACTCAGTTTCCAAACTCTGCTCTCTCTATCAGTCCTTCTGCACCCCAGTCTCCAACCTCTCCTCTCTGTAACAGGCCTTCTGCACGCAAGTCTCCAAACTCTTCTCTCTGTAGCAGTCCTTCTGCACCCCAGTCTCCAACCTCTGCTCTCTGCAACGATCCTTCTGCACCCCAGTCTCCAACCTCTGCTCTCTGCAATGATCCTACTGCACCCCAGTCTCCAACCTCTGATCTTTGCAACAGTCCTCCTGCAACTCAGTCTCCAACTTCTGCTCTCTTTAAGATCCTTCTGCACCCCTGACTCCAAGCTCTACTTATTGCAATGATCCTTCTGCACCCCAGGGTCCAACCTCTGTTCTATGTAATAAAATTTTGCACCTCAGTCTACAATCTCTGCTCTCTGGAACAGTCCTTCTGCACCCCAGTCTCCAACTTATGCTCTCTATAAGATTCCTTCTGCAATGCAGTCTCCAACATCAGCTCTCTGCAACATTCCTTCTGCAGTCTCCATCCTCTGCTCTCTGCAACAGTGCTTCTGCACCCCAGTCTCCAACCTCTGCTCTCTGCAAGAGTCCTTCTGCATCCAAGGCTCCTACCTCTGCTCTCTGTAACAGGACTTCCGTACCTCAGTCTCCAAACTCTGCTCTCTGCAACGATCTTTCTGGACCCCAGTCTCCAACCTCTGCTCTCTGCAACAGTCCTTCTGCACCACAGTCTCCAACCTCTGCTCTCTGTAAGATCTTTCTGCACTCAAGTTTCCAAAATCTTCTCTTTCTAACATTCCTTCTCTACCCTAGTAGCCAACCTCGGCTTTCTGCAAGGGTCCTGCGGCAACCCAGTCTCCAAAATCTGTCCTCTGCAACAGTCCTTCTGCTCCCCAGTCTCCAATATCTGCTCTCTGTAACAGTCCTTCTGTACAGCATTCACCAAACTCTGCTCTTTGTAACGGTTCTTCTGCACCCCAGTCTCCAAACTCTGGTTTCTGTATCAGTCCTTCTGCACCCCAGTCTCCAACCTCTGCTCTCTGTATCTATCCTTCTTAACCTCAGTCTCCAACCTGTGCTTTCTGTAACAGTCCTTCTATACCGTAGTCTCCAAACTCTGCTCTCTGTAACGGTCTTTCTGCACCCCAATTTACAACCTCTGCTTTCTGTAACATTCCTTCTGCACCTCAGTCTGTAACCTCTGCTCTCCACGATTTTTCTGCACCCCAGTCTCTAACCACTGCTCTCTGTAACAGTCCACCAGCACCTTAGTCTCCAACCTCTGCTCTCTGTGAGATTGTTCAGCAACCCAGTCTTCAAAAATCTGCTCTCTTTACCAGTCCTTCTGCACCCCCAGTCTCCAACCTCTCCTCTTTGTAAACAGGCCTTCTGCACGCAAGTCTCCAACCTCTGCTCTCTGCAACGATCCTTCTGCGCCCCAGTCTTTAACCTCTGCTCTCTGCAATGATCCTAGTGCACCCCAGTCTCCAACCTCTGATCTATACAACAGTCCTTCTGCACCTCAGTCTCCAAATTCTGCTCTCTGTAAGATCCTTCTGCACCGCTCTCTCCAACCTCTGCTCTCTGTAACAGTCCTTCTGCACCCGAGTCTCCAACCTCTGCTCTCCGCAAGAGTTCTTCTGCACCCCAGTCTCGAAACTCTGCTCTCTGTAACAGTCCTCCTGTACTGCAGAATCCATCCTCTGCTCTGTGTAAGGGTCTTTCTATACCCCAGACTCCAATCTCTGCTTTCTGTATCAGTCCTTCTGCACCACAGTCTCCAACCTCTGCTCTCTATTACAGTCCTTCTGCACCACAGTCCCCAACCTCTGCTCTCTATTACAGTCCTTCTGCACCCCAGTCTCCAAAGGCCGCTATCTGCAACAGTCCTTCTGCACCCCAGTCTCCAACCTCTGCTCTCTGTAACAATCCTTCTGCACCTAAGTCTTTAAACTCTGTACTCTGCAACGTTACTTCTGCACCTCAGGCTCCAACATGTATTCTCTGTAACAGTCTTTCTGCACCTGATTCTTTAACCTCTGCTCTCTGTAGGATCCTTCTCCAACCCAGTCTCCAAACTCTGCTTTCTGTAACAGTCCTTCTGCACACCAGTCTCCAACCTCTGCTCTCTGCACCGATCATTGTTCACCCCAGTCTCCAACCTCTGCTCTCTGCAACAGTCCGTCTGCACACCAGTCTCCAACATCTGCTCTCTTCAACAGACCTTCAGCAATTCAGTCTAAAAACTCTTCTCTCTGCAACGATCCTTCTGCACCTCAGTCTACTACCTCTGCTCTCTGTAAGACCCTTCTGCAACCCAGTCTCCAAACTCTGCTCTCTGTAACAGTCCTTCTGCAGAATAGTTTCCAACCTCTGCTCTCTGTAACAGGAATTTTACAACCCAGTCTCTAACCTCTGCTCTCAGTAACAGGCCTTCAGAACCCCAGTCTCCAACCTCTTCTCTCTGCAATGATATTTCTTCACCCCAGTCTTTAACCTCTGCTCTCTGCAACAGTCCTTTTGCACTCCAGTCTCTAAACTCTGCTCTCTTTAAGATCTATCTGAACCCCAGTCTCCTACC